>NC_057841.1:25594615-25897884 GCF_910594005.1 Cervus elaphus
TTTTATAAAGCTATATGCTAAATAACTCTAATTACTGTTATATGCTAATTATTTGGTTTCCTAGGTGGCTCAGTGGGTAAAGAATCTGCCGGCAATGCAGGAGATGCAGGAGACACGGGTCCAATCCCTGGGTCAGGAAGATCCCGTGATGGAGGGCATGGCAACCCACTCCAGTATTCTTGCCTGGAGAATCCCACAGATAGAGGAGCCTGGTGGGCTACAGTCCACAGGGTCGAAAAGAGTTGGACATGACTGAAGTGATTGAGCACATACTAATTATTTACTTTATTGATTCCTGACATTTTAACCTCATGGGTATGTCTTATTATCTGCATCTCTTAATCTTACTCAAGTTTGAATTAAAGGCTAAGATTAACTTGTTTGTCTTCAGATGGAGGGCTGATTTTATTCGAAGTCTACAATGACATGGGGTGGCAGATAAAATAAGGAACTCTACTGTCTGAGCTAATGATCAGCTGGATAGCCGTCTGCCGTCTTTTCCTATACAGCTCTGCCGGCTCCAGTCTACTGAAGAAGGACTTGTCAGGATTGTAGGTAGAATATCTCCAGTTGGACATGTAAGTGAGGCCACAAAAGAACTGAATTAGTCCATTAAATGTTGCTTTTGATTCATTGGCTTTTAGCAGTCTTGCAACAAAGGTGGTTTTACTGTTTGATTTCTTGATAGTCATTCAACCACAAATGACCAGTTTAGGCCAATAATAATAATTCCACTCCACCTGCAAGTGATTTTGATTTTGTTGTTGTTGTTCAGTCCCCAAGTTGTCCAACTCTTTTTGACCCAATGGACTGTAGCCCACCAAGCTCCTCTGTCCCTGGGATTTCCCAGGCAAGAATACTGGAGTGGGTTGCCATTTCCTTCGTCAGGGGATCTTCCCAATCCAGGGGTCGAACCTGCATCTCTTGCATTGGCAGGTGAATTCTTTACCACTGAGCTACCAGGGAAGCCCAGTTTTGATTTAGGCACTGGCATATCACTCAATTTAGGCCAGTGAGACATTAGGGAAAGCCTGCTGCCTGGCCTCTGGAAAAGTTTGCTTTCTTCTAAAAAAGAGACATAAAAAAGAGGTGATACTTTTCAGTCTCTAGATGTTCTTGTGACTGGTTATGATAGCAGGCAGTGTTGCAAGAGCTGGAAGGCGCAGCTGACCCAGGTGGAGTGAGCAACTAAGAATACTACAGACAAGCGGGACTGAAGCCCTCAGGTGCCACTTTTCATATTTTTCATTTAAAACCAAAATAAGTGGAAGAGAGAGAATGATAAAAGTAAAAAACAGAGGCTCTGGTGCTAGGCAAGATGGAGTAAGCATAGTCCAACCCTGTCTCTTTCCAAAGAGAGTCCCACAGTTGTCCAGTCGCTCAGTCGTGTCTGACTCTTTGCTACCCCCTGGACTATATAGCACACCAGGCTCCTCTGTCCTCCACTATCTGCCAGAGTTTACTTAAATTCAAGTCCACTGAGTCAGTGATACTATCTAACCATCTCATCCTCTGCCACCCCTTTATCCTTTTGCCTTCAGTCTTCCCGAGCATCAGGGTCTTTTCTAATGAGCTGGCTCTTCCCATCAGGTGGCCAAAGTCCGAGAGAATCCTGGACAAAGATCACAGAGTAGCTCCCTGAGGACTCCTCAAAGTGGATAATAGAAAGCAGACTGGGGAAGAAGACTAGAATTTCAGGTTCCACTGAATTTACCCTTTTTTTCTTTTTGGTGTCACCTGGCCAAGACTCAAAGGAAGCCTGAAACCCACAAGTGCCCACAGAGAAGCCCAAGAGATGGAAAAGGGGTTCTTAAGGGTCAGAGAGCATAAGGGAAGTTCCGTATCTTTTTTCTTCGTTCAATTCCTCTCCCTAGACAGTGGAGGGACAGCAGCACAGCAATGACAGAGGGCATGGGGCAAGCACTTTAAGAGAGAGGGAAACACTTCATTCTGCTCAGAGGAGCTTTGCTCCCAGAAGCTTGGTGCCAATCCCCACTGCTTTTATTTATTTTTAAAGTATTTATCTATTTGACTGTACTGAGTCTCGGTTGTGGCACATAGGATCTTCTATCTTCTTTGGGACATGTGGAGTCTTTAGTTGCAGCATGCAAACTCTTAGCTGTGGCACAAGGGATCTAGCTCCCTGACCAGGGGTCAAACCCAGGCCCCCTGCATTGAGAGCTTGGAGACTTAGCCACTGGACCACCAGGGAAGTCCCAAGGAATAAAATTTTATTTTATTTATTTATTTTTTTTAGTATTATTGCCTCTAACATTTATTGAGGTCTTTACAATTTATAGAACCTTTTTAAAAATATGTTATCTTCCTACATTCTTACTACTGTTGATTTAAAAAATATTAGATTGTTGAATAAGTTCATTCAGGTTTTTTCATAAGCTGTAAGAGAAAAGCCTAAATGAACATTTTTGCCAACCCAATATATTAATCCAATTTTATGGAAGAACATTTTAGTGATGTTATAGCCATGCTTTCTGGGAAACAAACTCACTCAGAAGGAATAAAATTTTAAAATGGATAAATTGGAGTTCATCAAAATTAGACATTTTCCTCTGTCAAACACTCTATTAAAAGAATATAGAGAGATAGAATTTTCAATCATGATTTCCCAGATTCATTCTTTATGTACCAAATGTTGGTTTTAGCTCAATATTTCTTTTAATTTAAAAAATTCAGTTTATTCAAACTAAAAAAATCATATATATTAGCTCCAGCTGCTATAACAAAATATCATACAGTCGTGGCTTAAATAACAAATTTGTTCTTACAGTTCTGAAATTTGGAAAGTCCAAGGTAAAGGTGTCAGCTAATTTGGTTCCCTGTCACCCTGCTTATTTAACTTATATGCAGAGTACATCATGCAAAATGCCAGGCCGGATGAGGCACAAGCCGGGATCAAGGTTGATGGGAGAAATATCAATAACCTCAGATATGCAGAAGATACCACCCTTATGGTAGAAAGTGAAGAGGAACTAAAGAGCCTCCTGATGAAAGTGAAAGAGGAGAGTGAAAAAGTTGGCTTAAAACTCAACATTCAGAAAACTAAAATCATAGAATCTGGTCCCATCACTTCATGGCAAATGGATGGAAAAACAATGAAAACAGTGACAGACTTCATTATCTTAGGCTCCAAAATCACTGCAGATGGTGACTGCAGCCATGAAATTAAAAGATGCCTGCTCCTTGGAAGAAAAGCTATGACAAACCTAGACAGCACATTAAAAAGCAGAGACATTCCTTTGCCGACAAAGGTCCACCTAGTCAAAGCTATGGTTTTTCCAGTAGTCATGTATGGATGTGAGAGTTGGACTATAAAGAAAGCTAAGTGCTGAAGAATTGATGCTTTTAAACTGAGGTGTTGGAGAAGACTCTTGAGAGTCCCCCGGACTGTAAGGAGATCCAACCAGTCCATCCTAAAGGAAATCAGTCCTTAATATTAATTTGAAGGACTGATGTTGAAGCTGAAACTCCAATACTTTGGCTACCTGATGCAAAGAACTGACTCATTGGAAAAGCCCCTGATGCTGGGAATGACTGAAGGCAGGAGGAGAAGGGGATGACAGAGGATGAGATAGTTGGATGGCATCACCAACTTGATGGACATTAGTTTGAGCAAGCTCCAGGAGTTGGTGATGGACAAGGGAGGCCTGGCATGCTGCAGTCTATGGGGTTGCAAAGAGCCGAACATGACTGAGAGACTGAACTGAACTGAATTTGGTTCCCAGGTGGGGGGCTCTCTTCCTGGCTTGCAGATGGCCATCGTTATCCCTTGTCCTCACACGGTAGAGAAAGAGAGGAAGCAGCTCTGTGTGTCTCTTTTATAAGGGAACGAATCCCACTCTCATGACCGTATATAAACTTAATTACCTCCCAAAGTGCCCAGCTTCAAATAGTATTACACTGTGAGTTAGGGCCTCAGCTAGTGAGTTTGGGAAGTGGGCACAAACTTTCAGTCCATAAAATTATATGACCCAGCGATTCCACTTCTAGATATTTACTCCAGAGAGATAAAAACTTATGATCACAAAGCCTGTCCATTAATATTTATAGTGTGCACTTGTGTTAGTCACTCAGTCGTATCCAACTTTTTTGCAACTCCATGGACTGTAACCCCATGCAACCCCAGGCTCCTCTGTCTATGGAATTCTCCAGGCAAGAATATTGGAGTGGGTAGCCATTCCCTTCTCCAGGGGATCTTCCTGACCCAGGGATCAAAGCCAGGTCTCCTGCCTTGCAGGCAGATTCTTTACCATCTGAGCTACCAGGGAAACTCTATTTAAAATTGCCCAAATCTGGAATTAACCCAAAAGTCCTTCAATGCTAACTGGATACACAAACGATACCTACAGTAAAATCCTACTTAGCAATAGGCAGCAATAAAATGAAATGAACAGTTGAGACATGTAACAACAACATAGATGAATCTCAAAGTTAATATACTTAATGAAAGTTACGTAAAAGGTTAACTTTATGATTCCATTTATATTACACTGTGTAAAAGTCAAAACTATTTTGATGGATAATAAACCAGTGGTTCTGGAGGACGGCATGGCAACCCACTCCAGTATTCTTGCCTGGAGAACCCTATGGATAGAGGAGCCTGGTGGGCTACAGTCCATAGGGTCACAAAGAGTCAAACATGACTGAGTCAACTTAGCATTCATACATGCAAACCAGTGGTTGTCATGGGTTATGGAGTAGAAAATTTGTAAGTACATCTTGAGAGACATTTGTGGAATGATAGAACTATCCTATATTATGATTTTGGTGATAGCTTCATAATTTATACATGTATTAAAACTCCTAGAGCTATCTGCTAAAAGCAGAACTAATTTTACTGTCTATTAACTTATTTTAAAAAGAGAAGAACCCCATGAAATAAAAAACAATAGAGCAAATAAACAAAGCCAAAAGTTGTTTCCTTGAAAGATTAATAAAATTGATAAATTTCAAGCAACACATATGCAGAAAAATAAACAAGACTACCAATGTCAGGAATGAAAAAGGGGACATCACTACTGATCCTATAGACAGTATATTAAGGGAATATTATGAACAACTTTATGCTAAGACATCTGACAGCTTATATGAGTTAGATAAATTTCTTGAAAGACACTTCCATCTCATTGAGATATAAATGAGACTACTTTCCCTTGTTATCTCATTGACCATGAACTGAATCATATGACCATCTCTAGCTAGGCAGAGTGAGTTCATGGCAAAGGGAAACAGATAAGTCATGAATGGCTTAGCTCAATCACAACTTATTACCTATGGCTGAGCATAGTGTTGTTGCTACTCAGTTCAGTTCAGCTGCTCAGTCATGTCTGACTCTATGCGACCCCATGGACTGCAGCACGCCAGGCCTCCCTGTCCATCACCAACTCCCAGAGCTTGCTCAAATTCATGTCTATTGAGTCAGTGATGCCATCCAACCACCTCATCCTCTGTCATCCCCTTCTCCTCCTGTCTTCAATTTTTCCTAGCATCAAGGTCTTTTCCAGTGAGTCAGTTCTTCATATCAGGTGGCCAAAGTATTGGAGTTTCAGCTTCAGCATCAGTCCTTCCAATGAATACTCAGGCCTGATTTCCTTTAGGATTGACTGGTTTGACCTCCTTACAGTCCAGGGGACTTTCAAGAGTCTTCTCTAACACCACAGTTCAAAAGCATCAATTCTTCGATGCTCAGCTTTCTTTATGGTCCAACTCTCACATCCATATATGACTATGGAAAAACTATAGCTTTAACTAGACGGACCTTTGTCAGCAAAGGAATGTCTCTGCTTTTTAACATGCTGTCTAGCTTGGTCATAGCTTTTCTTCTAAGGAGCAAGCGTCTTTTAATTTCATGGCTGTAGTCACCATCTGCAGTGATTTTAGAGCCCAAGAAAGTATGTCACTGTTTCCATCGAAAGTGAAAGTATTAGTCAATCAGTTGTGTCTGACACTTTGTGACCCCATGGACTGTAGCCCACTAGGCTCCTCTCTCTGTGGAATTCTCCAGGCAAGAATACTAGAGTGCGTAGCCATTTCCTTCTCCAGGGGATCTTCCTGACTGAGGAATCAAACCTGGGACTCAGAGGATGGGGTTTCAAAACCGAGGTTTATAGTCCCTGCTCTCAAAAGAGTAGAGAAGAAAAACTCATTGTGATTTTATTTACTCTCTCAGAAAGAATTAGGAATGATAGAATGAATCCCAGGCAAAGGGTTTTATTAAATTTTAACATTTTTAATCTGCCCAAGTACTTCTGTTTGATGTGTATGTTTTTAGTTTTCCAGCATTAATTAGATGTAAAAACACTTAAAGCAAGACAAAATAAAACAAAAATGTCTTGAGCTACCTTTTATTTATTTATTGCTTTTTAAAACTTTATTTCGACATAGCTATACTTACAAAAAACCCACCTGCCAGTGCAGGTGACATAAGAGATGCAGGTTCAATCCTGGATCGGGAAGATCCCCTGGAGGAGGGCATGGCAACCCACTCCAGGATTCTTGCCTGGAAAATTTCATGGGCAGAGGAGCCTGGTGGGCTGTGGTCCACAGGGTCACAAAAAGTTGGACAAGACTGAAGCGACTTAGCACGCATACAAGCATACTTACAGAAACACACTCATATTGGTTAACAGAACGCAATTTAAATTATCCTATACAATTTGGACCAAAAAACTTGGTACATGGCTTGCTTTTAAAAAGAAAGAAAAAGGATTTTCATTCTGGTTTATTTTTTATCTATTATAAATGTATATACAAGATCCTCCATCAAATTCTGCTAAAGCACACAGCATGAACCTTGAGAAATTAAATTTTGGTTTGTCTCTGAAAAATAACATGAGCTAGCTTTTAGAGTCACCAAAGAGAGAACAGTTGGGAAGAGCAGCCAAGTAGGTTGGTGGCAATAGCCAAGTAGGAAAGAAAAAAGTAAAGATTTCAGAAACCCCCTAAATGAAGAGAGATGAGTCATCAGAAGTAGCAGGGGTTTTGGGGGGGCAAAGCTCCAGTTAGAGAGTAGTGGAGTGCTATACCATCAGCTGCTAACTTGCGAGCTTTCTCATTCACCAATCCAGCAGACTGAGGGCTCTTTGCAAAGGGAACTTTCCCGAAGAGGCAGAAAGCTGAAGCCTGAGAATATTGGAATGCTTCTGAAAGGCTGGACCTGCACTTCTAACACAGACCTTAAACAACAGGGCTCTTTCTTTGTGGTTTCTGAGGCCTGCCACGTGACCTAGCAAAAGCAGCAATCTGAGCAGCCCACACTTTATTCATTTATTCAACAAATATTTACCGAGTTCTCTAGTCAATCCTAAAGGAAATCAACTCTGAATATCCTTTGGAAGGATTGACGCTAAGCTAGAACTCCAATACTTTGGCCACCTGATTCGAAGAGCCAACTCAGTGGAAAAGACCATGACGCTGGGAAAGATTGAAGGCAAAAGGAGAAGGGGGTGGCAGAGGATGAGATGGTTGGATGGTGTCACCGACTCAATGGGCAGGAATTTGAGCAAACTCCAGGAAAGAGTGAAGGACAGAGGAGCCAGGCATGCTGCCGTTCATGGGGTCACAGCCAGACCCAACTTGGCAACTGACCAACAACCATGTACCAGGCTGTCCGTATCCTATGTGGAGATACTGTGGTGAATAAGACAGGCACGGTCTCTGCCTCTATGGGTCTTATGGACAAAAACAAAACAAACAAAAAAAAATAGAGAAGTGAATAAATGAGATCACTTCTACCCAGCGCTATGAGAGTGGGGAGGCTTCCAGGAGGAAAGGTGGTCAGGAAGGCTGAGGATCCAGAGCACAATGAGCCTACAGAGTTGGAGAGTGCGGGTGGGGGCAGGGAACAGACTAGTGGGGCCTTACAGGAAAATGTAAGGAATTTTTATGTCATAATTAAGGCAGTAGGGGAAGATTCCTCTGGAGGAGGAAATGGCAGCCCACTCCAGTATTCTTACCTGAAAAATCCCAAGGACAGAGCAGCTTGGCAGGATACACTCCATAGGGCGGCAAAGAGGAGGCCACAACTGCGCGACCGAGCACAAGCAGGAGTAAGGCAGTTAGGGATCCGTCAGATGTCTTTAAACAGGGGAATGAAGCTGTCTGAGTTCTGGTTTTAAACGATCACTTTGGCAGCCGCTTTGTAATACAAACTGTCAAGCCTCAAGTCAGAAAATGACCACGCATTCTGCAAATTCAATGTGAGCTCACTGCCAAAGCTCTTGGTTAAGAGTCTCATCTTGTTTCCCTGACAAGTACACTGGTCATAGTAAAGTTGTATGGCATAGCAAGTAGGAGGCAAAGGGGAGAGTCATGCCTTGGTTTCAAATCTTGCTTCCCACTTACCAGTTATGAGCACTCGGCAAGCTATTTACTTGTGCCTCAATGATCTCAGCTGTGAAATGGGAATAACAAAAGTTCTTACTATCTCAGCGTTGTTGTGAAAATGAAATTTCATGTAAAGCACGGTGACAGTGCCTGGTACAAAGTAATTAACATTCATAAATATTCATAATACTTCTTTCAGAGAACTACTGTGAAGATCACATGAGATAACGCATGTGAAAAGGCTTATGAAACCGTAAAGACTGTCTTAGTGGCAGAATTCTTTCTTTTCCTAGTCTTTCAAGCGGAACCCAGAAGGCTGGGATACCGGGGGAGGAAGGCGCGAGGCCAAGCGCAGCCTCAAAGCAGTCATTGTCGTTGGACAGCCCTTCCCCCGGCCCGGAGCACATCTCCATGGCAACGTGGGGCTTCGCCTCCCCCCGCCTCCTGGGGCCCACAGACCGGAAGCAGTCCGCGCCGGGGGCTGCTGGGAAACGGCTTCTGAGCGGCGTTTCTGCGTCGGCCGAGGACAGCGAAGCGGCTGTGGTGCCCGAGCCCGAGGTTTGTGCGAGTAGGGGGAAGGGTGTGAGGGGGACGCTGGCCTGGGGGCTGCAGACTGCTTGGCAAGAGTCAGCGAAGAAGCCTGACGGGAACCTTCCTCGGCTTCTTCCAGTGGCGCGAGGGACAGGCCGCGGTCTCCGTGCCCGGCAGTTGTGGGACGGGCAAGGGAAGACAGAAAGCCAGATCGGGCTTTCAGCACCCTCGAAGAGTCCTCCATCCCCTGTGTCCTTCGCGACCCCCGATTCCCCTCCCCCATCGGCCGGTTTTGTTCTATTTCGAGGCCCAGGCATCTCGCGGAGAGTTCTGGGATTCTTTTCGGGCGGAGGTGGGAGTGGGCGGGCCTCGCGTGGGCCTGCTGGGACTTGTAGTTCAGCCGGCCGCGGGCGGAAGTGCTGGGGCTCGTTCGCCGTTGTGGCCGGGTGGCATTCGGTCTGAGGAAAGCCGCCGCCCCAAGTGCGGGGAAGAGGGGCTGACGTCGTTGGGGGGGGGGAGCGCGGTTCCCAGCAGCACTCTGCTGGAGTGCGTGGGGAGGTCACCAGGGACCGGGCTCTCCGCGCAAAGACGGTCGGGACCGCGGGCCTGGGCTCCCCGCACCTCCTCACATCCCACCGCCAGGGTGCTGTTTGAGAACGTAAAAGGAAGAGAAATTTCTTTTCTATAGAATGCTTGAGCCGTAGAAAGGTAGGGTCTTGGAATAGAAACAGATCTATAGGCCAAAGCTACATGTTTATAAAGCCGCCACACTCCACAGAGTATTTAATTAAACTTGTGTGTATGTTACCTGATAAGATCTTTTCTGATTCCTGTTTTTGGTAGGGTTACAGGAAGTTTTTGGAAATTAGCTTTCATATTCTGGGGCCTGAATGGGTACTTTGAGCAGCTGCGTGGCTCATTCTTAACGCGTGTTGTAGACAATGGCATGGGATGACTGTGCAAATACCAAGGAAAGGATCAGAAATGGCACAAGGTTTCCATGAAGGTAGTAGCTGGGGAGATTGTGAGTCATTCAGTGTCAGCGGAAGAATCTGCACCACAAAGGTGTTATGAGAGTACTTTTTTCCCCTAGAATTTGCTTAATAATGCCTGTCGTTCCTAATTTAAAGGTGTTTATGGTGTGGAGGGTAACTGAAAAATAATTAACTTTTATGGCACATAGTGGTTACTTTTTTCCAACATTATTTAATCTGTTCCTGAGCAAGTGATTTTTTTTAACGTATATTTTAAGTCATAGGAGTTCTTAAACATTTAAAAAATAACCCTTAAACGTTTTGTGAAAAAAAATTTTTTTAAACAGATAATAAAAAAGCAGTCCCTGCTTTTGAGATGACCTAAGTGTGTCAAGAACACCAGTACTGAATTGTAGATAATGTGTTCAAGGGTCAGATGCATTTAGGTAACACTGAGAAGGGCTGGTTCTTAACTTAGATCCTTTTGATTGTTGAAATAGGTTTTGTTGATCATACTTTGGCAAACTTTCTCTCTGAAGGACCAGGGTAAATATTAGGTTTCTCATGCCCTATAGTGCCTATTGCAACTGCTCAACTCTGCTATTGTAATGTGAACAAATGAATGAAATTATTTATGGAGACAGATGGTTTAATTTCATGTCACTTTCACATGTCATGGAGTGTTCTTTTGATTTTTTTTCCAACCATGTACAAGTGTGAAAACTATTCTTAGTATACGCATTGTACAAAAATGGGCAGCAGGCCAGATTTTGCCATGAGCTGTAGTTTGCCAACTTCTGGTTCAGGTTGTTGATTGGAATTTTTAATCTAGTAGAAGAATACATTTTTATTTCCTTTAATCAGTCTGTGTCCAGGTTCTTAGAATATTTAGTCACTTATATATTTTTCATTTCTTGTGCCTCAGGAGTGCCTGTGAAGAAAATTGGGTATTTCCCTAAGGTATCTTGCCTTGATTGTCTTTCCTTGAAGTATTATAAATCAGGATGTCTGCACAGTCAGTGGAAGAGGATTCAATACTTATCATCCCAACTCCAGATGAAGAGGAAAAAATACTAAGAGTGAAGCTGGAGGAGGATCCTGATGGTGAAGAGGGGTCGAGTATCCCCTGGAACCATCTTCCTGACCCGGAGGTTTTCCGCCAGAGATTCAGGCAATTTGGATACCAGGATTCACCTGGGCCGCGGGAAGCTGTGAGCCAGCTTCGAGAACTTTGCCGTCTGTGGCTCAGGCCAGAGACACACACAAAAGAACAAATCTTGGAGCTGGTTGTACTGGAGCAGTTTGTTGCCATCCTCCCCAAGGAGCTACAGACTTGGGTTCGAGAGCATCATCCAGAGAATGGAGAGGAGGCAGTGACGGTCCTGGAGGATTTAGAGAGTGAACTAGATGACCCTGGACAGCCAGTAAGTTTCCTGTGTTAGGAGCACTGGCATAGCAGTATTCACGGCTCCTGAATTAGTTCCACTCAACTAAGTTAGAATTATGTTTATGCTTCCCCTTCCCCCCTTCATTATTTATGCTGCTTTGCCCTCTGGGCCTCTGCAGCATATGTTTTGTATGATTTCTTTGGTGTGTGTTTTAGTTTTGATTCTCATCAAATTCCTTCTCAACTGAACCAATTCCTGTCATTTCCAGGTTTCTCTTCGTCGACGAAAACGGGAAGTGTTAGTGGAGGAGATAGTATCTCAAGAAGAAGCTCAGGGATTACCGAGTTCTGAGCTTGATGCTGTGGAAAACCAGCTCAAGTGGGCATCCTGGGAGCTCCATTCCCTAAGGCACTGTGGTGAGGACTGGAACTCTTGTGGGCTGGAGAGTGAGAGTGTGGACCTTTTGTCCAGAACTCTATGCTTATTTTTACTGGGAGCAGGGAGGGGGAATAATCACCTTCACCTGATTGCTTAGACATAGACACATTGTAGGTTTTCTGTTCTTATGTGATAAAAATTGGTTTGCTGACCTTGGGTCTTTTATTCTTCAACATAACATCATCAACCTTTTCTTTGCTTTTATGTCTTTCTTTGAAGGCCTGCCCATTTCTGGTGGGCATTTGACTTACTCTGAGCCATAACCCACCCGTAGACCAGGTTCCTATGTATTGCTTATTTGCCACCTGTTTTACATCCTTCCAGTCTCCTACCTAGTCCCCCTGGTATAATAAGCTTTCCTCTTCAAATCTAGTTTTTTTGTTTGTTATCACCAAAATCTTTTTGAATTTCAGCTTTTTTGTTTTTTCTTCAACATAAGTACAGAAAAATTAAATGGAAAGATTATTCACTAACACCATTCTTTCCCAGCATCTTGGCAGTTAATGCCACATTACTTTGTGGCAGTTAATGCCACATACTTACTTTGATACAATCCTGTATATTCCTAAAACTGCTAGGTTTCTTGTTCATATTTATATGAATTAAAATGAAATTGTGTTTGCAACTGCTTTGGGCATCATTTCTTGAGGTAGTTGAAGGTAATGGTAATGTGAGCCAGATGAGTTCTGAGTAGGCTGCCCCTCTGAATTATGGGGTGTTCTTCTGTGCAGTAAAGTTTGAGAACCAGTATCTTTGGTTGTTGGAGGTGGCATCTTCCTGGGTGGCAAACTTCTCCCTTGCCTGAACTGTAGAATAGACTTAATTCTTGCCTCTTTAAACTGTAGAATAGAATAATTCTCGCCTCATTTTAGCATTCTGGTCTTTACCACACTTGGGAACTCAATTCTTTCTGTGCCATTTGTTACCTTCACACTCACTTCTCTGTTATTCAAGTCTCCAGACCTCACTAATCTCCTCTGACTCTTCAGTGTCTCTTAGTCAGCCTTTTCTACCTGTCTCTTTCTTAATCATTTGTTACAGACTTTCTCACTATGTACAAGTTTCTTGAGTGCTTCTGCTCACCCTTTAGTAACTGTTTATTCATCAAAGCTTAAAGTTTCAGGAAGGTCTTATATGAGACTTGTTCATACCACTCCTGCCTACAGGTAGATGATGGTACCTCATGTTGGTAATTCGTAACTCAGGCTCTTCTTTCACTGTGCACATCTAACAGGCCTAGAAGTCATAGCTTGTCTAAATACCATGACAAATACCAAATACAGCAAGTTGCTTTTACAGGAAAACTTCAGTCATTAAAAGAGCCTTGAATTTCTAAGTGTCATGTCCCAAGTTAACACAGGATGCTCCCAGCTTACCTTCAGCTGCTTCTTGTCAGGACTGCTATATTCTCCTTGTAGTCTAATCTTGGCTTTGACCTGCCTTACCTTGCTCATTTTAGAAAAATCACTGTCTGACAGATTGGTTACTTACATTTTGTATTTTGATGTAATCTCTCCCTTTTTCAAAGCAAAACAATGTGATTTCCTGATGGCAAATTTTGATTTATTTTTCTCCTGACCTTAGCTGCATCTCTGTGTCTCCTAACAAACTTAGACTCTCTGAAACATCTGCAGTTTTTCCACCCTTTGATTTTTGACCACCATTATGTAACCCACTCCCTGTGCTACTACTCACTAGGATACAGCCTTTTAATTCCGCATATGTTCTCATGCTCTCACCTCATTAACCTCATAATCAGTTGTTTTCCTATTTTTCTTTTTTGAGACTAGGCAGTAGTATCATCACCAGTTTCATAGTGCTGTTTATAGACATATACAAGCTATTTACTTCAAGTTCATTTTTTTTTTAACTTTTTTTTTTCTTCAGTTGTCTGTCCTCCCAAATAGGAAGTGAGTGATATTTACATTTTCTGTTTATTTCAGATGATGATGCTAGGACTGAAAATGGAGCTCTAGCTCCAAAGCAGGAGATTCCTTCAGCAGGAGAATCTCATGAAGTTCCCGGCACTCTCAATATAGGTGTTCCTCAAATCTTTAAATATGGAGAAACCTGTTTCCCTAAGGGCAGGTTTGAAAGAAAGAGAAATCCCTCCCGAAAGAAACAGCATATATGTGACGAATGTGGGAAACACTTCAGTCAGGGCTCAGCCCTTATTCTTCATCAGAGAATCCACAGTGGGGAGAAACCCTATGGATGTGTTGAGTGTGGGAAAGCATTCAGCAGGAGTTCCATCCTCGTGCAGCACCAGAGAGTCCACACTGGAGAAAAACCTTACAAATGTCTTGAATGTGGAAAAGCCTTTAGCCAGAATTCTGGGCTTATCAATCACCAGAGAATCCATACTGGGGAGAAACCTTATGAATGCGTTCAGTGTGGGAAATCCTATAGTCAGAGCTCAAATCTCTTTAGACATCAGCGAAGACACAATGCAGAAAAACTTCTCAATGTTGTGAAAGTTTAAGAAATTAAAAAAAAAAAGTCAGCACTCAGGTCTTTTTCTTCTGAAATGAAGACAAAATTAAAAACATGAAATGACATAGTTTTCCTATAGACTGTTAGAAAATCCACTGGGAAGTGTAGAAAATCTTCACCCACTATTATTATCTTAAAAGGAATGGTGTCATACCTGCCTAGAAACTGAAATTTTAAACTTTATTCAGGTGTTAATGCCTAATCTTCCATGTGATATTTCTTATTATTTTTCCTAATGATGAACTACCTGATCTTTGTCCCTTTGTTACAAAGTTTGCTTCTTAGACCGATATATTATTTGTGTTGGTCATCGAAATGTTCTTTGCAAGGATACATTCCCTTCTACATTGAAAAGCAACAGGAATTACAAAATCTGAAAACGGAAACCACTTTTTCCAAATTTACCTGTTTCCTTTTACCTAATTTGAATATGCATTTTTGAAAATAGAAGATAAAAGGTGACCAAAAACCAGAGTGAAATAAGCCTTAAAACTCAGATAAGAAGTGACGGTTGATAAAACATGAAAAAGTGAACGGGACACCCAGATTGGGGAAGACTGACAAATACTTTGACCCAAGAATTGAAGTGTATCAAGAATTTATTCTAGGTATAATTATCTGCCTGCTGGAAAACTCAAAAATATCTCATCCTACCTGTAATTGAGAAGCAACCCACTCATGAAAATAATGTCCTCTCCTGTGTCATTAGAAAGTGAACAGTCTAAACAAACAGTTGTAAAGCAATGAAAGTAGAAATTATAACACTAGGGGAGGATCTGTAGTGAATGGCAGTGTTGAAGGGCAAATGTAAACAAGAGTAATGGTCTGTCTTGGCTTTTAGAAAACAAAAGACTTGAAGATCTAAGTCATTGTTATTTTTCTTCCATTTTTGTAGAGGACAGGAGAATCCCTGACAGGTGGGGAACAAGGTATCAGGTTTTTTATTTTACTCTTTTGGTACAAAAGGGTTGAACACCAAGCTAACAGAGCAGCCATGCGTTTATTAAATTTTCTACCGACAAGGCACTGTGCTAGGTACTGTAACCCTGCCATGGGTAGGTAGGTATTCTTCCACTGTAAATCACTGGGGGTTGGTATAAAGCTGTTTCCTGTGAGTTAGCCTCTCCCCCCTCTCCCCCAGTCTAAGCAGTCCTGGGGTGGGGGGTCACCTCTGAGATTCCTAGAGCCATAGTTCTCTTACCAGGGTGTTGTATTGGGGAAAGGAAGACTCAGCTCAAAGAGCTAGCCAGCTCGTCAGCAGTCTTCAGAGGTGAGTCCAAGATAACTATCACAGTTTGGAAGTTTATGGGTCTTTTATTAAAAAAAAAAACCTAATCAATCTCTAGTAGTACTGAGGTTGTGCTTAACATATTAGGTTGAATGGATTGTTCTATTTAAAAAAGAACTAGGCTATTAACAACTAGTTTATTAATTGTCAGAGTTGGTGGAGCTTTTTTCTTTAATTTTAAGTCTTAACACAGTTTTTAAAAAATGTATAAAAGTAATAACATTGTAGTAGTAGGATTATATACTCCTTGGTTGAGAATCCCAAATACTGTGGTTCTGTTTAGTGGAAAACTCTGGAAGTTAAAATATATAGAATATGAGAAAAGGCTTTTTTATAGTGGGTATAATTGTGTGGAAAATGACCCATGTGAATAAAAATACTACGTATTTGCAGTTTTGGGTTACATCTGGTGCTTGGATCAAATTAAAAAATGGAAGGTGCGATTTGCATGAACCTGTTAAAAAGCAGAGTAATAAATGCAAGGTTAGCTGGCGGAGAAGTGAGGCAGAATGGAGCTTGTTTATAGATTTTTTGATAACAATTAATTATAAGAAATGTGCTTTATAGATTAAGATTTATTGAAGTATAAATATGTAGTAATGATATAATGTATTTTAAGTTATACAAGAATATGTAGGGACTTTTGTTTGGGTCTTTTTCTCTTTGTGGCTGAGAGGAAACAAGTCAGTGTCCAATAAAGCTATGAATTCCTCCGCTTTAAGATAAAACGGTCTTGGGTTGATTGATTTATTTATAACTGGCTTCTTTCCAAGTAGGTTCTGAAGTGGCATATTTGGAATACTGCTTGGATGACAGAATTCTTATATCAGAGTAGGTAAGAATGGAGTAACCTCTCGGTGGCTAGAGTTTCATGGTTTTTTAGATCTTCTGCTTTTCCTGTATACAGAGAAGCTTCTCTGTACATTTGTCATAAATGCCAAAGATGTTTGGTGTAATGTGAGGACTTAGAAAAAAGTATGAAGAGTTGGCAAATGTGAGTTTGTCTTGTCATCTCTGATTCCTGTGTGTTGTTTAAGGAGGATTCTGAGACTAAGGCAAGGCTCTGGGGGGGAAATGGACTGGACCCCAGAAAACTGGGTGATGATACACATTAAAAGGAAATGATTGTCTGTGTACTCCCCATCTCTGATTATCTATTCAGTGCTTTGTGATTTCATTTATGTCCACTTGGATGATCATAGTTGGCAATTCTGGGGGGTGCCCAGCCTTTGATGAAGTGGTGATCTAGCATTGCCAAGCAGTGGCATCTGTTCGGTTAGCAAATGAGCAGTCATTATTAACGGCAAGCAGACTGCTTATGCATGTCCAATAGCCACTGAGCACTTGCTCATTACTGCGAAATTTTCTTTTGATTTTCTTGGAGGTTGAACTCTCCACATTCACACCCAGTTGGCGCTTGATCATTTAGCAGTAGGTCTGTCACATTTGTGTAAGTTGCAGGGAGGGTTCTATGTACTGAAATAATCTGCATGCCAGTCATTGGGTTAGACACTACCCATCTCCCTTAGATTTGTAGACTAGGAAAGCAAGATTTAGAGATCGTGTGACTTGCATGTGGCCAGTTAGAGCTAAAACTCAAATCTAGTTCTGTGAACTCCAGGGATATATTTTTTTTCACAATGCAATGAATGATGGCTATTAAACCTTGATTGGTAAATTTTATGCTTTTATCTTATGGTTAACAAATATAAAGGCTATTAAAACATACTTGTTTGGCTTTTCTACAGTTCAGAAATACAAAATGAAAACAGACATTTCTTTTTATGGTCTAAATTGAGAAGTAATAATTATTTGGTTTGCTCTTCTTCCAGACTTAGGCATATACATAATTAAGCAAAAACGTGTTAATAGCTGACACTTGTCACTGTACACAGACACTGTTGGAAGCGCTTTACCATGGATTAACTCTTAATCCCCACACCGACCATATGAGGTAGGTACATACCCCCATTTTACATGTACTGCACTGAAAATTGCCTCCTCTCCCTCCCACTTGGATATAGACTTTCATTTTTTTATGGCTACATACTAACCCATTGCATCAATACGCTATAACTGGGACTTCCCAGGCAGTCCAGTGGTTAAGACTCGGCACTCCCAATGCAGGGGGCACAAGTTCGATCCCTGATTGGGGAACTAAGATCCCACATGCCACACAGCGCAGCCTAAAAAAATATGCTGTAACTTATTAGACAACCCCTGTTGGTAGGTAATTTCGTTAGTTCCAATTTTTTTTTAAATTACAAATAAAGGTAGAGTTAACATCCATATATATTTTGCTGCCTGTGTGGGTATTTCTGTAGCGTAAATAGCCAGAAGCGGATTTATTGGGTCAGGAAATGTACATATTTAACATTTGGAGAAATACCATGAGAAAAGATTGTACCACTTTGCAGCTCCATCACTAGTTAGAGTGCCTCTTTGCCTACACTCCACCAACCCTGAATCCTTCAATGTGTTTGCTCTTTTTTTGTTAATAAGGAGAATTATCTTTTTATGCTTGTATTTGTGATTTGCATTTCAAATTGTGAATTGCATTTTCCCATTTTTAATTATGAAAATATAAATGACTACCATCTCAGTGTACAAAACTTTTATATACAAGCGAAGAGAGACCCTTTTCTCCAGCATTTCCTATCACATTCCACTGCCCACAGTTGAGTATGCATTCATCTAATCTCCTTTCCATAATTCCCATGTGAGTATGCATATACATATAAATGCCATTTTTACATAAATAGGATATATATATGTATTGTTCTGCAGCTTGCTTTTTTTGGTCTCAAAAACCAATCCTAAGGTCTTTAAATCTCCATAATGGTTGAATAATATTCAATACTATGAAAATACCATTATTTAACTGTTCCCTTATTTTTTCTCTTGCTATTACATTGCCAAAGTAAACATCTCTTTCATATCTGTATGCATGTGTGTGAGTATTTTTTTAGAATGGAGTAGACCATAGGTTGTTGGGTCTATCAGATTGTTATCAGATTGTCTATCAGAGAACAATCTGATAGTAGACCCACCTTAGCTGTCCCAAAGGCCTTCATGACTTTCTGTTTTCACCAACTGTGGAAAGTGCTCATTTCCCCATAAAGCTTTACCTGCACTTGATAATTTTTATCTGATGGGCAAAAAAAGAGAAAAAGGATCATTTTACATTTTCCTGATTAATGGCAAGGTTGAGGTTATTTTCATATATTTATTGGCCGTTTATAGTTTTATCATGGATAGTTTGTATCCTTCACCTGCTTTTCTATTGAGTTATGTGTGGATATATGTTGTTTCTGTTCAGCATCTCTTTCCCCATCTTGTGATAACAGAATAAATATTGTGGGGAACCCATTCTCTGTGGCTTAGGTGAGTACATGACCAGGTCAGGCCTTCCTGAATCCCACACCTCCTTAGCCACAGTGATTAAAGAATGGGCATGTAACCCAAGTCAGGCTAAAGAATGCCCTCAACGGAACTTCTGCTGGAACTCTTGGAAGGAACGCTCGACAGAGATCCCACGAACTAAGGACTGTGTAAGCCTGAAAATTTGTACTGTGTGGAATGAGTCTGAGGGGAAACTCAGAGGCTAGCAGAAAGGAATGAGAGCTAAGTTCTGGTGTCATTTTTCTGGAGGCCCTAGATCCAGCTGTGCCTAAAGCCTGCCCTACCTCTGGACTTTAACGTTTTGTGAGCCAATAAAGTCCCTTTCTTGTTTAAAATAATTGGGTTTCTGTCCTGATTAATATAGGTTATTTGTATTTTCTTACTAATTTGTAGAAAACCTTTGTAATTTTAAATTCTAGACTTATACTTTATGCACTACATAAGTTAATAAAATTAGCATGGCCTTCCATGATTTGGCCTCTGTCCAGCTCTGCCATTTGTTACTCTACTCTTGTCTACACCACACAGCACATACGTATACTTTCAATTCCAACAATAACTGAACACTGGTGTTGGCAATGGCTATAGATAAAAAAGACACACAGTCAAGTCCTTGACATTTCTCTTCCCATTCTTCTTACAGATTCATTAACTTGGGACCCAGACTAGGGATTACATTGCTGAGTCTATACCCACCTCCAGCCATCACTCTTAGGGTGTTCCTCTCAAGCACCCCCTGTATGTGACTTGGAACCCCTTCCCATGTCCCCCTCCTCCCCCCAATGTGGTTTTCTGGGGTCCTTTTTTAAATTTTTCAGGCCTGTGGATTTGAAGTTGCTCAGGCCCAAGACTGCCCTGGGGTTTATATCTATTGCTTTTGGAACCACAGATGGCAGTAGGGAAAAAAAAGCATGTGATGAATGGTAAGAAGAAAATACACTAGGAGAGAAGAGACCACAAAACATCAAGCAGGAAATGGATTGCAATTTAGACAGGTCATACAGGGAAGACTTCACTGATAGTGAAGTTTGAGAAAAGATACAAGTAAGTGTAAGGAAGCACGCTGAGACTCTAGGGGGAAAATACTCTAGGCATGGGAACAGCAAGTGTGAAGAATTTGATGTAGGAGCAATGCCTGATTTGTTCAAGAGGCAAGGCCAGTGGGGCTGGAGCAGAGTGAACAGGGGTGAATGTAGTGGGTGGAACCAGAGAAGGGAGTTAAGGGTGGAGAGTAGGGCCAGATCATGGTTACTTGGTTAGCCGTTGGCGAGAACTATGAATGAGATGGAAAACTCAGATTTTGGGCAAAGGAGTGTAATGAGTAGGTGCTGAGACTAGAATAAAGTGTCCCAACTAGTTTCTTTAAATTCATAAAAGTTTCTCTACATACTTTTATGTAAATCTATAATATACTATTAATATAAACTAATATATAGCTACATGAGAAAAGCTTAGAAATAAAAAGCATTCCAAAAGTCACCCGTGAGTCCACAATCCTAGTATTATTCCATTAACAATTTTATGTTGTGTCTACACCTATAAAAATGCACTCTGTATACCTGTCCCTGTCTCTACCTATTATACCATGTTTACAACAGAAAGAAAAATCTAGAAAGCAGTAAACAAAGTCCATATCTTGATTTCTTAATCTTAGTGCCACTTTTCCTCTTAACTGTGGATCAACTGTGCTACCTGAGGCTGCCCTCTCCATTGGATCTAAGCTACCCTCTCAAACCTACTCGGGCATACTCCAGTAATCCTTACCTCTTGCATTATAAATTTTTCCTCTCTGAATTTAATTAGCATGCAAATATCCTTTCAAAAAATCATCACAAAATCCTTCAGACCAAGATGACTAACCTGAGCAAGTACAGTATTAGACAAAACATATCAGAAGCAAAGGACAGGAGTGGAGATCCCTGAAATGGGAAACATGAAGCAAATTTGGGGCTTCCCTGGTGGCTCAGATGGTAAACAATCTGCAATGCAGGAGACCTGGGTTCGACCCCTGGGAAGATCCCCTGAGAAGGGAATGCAACCCACTCCAATATTGCCTGGAGAATTCCATGGACAGTCCATGGGATCCCAAAGAGTCGGACATGACTAAGCAACTAACACTTTTAACTTTCACTGCCTTCCAGGCCACAGCACAGGGAGGCAGAACTCTAACAGAACCTGGCAGTCTCCCTCAATGAGAAGAGGGAGCAGGGGACCCTGAGAGGTCAAGGGACTAGCTTTTGCAGGGTAGAGTACCAAAGAGGAGAATTAAACATTGGAGATCTGCAGAGGGTCCTTCACAATCATTCAGCTGAGTGGAACTCTGAGGTGGAGGAAAGAACCATCCAGAAGAATTGGGGGGGAAATCACTGGAACTCACAAATGGCCAGGAATAGTACCATCAGGCAGAGCAGAAACCCTTAAAAGTAACAGGATATCTGTTAGAGCTCTGGTTCTCAAAAGAGGGCAGTTTTGGTGCACACACACCTTCCCCGTCCCCCACCCGCCACCCCCCAATCTCACAGGAGGCAATTGGTGATTTCTGGAGACAGTTTTTGGTTTTCACAGCCAGAGAAGATGAACCTATACTGGCATCTAGTGGGTGGAGGCCAGAGATGCTGCTAAACATCCTATAATGAATCATCTGGCCTTAAATGTCAGTAGTGCTGAGGTTGAGAAACTCTGGGTCCAAAATGTAGTCTTAGCACCATAGGAGAAAAATGAACCCTAGACAACACTGCCTGAAAGATACTTAATAGCAAGACCTAATAGGATAAAACTGTTTAAGTAATTTAAACACATCCAAGAACAAAGCTCAAGAATATATATATATAAAAAAATACTTAGCACCCAACAGCATACAATACACAATGACTAGCATCCAATAAAAAATTGGGTAAGTCATGTCATGCAAAGAAGCAGGAAAAGGCAACCATAATAAGAAAAACCACTCAAATTGATCCAGAAGTGACAATTAGACAACCTCATCAAGACAGTTATTAAACTGTATTCTGTATGATCAAGAAGCTATGGAAATATAAAACATGCTCAGTAGTGACATGAAATTAAGAAAAACCACCAAATCAAACTTTTGGAGATGAAAGCTACAATATCAGGTTTTTTTTTAAAAAAAGCACAGAAGGGATTGTGGATTAAACATAATAGAAAAAAAATTACCATAGGTAAGACATAGCAAAAATCATTCAAAATGAAAAAAAAAGGAAAAGAAAACACTGAGAAAAAATGAACAGGGCTGCAGAACAATATCAAGCAGCCTAGTATGTATAACGGTAATTAGAGTTCCCGAAGGTGAGGGGAGAAAGGAACGGAGAAATATTTCAACAAGTTATTTCTGGGACACAGTTTTCACAGGTAAATTTTTAGCCATGAAATATATTAGGAAAAAAGTCTCGATTTAATTACTTTAGCTTCTACTTTAAGAAACCAGAATAAGCCCAAAGTAAAGAGAAGAAAAGAAAAACTAGATTGGTAAGCAATAGAAAACAAAAATAAATCAATTTATATACTCTATTTAAACCAAAAGCAATTTTTTAAAAAGAACAAGATAAACTTCTAAGCCAGATTGATCAAGAAAAAAAAAAAAGATGCAAATTATATCAGGAATGAGAGGTGTGACATTACTGAATATTAAGCTAATTCTCCACATAAAGAGTAGTAATCAAGTTTGCTAAACTCCATATTGCTGGTTCCAATACTAACTTACTGTTTGAGCTGTCAGCAGTACTTTGCATAATTGACATTTTCATTTGGCTTCAGGAACAACACACTTGGTTTTTCTCTACCTTGTGGGATGTTTCTTCTCAGTCTCAATGCTGGTATTTCCTCAACTCTAGCCTTCAGTGGGTTCGAGTGCCTGAGGGGTCAGCATTCAAGTCTCTTTGGCTTTCTACCTATGTTCACTTCCTAGGATCTCATCTGGTCTTGCTGCTGCTAAGTCGAGACAGTCGTGTCCAACTCTGTGCAGCCCCATAGACGGCAGCCCACCAGGCTCCTCTGTCCCTGGGATTCTCCAGGCAAGAATACTAGAGTGGGTTGCCATTTCCTTCTACAGTGCATGAAAGTGAAAAGTGAAAGTGAAGTCGCTCAGTCGTGTCCGACTCCTCGAGACCCCATGAACTGTAGCCTACCAGGCTCCTCCGTCCATGGGATTTCCCAGGCAAGAGTACTGGAGTGGGGTGCCATTGCCTTCTCCTCATCTGGTCTTAGGTCTTTACAATTAGTACCCAGGACTCCAAAATCTATATTCCAGCCTTGACCTCTTCTCTGAATTACAGGTTCATAAATCCCTTTGCCTACCAGATATCTCCACTTTGATGCCTACTTTAATCTGGGTTCGCAAGAAAACAGAGCCTAAAATGAGACCTTATTTTTAATTCTTTATTGCATGCATGCATGCTCAGTTGTGTCCGATTCTTTGCAACCCCCTGGACTGTAGTCTTCCAGGGTCCTCTGTCCATGGGATTTCCCAGGCAAGAATACTGGAATGGGTTGCCATTTCCTCTTCCAGGGGATCTTCCTGACCCAGGGATGGAACCTGGGTCTCCTGTGTCTCCTGCATTGGCAGGTGGATTCTTTTCCTTTATTGGGGTGGTGCAATCTCAGATGGCTGAAGGTAAATGGGTAGTGAGCCAGGGAAAAAGAAAGGTACAAGTGGGTGTTACTCTGTGTCTACAGTCAAGGCACAGCTGTTTGCATAGTTTCACTATCTTCAGAGTGCTTGTGGTATGAACTAGGTCATCTTACCATGGGGTAGGAGGAGGGAGATGACTTTTCTTCAGGCTCCCCTCAGTTTCCACTGTAGAACATCAACTCCACACTCCCAGATGGTATCATTGAGCCCCTCCAGCAGCAGCCACTGGGAAGTCAGGATCCAAGACAGCACAGCAGCACAGGGGGAGTGGCGGGCCAGAGATCCAGGGGGAGTCAGTTGCTCCCTCCACTTGCAGCCTGGTGCTGCAACCACAAGGGTGGATGGTGCAGGCAGTCTTCTTAGAGGGTCATCAGTATCAAAGAGCAGAAACCCTGGCCCTGCAAAAAGGCTTATAAATGATGCTTGGAACAGTGATTCATTAGGCATCTTCAACCTAACATGCCCCAATCAAACTTTTAATTTCTCTCCAAACATGTAGTTTTCTCGTATCTTATATTGCCATCTTATAATGTGGCAATTTTATCCTCCCAGTTGCTCAGGCCATAGCCTCCCCATCTCCCTGCTTTACTCAGTTCCCCACAAGGCACCCGGATCATAGAAACCAGACTATACCATTTCTCTGCTCAAAATCCTCTTTCTCCTTGCTCTGTTTGAATGTCAAAGTCTGCAACTTCAGTTCAGTTGCTCAGTCGTGTCTGACTCTTTGCAGCCCTATGGACTGCAGCACGTCAGGCCTCCCTGTCTATCACCAACTCTCGGAGTTTACTCAAACTCATGTCCATTGAGTTGGTGATGCCATGCAACCATCTCATCCTCTGTCGTCCCCTTCTCCTGCCTTCAATCTTTTCCAGCATCAGGGTCTTTTCAAATGAGACAGTTCTTCCGATCAGGTGGCCAAGTATTGCAATTTCAGCTTCAGCATCAGTCCTTCCCATCCTCTTTTAATTTCATGGCTGCAGTCACCATCTGTAGTGATTTTGGAGCCCCCCAAAATTAAGTCTGTCACTGTTTCCACTGTTTCCCCATCTACTTGCCATGAAGTGATGGGACCAGATGCCATGATCTTAGTTTTCTGAATATTGAGTTTTAAGCCAACTTTTTCACTCTCCTCTTTCAGTTTCATCAAGAGGCTCTTTAATTCTTCTTTGCTTTCTGCCATAAGGGTGCTGTCATCTGCATATCTGAGGCTATTGATATTTCTCCCGGCAATCTTTATTCTAGTTTGTGCTTCATCCAGCCTGGCATTTTGCATGATGTACTCTGCATATAAGTTAAATAAGCAGGGTGACAATATACAGCCTTGATGTACTCTTTTCCCAATTTGGAACCAGTCTGTTGTTCCATGTCCAGTTCTGACTGTTGCTTCTTGACCTGCATACATATTTCTCAGGAGGCAGGTCAGGTGGTCTGGTATTCCCATCTCTTTCAGAATCTTCCACAGTTTATTGTGATCCACACAGTCAAAGGCTTTGGCATAGTCAATAAAGCAGAAATAGCTGTTTTTCTGGAACTCTCTTGCTTTTTCGATGATCCAGCGGATGTTGGCAATTTGATCTCTGGTTCCTCTGCCTTTTTGAAGTCCAGCTTGAACATCTGGAAGTTCATGGTTCACATATTGTTGAAGCTTGGCTTGGAGAATTTTGAGCATCACTCTGTTAGCATGTGAGATGAGTGCAATTGTGAAGTAGTTTGAGCATTCTTTGACATTGCTTTTCTTTGGGATTGGAATGAAAACTGACTTTTCCAGTTCTGTGGCCACTGCTGAGTTTTCCAAAATTGCTCGCATGTTGAGTGCAGCACTTTCACAGTATCATCTTCCAGGATTTGAAATAGCTCAACTGGAATTCCATCACCTCCACTAGCTTTGTTCGTAGTGATGCTTCCTAAGGCCCTCTTGACTTCACATTCCAGGATGTCTGGCTCTAGATGAGTGATCACCCCATCGCGATTATCTGGGTCATGAAGATCTCTTTTGTATAGTTCTTCTGTGTATTCTTGCCACCTCTTCTTAATAACTTCTGCTTCTGTTAGGTCCATACCATTTCTGTCCTTTATTGTGCCCATCTTTGCATGAAAAGTTCCCTTGGTATCTCAATTTTCTTGAGATCTCTAGTCTTTCCCATTCTATTGTTTTCCCCTATTTGCACTGATCACTGAGGAAGGCTTTCTTATCTCTCCTTGCTATTCTTTGGAACTCTGCATTCAAATGGGCATATCTTTCCTTTTCTCCTTTGCCTGCAAAGTAAGTTGTCTGCAACTTACTCCTAAACAATCCAGGAAAAAAATTAAAATATATATAGAGATATATCTGGGTAGATAGAGTAAATAGGTAGATAATGATAAAGCAAATGTGATAAAATGATATTTGGGGAATCTGGGGGAAGCACATATAGGAATTCCTTGTACTCTTCCTGCAATTTTTCTGTAAGTTTGAAATTATCTCAAAATTCAAAGTTAGAAAAAACAGTAGCCCTGAAAGGGAGAGAGCAAATTACTAAAAGAAAGTCAGGTAAGGTGCTGTTACTGAGAAGTTTTGGGGCAGGGAGAGGGAGGAGGAATATTGAGAAAGCAATTATAAATATCCCTTACAGCCATATTTAAAATGAAGGTGTAGAGCTATGTTTTTGATATAGGAATATTCCTGGTACAACAATGGAAAATTTTTCATTTGCCACTGTCAATATGATTTTTAGAACAAAGTACACATATATGTAGTATAGCACTCATCAAAATACTCTTGGTCTACTCTTCTCATCAGGTGGCCAAAGCATTGGAGTTTCAGCTTCAGTATCAATCCTTCCAGTAAATACTCAGGGTTGATTTCCTTAGAGTTGACTGGTTTGATCTTGCAGTCCAAGGGACTCTCAAGAGTCTTCTCCAATACCACAGTTCAAAAGCATCAATTCTTTGGTGCTCAGCCTTCTTTATGGTCCAATTCACATCTGTACATGACTACTGGTAAAACCGTAGCTTTGACTATACAGACCTTTGTCAGCAAAGTGATGTCTCTGCTTTTTAATATGCTGTCTAGTCTTGTCATAGCTTTTCTTCCAAGGAGCACGTGTCTTTTAATTTCATGACTGCAATCACCATCCTCAGTGATTTTGCAGCCCAAGAAAGTTTCACTGTTTCCACTTTCCCCACTTCTATTTGCCATGAAGTGATGGGACCAGATGCCATGATCTTAGTTTTTTGAACGTTGAGTTATAAGCCAGTTTTTTCACTCTCCTCTTTCACCCTCATCAAGAGGTTCTTTAGTTCCTCTTTGCTCTCTGCCATTAGAGTGGTATCATCTGCATATCTGAGGTTGTTGATATTTCTCCCAGCAATCTTGATTCCAGCTTGTGATTCATTCAGCCTGGTATTAGTGTAAGTGATAAATGATATTGTATGATATTGTATAGATTCAGTCTGCCTGCCAGAGAACTGGATCCCAATTCTTTGAAAGAGATTGCTTTTAATGTGCCCTGGAGGCTCAGCTGCAGCTTCTTGACAGCTGGAAGATCAAAGGCCTGAAGGGTGTTCTAGGGAGATGTGGAGAGATGGGTGTGTCAACATCATTGGGAAAGCTGGCCTCTTGTTCTAGTTTCAGAAAGGAAACCTTCCTCTGTAAGGAACATAATTCACAGCTTCCATAAAATTAGTTGGGTAATGTATGGTCTTTTTCTATTACCTTGAAGAGATTGTGTGAGATTGGTATATTTTTTTTCATTTACTGTCTGGAAATATTCCCTGCTGAGATGTCTGGCTTGGAATAGTCTTTATAAGAAAAATTTAAATTACAGATAATGTCCTTAATAGACATAGAGCTATTCAAATTTTATATTTCTTATTATGTTAATTTTAGATTAATTTTCTTATTTTCAGGTAAAATTATTAATCATATCCTTCATATTACCCCTGTAATGGCTGTAGATCTGTGCTGATGGCCACTTTTGCATTCCTTACATTGACATATGGGACTTCTTTCTCTTTCTTGATTAGTTTTGCTGGGAGAATATCAAATTTATTCTTTTCCCAAAAATGAGCCTTTGGCTTTCTTTTTAAAATGTTTGCTTTCTAGTTCATTAATTCATGCTCTACTATTTCCTTCCTTCTCTTTAAAAAAAAAACAACAACTTTATTTTCCCTCAACTTGATTTCCACGTTCTGTTTAAAGTCTATGAGAGAGTGGTTTAAAACCACTCAGTGGTCATCCCTCCCCATTCCTGAGCAGTAGGAGCTGCAGACCAGTCTTCAGTGCCGGGCTGCAAACTCCAGTCTTCAGGAGAGACCTGCTGAGTAGGCACCCAGGACACCTGTACACTGCAGACCAGTCTGGGATCTCCGGTTGAGCAGCAGTAAACTCAGGAGCTAGAGCTGTCCATTCACACTGAAATGCCTCCTTGGACACAGCCTTTTCAGCAGCAGCCTGCTCCTCCCCTTCAATCTCTTCTGGGTCTGTGTGGAAGCTGAGGTCAGGTGTGACCTCCTGTGGGTGTTCATGAGAGATGGTGCCACACATGCGCACAACTTCCTAGGCCAGCACCCGTCACCTCAGACCCACTGAGTGAGCTCCCTTGTTGCTGGAGGGAATGGCAATGCCCACAGAGCACAGAGTTGAGTCTGTGTTACACAGAGCAGTGGTAGGCAGATTAACGTAAGAGGCCTCTGTGAGAGGCTGGTGGGCAGCCCTAGGATCAGTAACCACTGGAAGTCTCCACTCCCAGAAGACTGCCTGGATCTGGTGAGTGAAATCTCCAGGAGTGACACAGTCAGCAATAGGAGTGGCCTCGGGGCAGCAGCAAACTTCAGCACAGCTTGGTGGCCAGTATGTCTGGAGGACAGGACACTGACGTTAGCGGAGTTTTCCGTGGCATCGACGGCATGGCACACGCTGCCAGAACTTTCTCCCAGATTCTCTTCAGATTTATGAGGTAGATGCCATCACTTTTCCCTTTTGTAGATTCACTGTTCCATTTGGAAGTCAACCTAAGTGCCTCCTAAGTGGGTTCCTTATGTAAGGATTTTTCTTTTTAAAATAGTTTAATTATTTTATTTTTATTTATTTGGCTGCACCAGATGTTTGTTGCAGCGGCACGCAGGATCTTTAGTTGTGGCATGTGGGATCTAGTCCCCTGACTAGGGTTTGAACCCAGGCCCCCAGCATTGGGAGCATGGCATCTTAGCCACTGCACCACCAGGGAAGTCCCTATGTAAGGAGTTTGAGGACCTCTTCTTCCTTCTTTTGCAGGACATAAAGGGCTCTGGATATTGTGAGTATTTCTCTTTAAATTATGATGAGAAACCAGAACAACCCATATCAATCTCTCTCTACTTTCCTTCGGGGCTTCCCAGGTAGCTCAGTGGTAAAGAATTTACCTGCGAAGCAGGAGATGCAGGTTCAATCCCTGGGTTGGGAAGATTCCCTGGAGGAGGAAAAGGCAACCTGCTCCAGTATTCTTGCCTGGGAAATCCCATGGACAGGAGCCTGGTGGGCTACAATCTATGGGGTCACAAAGAGTGACTAAACAGCAACAGCTACTTTCTTTAGATTTACTTGATATTCTTTTTCTAACTTCTGGTGATGGAGACTCAAATCACTAAATTTTAGCCTTTCCCTCTCCCCCTAACACATGCACCGAATGCTATACATTTCTCTTTAATCAGAACTTTAGTTGTATCTTACTTTATCTCTGTGGATAAAGTTGTATTTCACTTTATCCAGATTAAAAATACATTCTAATTTCCATTGTGTTTGTTTATCCATGGGTAATTTAAATTGTTTTTCTTAATTTCCAAAGATTTGGAAAATTTTTAAATGTTTATGCTGTTGATTTCTAACTAGTTTTATTGTTGAATGAAAACATATGCTAAGTCTATGCTAATAAGTAGTCACTAACCAGATGTAGCTATATAAATTAATTAAAATTAATACAATAGAGTTCATCAGTCACATAATTTAAGTGCTCAGTAGCCACATGTGGCTAGTGACTACTGTATTGACTCTGATGTCTGTTGTATTGAACAATACAGATGAACACAGAAAATTCTGTTGCCCGATTCTAAATGATTTCAATCTGACAAAATTTGTTGAGGCTTGCTTCACAAACCAGCATATGCTCAGTTTTGGAAAATGTTCTCAGTGCACCTGAAAAGAATCAAGTTTCCTGCCATTATTGGTTGCACTGTTATCTATATGTCCATTAGGTAATTTTATTAATCATACTGTCCAAATATACTATATTCTTAGACATTTTTTCCTCCGTGTTCTCTTTTACTAAGAGATTTGTGTAAGTCTCCTACTAAGATTGTAGATTTACCTTTCTCATTTTAGTTTTGTCAATTTTAGCTTTATATACTCTGAAGCAAAATTGTTAAGTATACACACGTTTAGTATATTTCTGTTTTCTTAGTAAACGGACTCATCAATAGTCTTCTGGGAGTAGAGACTTACAGTGGTTACTGATCCTAGGGATGCCCACCAGCCTCTCACAGAGGCCTCTGTCCATTTTATCTCTAGTAAGACATCTGCTTTACAGTCTACCCCTTGTCTAATATTAGTACAGCTATTAGCACATTTCTTTCGGTTAATGTTTGAAGTATCTTTTTCTGTACTTGTATTAATATTTTAAATTTCCTGGATTTTGATAGTTGTGCTTGTGTGTGTGCTAAGTTGCTTCAGTTGTGTCTGACTCTTTGCAACCCCATGAACTGTAGCCCTCCAGGCTCCTCTGTCTATGGGATTTCCCAGGCAAGAATACTGCAGCAGGGTGCCATGCCCTCCTCCAGGGGATCTTCCAAACCCAGGGATCAAACCCTGCAGCGTATGTCTCCTGCATTGACAGGCAGGTTCTTTACCCATTGAGCCCCTGGGAATCCCCTTGATAGTTGTATCTCAAGTAATATGATTAATTAAAAAAAAAATTCTAGTCAAGAATCTTTGTCTTGTGTCCACTTGCATGTAACATGGGCTTCGCAGGTGGGGCGAATCACCAATGCAAGAGATGTAAGAGACGTGGATTCAATCCCTGGCTTAGGAAGATCCCATTACTGGTGTATTTGGGCTTACATCTATCATGTTCCTATTTGTTTTCTATTTATATTCTTTTTCTCTTGCCTTCTTTGAGATTAATCAATAGTTTTTATTATTCCATTTTACTTTTTGTTAAATTGTTAGTTATAGCCCTTTTTTACTCTAGAGATCACAACATGCATCCTTGGTTTATTGGAACCTAATATATAAATTAGTACTTCTACCTTTTCCCTGAGAATATACTTAGATCCTGACTTTAGGCATTCTTACCTTTTCTTATAGTCAATATTTGTTTAGATTTACCTTCAGATTTATACTTTCCATGGCTCTTTATTTTTCCTTAAGTGTTCTTCTCTTGTGCCTGAAGAGCTTCTTTTAGTACTTTTTGTTTGAGTCTGTGAGCAATGAATTCTCTATTTGTCTGGAGATGTCTTTACATTGTCTTTACTTTTGAAAATTATACTTCTAAGATATCTCATTATCTTCCAGCTTTATGTTGAGAAGTTAAGCCTCAGTCTATTTGTTGCTTCCTTGAATATAACGACTTCCCCCTTTCTTAAGATTTTCTCTTTCCTTTGGTACGTTAGGTATGGTATGATGATATCCCCAGCTATACTTTCTTTGTAGTTTTTGGTGTCTGCAGTGCTCCTTTAATGTATGATGTGATTATTCATGAGTGTTGGAAAATTCTTGACCACTCTTTCTTTAAATACAGCCTTTGTTTCATCATCTCTTATTTCATTGAGATTCAAATTTTGTGTATGTTAGGACTTTTTGATGACTTAGTAGCTAGCTCAGTTCAGTTGCTCAGTTGTGTCCGACTCTTTGTGACCCCATGGCTTAGTAGCTAAGTTGTGTCCCTTTGGAAAAGACCTTGATTCTTGGAAAGATTGATGGCAGGAGGAGAAGGGGGTGACAGAGGATGAGATGACTGGATGGCATCACCAGTTCAATGAACATGAGTTTGAGCAAACCCCAGGAGATACTGAAGGACAGGGAAGTGTGGCGTGCTGCAGTTAGCAACTGAACAACAACCAGGCCTTTTTACCAAAGCAGGTATGATTCCTATGCTCTCTTCTGTATCTTCTATAACATTTTTTTCTTTCATGTTTCAGCCTTGGTGTTTTCTACTTATGTATCTCTCACTAACTTCCATTTCAGTGTATCTGATCTGCTGGGTACACCATGTAAGTGGGATCATAAGATATTTGTCCTTCTGTGTCTGGCCTATTTCACTTAGCATGATGTCTTCAGTGTTCCTCTGTGACATAGTGTGTATCCAAATCTCCTTTCTCTGTAAAGCTGAGTAATATTCTATTGTATTTATATACCACATTTTGTTTATTCATTGTCCGCCAATGGACATTCAGATTGTTTTCAGCTTTTGGCTATTGTCAATAACGCTGCTATGATCAGTGTACAAATATTTGAATCCCTTCTTTCAACCATTTTGTGTCTATACCCAGAAGTGGAATTACTGGATCATATTGTAATTCAGTGTTTCATTTTTTGAGGACCCACCATACTGTTTCCTACAGTGGCTACACCATTTTACATTCCCATTAGCATTGTGCAAGGGTTCCAATTTCTCACCAACAATATTATTTCCTTACTTCCTTCTATCCCTCCTTCCTTTCTTTCTTAAATAATGGCTATCCTAATAGGTATAGAATGATATCTCACTGAGGTTTTGATCTGCATTTCCCTAATGATTCGTGATACTGAGTATCTTTTTATGTGCTTTTTGACCATTTTTACAACATCTTTGGAGAAATGTCTATTCAAGCCATTTGACCAATTAGAAAATCTGGTTAGTTATTGTTGAGTTGTAGGGGTTCTTTATATATTCTGAATATTAATCCCTTATCTGTAAATCTATGGCTGTTTCATGTTGATGTTTGGTAGAAATGAATGCAATACTGTAAAGCAATTATCCTTCAATTAAAAATAAAAAAAATTTTAAAAATCCGTCTGTATATGATTTGCAAATATTTTCTCAAATTCTATGGATTTCCTTTTTCATTCTGATAATAGTATCCTTTGATGCATAAAAGTTTTAAATTTTGATGAAATCCACTTAATTCTTTTGTTTCCCCTTATGTTGTCATATCCAAGAAATCGCTGACAAATCCAATTTCCTCCATGTTTTCTTCTAAGAGTTTTGTAGTTTTAGCTCTTATGTTTAGGTCTTTGATCCATTTTGAGTTAATTTTTGTACATGGTGTAAGGCAAGGGTCCAAATTCATTCTTTTGCTTGTCGATATGCAGTTTTCTCAATGTCATTTATCAAGAAAACTGTCTTTTTACACATTGAATGGTCTTGACACCCTTGTTGAAAATCATTTGACTATTTATGGAAGCATTTATTTCCTGGCTTTCTATACTCTATACTATTCCATTGGTCTATGCATTTGTCTTTATGCCAGTACCACACCTTTTCTATTACTGTAGTTAAGTTTTCAAATCAGAAAGTGTGGGACTTCCACCTTTGTTCTTCCTTAAGGTTGTTTTGGCTATCGAGGGCTCCTTGATATTCCATGTGTTTTAGGATGGATTTTTCTGGGTCTGAAAAAATTGTTGTTGGGGTTTTGATAGGGATTTCACTGAATCTGTAGATTTCTTTGGGTAGTATTTACTACTATTATTTAATGTATTTAACACCATGGAGTGTCTTTTCATTTGTTGGTGTCTAATTTCTTTCAGGACATTTTGTAGCTTTTAGTGTATAAGCTTTTTGTTTCCTTGGTTAATTTTATTATTTAATGTACTTAATACTATGGGATGGCTCTTCATTTATTGGTGTCTAGTTTCTTTCAGATATTTTGTAGCTTTTAGCATGTCTTTTGTTTACTTGGTTAAGTGTATTCTTAAATATTTTATTCTTTTTGATGCCACTGTGAATGGAATTGCTTTTTTTTTAGGTTGTTTATTGTTAGTGTATAAAAACACAATTAATTTTTGCATGTTGATTTTGTACCCTACAACTGTGCTGAATTGATTTGAGTTCTAACAAGTTGTATGTGTGAGACTTTAAGGGTTTTCTGTATATAAGATCACGTCATCTACAAAGAGATATCATTTTAATCCCTCCTTTCATTTATTTTTCTTGCTAGTTGCTGCGACTAGGAGTTCCAGTGCTATATTAACATGGCAAAAGCAGGCATTCTTGTTCCTCTCAGAGGAAACGTTTTCAGTGTTTTACCACTGAGTATATGTTAACTATGAGTTTTATATGTATGGCCTTTATTATTATCCAGGTATTATTCCTAGATTGTTGAGTGTGTGAGTTAAGTCATGAAAAGGTGTTAAATTTTGTCAAAGAAAATTTTTTTTGCATCAATTGAGATGATCATGTGGTTTTTACCCTTTACTCTGATAATATGGTGTATTACATTGATTGATTTTCATATGTTGAACCATCCTTGCATTTCAGAAATAAATTCCACTTGGTATTATATAATCCTGTTAATGTGCTATTGAATTCTGTTTGGCAATATTCTGTTGAGGGTTTTTGCATCAATTATTTAAAGGAGATATTGATCTGTAGTTTTCTTGTACTATCTTTGTCTGGCTTTGATATCAGGTTGATTCTGGCCTCATAAAATGACCTTGAAAACATTCCCTCCTGTTTTTTGAAGCAGTTTGAGATGGATTGGTTTTTCTTTTTTAAATGTTTGGTAGAATTCAACAGTGAAACCATCTGGTTCTGGGCTTTTCTATGTCAGGAATCTCCTTACTAACTATGGTTATATTCAGATTTCCTATTTTTGATGATTCACTTGGTAAGTGTGTGATTCAGATTGTGATAGTGGATATCTGAATCTTCCAGGGTCCTTTGGTTAGATTTCTTGGCCTTTTGTCTTGCTAGCTTGAGAATCAGCAAATGCCAGGGGAATCAACTGACATAAAATATCAGGCCTCGTTCTGTTTCCCTTCCCTTTTTACTTTATATACTTCACTATTGTTTACATTTTTACAATAAGTAGTAGTATTTTTGTAACTCAGAAATGACCTACTGAGCAAGTAGATTTAGAAAACTGGGGGAGAATGAAGGATGTAGGTTGGCTACCAGTTATTTTATCTGGATGGCAAGGTGTTTAGTAAGAAATTTGGGAGGGTATCATCAGTGCGTCAAGTTTATGAATTTTACGTTTACCTGTGGGACACTAGATAGTAATGTGTAGGAAGCAGTTGGTTCTTAGTGTTTATCCTCAGGAAAAATAGCTAACCTTCATATATAAATTTTATCATTGCATTTTTCTTAACTTTTAAAATTCCCCCAAAATAGACAATAATTGTTATGCTTTTCCCCTCCTACTCACTTCTCACTTCACCCCTACTCACTTCTCAACCTATCATCATGTCTATGCCATTTAGCTCCTTTACTTACTTCCGGACCTTGTGATTTTATTTCTAGACTTCCAAAATGGTTTTCCTTTCTGTTCTTTCTTCCTTTTTAAACTTTTCTGAAAGCAAGATGATGATCATGCCATTCCCTGATTCATAGATCTTAATAGCTTTCCACTACCTTGAGAACAATATGCAGGAATATGAAATCTATTCCAACCATACCTAGTACTTTTGTTTTACAGATGACACCAAAGTGCAGAAAGTTGAAGTGTCTGCTTATTTAGCATGACACTTAACTGTCTTTTCTCCTACTTCATTTTAATTTCCACTTTATTCTTACTCTTTTAAGTACATGTTTCAGTCATTATTTTCCTACACACTTAAGCACAAGGGCATCATTCTTTCTTCAGCAGCACTCACTGCAGTGTCTGACACTGAATATTTATTGAATTAGTGACTAAGCACCATACTCTGTATCATTTCTTGTATTTTATCACTTCTGTGCCTTTCTTGACTATTCCCTCCCTGCCCATATGCCTCTACTCCCATCCTTCAAAACTCAAATCTTGGGAACTCCACAAAGCTTTTCCTTTCTTTCCAATCGCAATTGAACCCTACCTCCTCTGAGCTCTTATAAGCATCTTGTCTACCTTAATGATTCTATTGAGCCATGTTTTCTGCATATGTCAGCCTTTATGACCAGACAATTCATGATTTCTGGGGACAGTGTATTCTTTGTGTATACTACAAAACCTAAAAAAAAAAAAAAAAATGTCTTGCACATAATAATTTAACAATGTGTATTAAAATATTAATTGGATAATTATGGGGGATAGTCAAAGTAAATGACAGTAGCAGAATTTTAACAAATGGTTAATACCAGAAAGACAGGTTTTCTTACTTTTAAAAAACTGTTTTTCAGTTGAAAATATCAAGTATACATAGCCTATTATCAGTATGTATGTAAGAAGTCAACAAAGAAAACAAAGTCTGATGAATGTTGCCATTAAAAAAAGATCAACAGATCTTTTTACTTGTAAACAGGATATGCTATATGAATTAGTCATGAAGGTTATTACTTTAGCTAACATTTTGTTCAATCTATAGATGACAGGATACACATAGTAGTAATCTTCATACTTTAACATATGGAATTTAAAACAATTATTTCATATATTCAGAAACTGCAATTAAATGGTAGTGTTGAAATAATTTCAGACCTCTAAAGTTTATGGATGGGCTGCATTATTAAGAGCAAAACAAATTCATGTTTGCTGTGAACATCACAGAAACTTGAAAACTTGTGCTCACTAGGAAGAACAAAACTTGGCAAAAAAAAAAAAAAAAAACCTTTCAGAAAATGGGGCACTAGAGTTTTATAGTTAACAAGTTTCATACCAGAATAGCATAGCATGTTCACACACAGGGAATTTAATAGCTAGAATTAGCATAAAGTAGAACTCTCCAGCTGTCAGGAGATAAGTAGTATGCCAGTTATCAGAGTGAACGACAAGATAACGGAAGGGTTTAAGTTTTCCCTACATTCTCTAAAATAACTTCTCTGCAACTGGTGATCTGGGCTCACTAAAGGTGTGAGATTATAACACTAATACATTTCTTTCTGCACTCTGATTACACACACCACCACACTGATTTTTACAATATCTGGTAACATTCTGCATTAACACTGTTAGACATTTCTTATAATGATAGAAACTTTCCTCTTGTGGACTGTGTTTGATTAAAAGACTAGAGCTTTTCTTAACATTACAGCAGACAGAAATTTTTTTCCATTGTTGCTGACATTCATAAAATTTTTTTCACATTAAAGATTTTCTTCCCTCTACCCACAGGATTCATTCTCAGAATTTTTCTTTAGTAATGTCTGAGCTCTGAGTTAAGCTTTTCATTACAAAAATTGAATTACTATGTTTTCTCTGTAGTGTGTGTGTGTGTGTGTGTTTAATGTAGCATGAGAGCTGAACATTGATTAAAACCTTTATCATAATCAATAGCATTCCTAAGATTTTTTTCTGGCAGAGCATCTCTAGTACTGAATAAAGTTGGGGTATACACTAAAGGTTTTCCCACATTCAAAGTGTTTTCCCCAGAATGAATTTTCTCATGATGATTAAGATCAGAGAGCCGGCTAAAACTTCTACTGCACTGAACGCACCTGTGGGGTTTCTTTCTCGTGTGGATTCTCTGGTGTTCAGTAAGATCAGTGCATGTGCTGAAGGCTTTTCTACACACATCACATTTATATGGATTTTCATTCGTGTGGATTCTTTGATGGTTAATGACATCAGAGCTCCGACTAAAGCCTTTGCCACACTGATCACATGGGTATGGTTTCTCCCCGGTATGGATCCTCTGATGTAGGACAAGAGCTGAACACTGACTGAATGCCTTCCCACACTCATTACATTTATACGGTTTTTCCCCAGTGTGGATCCTCTGGTGCTTGATGAGGTCTGAGTTCTGACTGAAACTTTTGCTGCACTGTGTGCACGGATATGGTTTTTCTCCAGTGTGAATTCTCTGATGAAGAATAAGGTCAGAACTCTGACTGAAAGCTTTCTCACAACAATCACAATGATAGGGTTTTTCTCCAGAGTGTACTCTCTGATGTTTAGTGAGGTCTGAGCTTTGACTAAAACTTTTATTGCACTGATCACATGTGTATGGTTTCTCTCCAGTGTGTATTCTTTGATGTTTCACAAGGTCTGAACGACGACTAAAACTTTTAGTACAATCACTACACGGATAGGGTTTCTCGCCAGTGTGGATTCTCTGATGCAGAATAAGATTTGAGCTTTGACTAAAGGTTTTCCCACACTCATCACACTCATAGGGTTTCTCACCTGTATGAATTCTATAATGTTTAATAAGGTCCGATCTTCGACTAAACATTTTACTGCACTGGTTACAGGGGTAAGGCTTCTCTCCAGTATGAATTCGTTGATGATTAATAAGATCTGAAAGCCTACTGAAGGTTTTGCTACACTGATTACATGGATATGGTTTCTCTCCAGTGTGGATTCTCTGATGCAGAATAAGAACTGAGCTCTGATTAAAAGCTTTCCCACATTCATTACATTTATAGGGTTTCTCTCCAGTGTGGATCCTTCGATGTTTAATAAGGTCTGAGTTCTGACTGAAACTTTTGTTACACTGATTACATGGATATGGTTTCTCTCCAGTGTGGATTCTCTGATGTAGAATAAGATCTGAGCTCTGACTGAAGGCTTTTCCACACACATCGCACTTATATGGTTTCTCACCAGTGTGGATTCTTTGATGTTTTATAACATCAGAACTCTGACTAAAATGTTTATTACACTGGCTACATGTATAAGGCTTCTCTCCAGTATGGATTCTCTGATGTTTAACCAGGTCTGAGCGCTGGCTAAAACTTTTACTACAATGACTGCATTGATAGGGTTTTTCTCCTGTATGGATTCTCTGATGTATAATAAGATCAGAGCTCTGACTGAAGGCTTTCCCACATTCATCACATTTGTAAGGTTTCTCACCAGTGTGGACTCTTTGATGTTTAATAAGGTCTGAGCTCCGACTGAAACTTTTAATGCACCAATTACAAGGATAGGGTTTCTCCCCAGTATGAATTCTCTGATGCAGAACCAGGGCTGAGCTCACATTAAAGGCCTTTCCACACTGATCACATTCATAGGGTTTCTCCCAGTGGGTTCTTTGATGCCTAATAAGGCCTGCACTACAAGTAAAGCTTTGCCCACATTCATCACAGTTGTGCTGTCTTCTTTTAAAGAGGTTCTGATCCTTTTCATTGAATTTATCCTCAAGTTCAAAGAATTCTCTGCATTCAGAATCCTGGAGAACATCATTTCTGGGGTTGCCAGACTCTTCAGTCAATGGTTCAACTTTTGCTGTAATTTTCTCCTTAGAAGCCATCTCTCCAACACTGGCCTTAGTCACACCATCTAAAACAATAAACAAAATATAGATGGAACATGTTCTCCATACTGTAAGAAATTTCAAGGTGAAAAGATTAGTATTTTCCTATGAAATGTCACAGTGTAGGAGTGCTCCAAAACACTGAAAATTAATAAATAATGAATAACTGTTTATTAAAGTGGCTTCTCAGATATGTTCTGTATATGTTTGTCACAAGAAGAGATCTGTGAATACTGAAATCTAATTACAGTAATTAGGAAAGTTTGACTATTTAGAGCTAATACATAAGCAACTTACTGGTATATGTAAAGTAGGCAGTATGAATGAAAACTTCAGTGACGGAGCTGGAAGGAGGGAAAAGGGAAAAAGAGGAGGAGGCAGTGGCAGCCAGGCGGTCACTGTGAGCGTACACCAACCAGGCTGCTCATGTGCTGTCCAGGGGGAAAGAAAGAGGCATCAAGCCCAGGAATGGTTAGGAAAGAAGCCTGAATTTTCAAAAATAGGTCTATGTAGTCCTCTACCTCTTTTGTCTTGATTATTAGAAGAAAGTGACCAAGAAAACATGATCCTTTTGAGGACAACTATATTTAGTGTCCAAACGTCCTTACTAAGGTGTGTAAATCAGAAAAAGATTAGGGAGGTAGGATCAGAAATCTCTTTTGAGTTGATTTTTTAGGAAGTTATTCCTATGCTCAACAATACCAGATGTATTGGTAGAGAACATGAGAGCTCCACCAAAATTCTTGAGACTATCAGCCCATTCTTAAGAGGTGTTTACTATAAAAGGTACATCACTGTCAGGCTGCAAATGGTCTAGAGAGCTAAAAACATGACAGAGATTAATTTCAAGGGCTAAAATCCAAAATCCCAAGCCTCCAAGTGGACATTTCTCCTCTTTGCCAGAGGCAAAGGCTACTGGAAAAAGTAAAGTATTGGGGTAAATCTAAATGGGCCTGAATGTCTCATGGAGTTTACAGTATATATGTAGAATTAAAATATATGGCAAAAATAGCATAAGAGGAGGAAGGTAAATGGAACCAAAATATTACAAGGTCTTTGGATTATCCTAGAAATAGTAAACTAAGATAAACTGGAATAAATTAAATATGTATGTTGTGATTTCTAAGGCAGCCTTTTTCAAACAGGGTTCCACAAGAAAATATTATGAGTGACTGTTTTCTTAATTCTCCCAAAGATGGTAGAAAGCTAGTACATCAACAGATGTATAGGAGAAACATTAATATGTTACTTACAGCGAATGCCTCAGAGCATTTTGGCTTAATTTTCTCACAGAATCACAGTTGAGAAAGCCTATGAGGTGAAAGCTATAAGGTGACAGGTAAGTAACAATACAAGGATGTACAAACAATAAGCTGATAGAGGAAAAAAATGGAAAAACAAAAAACTTGATAATGTAAATAAATCAGGCACATGAAGAGAAAAAGAAAAACAAAAAAGAAACAAAAGATGGGATAAAATAAAAACAAAAAATACATTTAAATGGTACATTTAAATCCTAACATCAACTATGTTACATGTAAATTAACTACTTTAATAAAAGGCAAAGAAAAACTAATAGCTAACATCATACTTAATGGTTAAACATTACATAGTTTTCTCCTAGGAAGAAGCGAGGAAAACAAGAACATGTTACCACTTTTATTCAACACTGTACAACTTCTATTCACTATTCATAGACAATGCAATATAACATGAAAAATAAATGATATATACAAGAAAGACGTCAAACTGTATTACAGATTATGCAATCATGTATACAGAAAATCCTGAAGTGTCTTACCTGATTGCATTTCCGTATACTAGCAATGAACAATTAGAACCTATAATTAAAAACATTTTCTCAGTTGCACTAAAAAATGAAATACTTAGAAGCAAATTCAACAAGGTATGTGCAATATCTGCATAATGAAAACTATAAAACTTGCTAAGAGAAATTAAAGACTTAGAAATATATGCCATCATCTACATATAGGAAGATTTTATATTGTTAAGATGATAAATTCTTCCCAAAGTGATCTGTGGATTCAATGCAATCTGAATCAAATTCTCAGCAGGCCTTTTTGTAGAAACTGACAAACCAATTCTAAACTCTGTGTAGAAAGTCAGAGAAAGGTCTAAACAATTTTGAAAAAGAACAAAACTGGAGAGCTTATACTACAAAGCTATAGTAATCAAGGCAGTGAGATCCTGGCAAGGATAGACATATCCATTAACTGAATAGAACAGAGTCTATAAACAGATCTAAATATGTATGTACAAATGGCATTCAACAAAGTTGCCAAGATAATTCAATGGTGAAAAAGTAGTTTCTTTTCAAAAACGAGTGTTACAAGTGGGTATTATAATAACAAAAATTAACTCTGACTCTGTTCTTTACCTATTGAGCCACCAGGGAAGCCCCTCCTTATACTATAAACAAAAATTAACTAGAGGGGCTTCCCTGGTGGCTCAGTAGTAAAGAATCTGCCTGCCAATGCAGGAGATGTAGGTTCAATCCCTGATCCAGATAGATCCCACATGCCACAGAGCAACTAAGCCTGTGCATCACAACTACTGAAGCCTGGATGCCTAGGGCCTATGCTCCACAACAAGAGAGGCCATGGGAATGAGAAGCCCATGCAACATAACTAGAGAGAAGCCCCCACTCAGCATAACTAGAGAAAAGGCTGTGCAGCAACCAAAACCCAGCACAGCCAAAAGTAAATAAATAAAATTATTTTTAAAATTAACTAGAAATGTAATATAAACCTAAATATAAAACCTAAAGCTGTAAGACTTCCAGAAGCAAAGTAAAGCATAGATGACCAAAATTAATACACACAACTGAGAAAATAAATTTGTGTTGTTTATGCCACCCACTCTATGGTTTTGGTATGGCACCCCTAGCAGCAAATACAGCATGTTTTTGAACTTTATGCATTTATGGAATCATACCACATATATTCTATGACTGTTTTTTTGCTCAACATTATGTTTGGAAGATTCACCCACAGTGCATTCATGTTCACTACTATAATGTGACATATACCACAAGTGATCTATCCATTCCTCTTCAATGGATAAGAACATTTTGCTATTTCAAACAATGCTGATATGAATATGCTAGTATGTCTATCTCGGTATACATATATAAGTGTTTCTCTTGGTTATATAAATTTAGGATCAGAATTGTTGGGTCTTTAACTAGATTTTTCCAAAGTGGTTAAGCCACTTCACACTTTGCTCAGGTGTGTATAGTTCAGACAGCGCTATATTCTAAGCAACATCAAGTCTAGGCCTTTTTTAACTCACTGCAATCAGGCTTTTATCTCTGTAACTCCACCAAAACCATACTTATTAAAGCCCCTAATATGCTCTATCTTAACAAATCCAGTGGTCAATTTTAAGTCTTATTCTTGATTTATTTGACATAGTTGATTACTCTCTTAAATCATTTGCTTTCTTTATGCTAACTTACTTTTCTCCTGTTCTCCATATAATGGCTAGAGTGATCTTTACATGTTATCTTGTGAAAAGAGTTCCACTGGTTTCCCATTTCAATGGGAATAACTTATGATCTGGTCCCTTTTTTTCTCTCTGCCCTCATTTCATTCTACACCACGCCTATCACCTGTCTACCCCAGGCTTACCCTGTTCCTGCTGTATTTTGGGGGCTCTGACTTTTGCTATTCCCTCTTCCTGGAAGACTCTTCTCTGTCACATGGCTTATTCTCTCATTTTGGTTATACCTCTAACCAATTCTTACCATCTCAGAGAGGCATAATGCTTGGTGGGCCTGCATTTTTTAGGGAAGAGATACCATAGTAAGTGAGCTGAAATGACCCATCAGAGTAATTTGTAAGGTTGCTACTTTTGAGAGAGACTCAGTACTCTGGCCTGGAGAATTCCATGGAGAAAGAAGCCTGGCGGGTTACAGTGCATGGGGTCGCAGAGTCGGACATGACTGAGTGACTAACAGTAGAATAAAAAAAGGTTCTACAGTAGGACCATTTTGCAATGCAAGCTGTCCTGTCACATGACCTCATTAACCAGGATAACCAATGGTATTGGAAGTGTCAGGAGCAGTCATGGTTGCTGTATGGAGACTCTTGAAAGCCTCTGTAAGAGAACCACAGTGAAGGGACTTCCCTGGTGGTCTAGTGGCTAAGACTCTGTGCTCCCAATACAGGGAGTCTGGGTTCAATCCCTGGTCAGGGAACTAGATCCCACATGCTGCAACTAAGAGTTCGCATGCCACAACTAAAGATCCCACATGTCACAACTAAGACCTGGCACAGCCAAATAAATAAAAATAAATATTAAAAAAAGAGAGAACGATAGTGGAATAAGACCATACTCCCTTCTACCAACCATTTTCTAAGTGAAAAGCAGATCTTGGCTTGCTCTTGAGCACTATTAGAGACTTAATGCTTGACCACAGAGTACCAAATAACTATTACAAAGTGACCTCTGTGTACTAGTTGTTATATGATCCATCAATTCAGAGAACTGAACCTATAAACCAGTATTCCATTATAAAAGCAAATCTGAAAGACATGTAAATTCCACGTGATAGTGACTCAGATTCCCAATCCTGTTCCTACTGCACCACTACCACGCCCCCTCAACCTATATTCATGGTCCCATGGGAGTTCCCTATTACCAGTTAACAGAGGAGGAAAATGCACAGATGGGCGTGCCCAGTGTATGGGCACCAGCTTATACCTCTACTCAGCAGTGGCCTCAAACACGCTGGGAAAGGCAAATCCTTCCAGTGGGCAGAATTTCAGGTACATACCTGGTTGTCTACTTTCCATGTCTACTTAGGCAACATAGCCTAAGATACAAGAATTGACAATTCATGGGTAGTAAAAGCAGAGACAATACTTTGCCAACAAAGGTCTGTCTAGCCAAGGCTATGGTTTTTTCAGTGCTCATGTATGGATGTGAGAGTTGGACTGTGAAGAAAACTAAGCGCCGAAAAATGGATGCTTTTTGAACTGTGGTGTTGGAGGAGACTCTTGAGAGTCCCTTGGACTGCAAGGAGATCCAACCAGTCCATCCTAAAGGAGATCAGTCCTGGGTGTTCATTGGAAGGACTGACGCTGAAGCTGAAACTCTAATACTTTGGCCACCTCATGCGAAGAGTTGACTCATTGGAAAAGACCCTGATGCTGGGAGGGATTGGGGGCAGGAGGAGAAGGGGACGACAGAGGATGAGATGGCTGGATGGCATCACCAACTCGATGGACTTGAGTTTGAGTAAACTCAGGGAGTTGGTGATGGACAGGGAGGCCTGGCGTGCTGTGATTCATGGGGTCGCAAAGAGTCGGACATGACTGAGCGACTGAACTGAACTGAACTGAACTAATGGGCTATCTGATTACTCATTGTTGTTGTTTAGTCACTAAGTCGTGTCCAACTCTTTGTGACCCCATGGACTGTAGCCTGCCAGGTTCCTCTGTCCATGGAATTTCCCAGGCAAGAATACTGGAGCAGGTTGCCATTTCCTTCTCTAGGGGATCTTCCAGACACAGGGATCAAACCCACATCTCCTGCATTGGCAGGCAGATTCTTTACTGGTGAGCCACCAGGGAAGCCCATCTTATCACTTAGGTACCTGGGAAGAATAAGACTGAACAAGATGAGAAATAAAGATTCTGGAGGAAAAGTATGAGGATGAACCAAAGCATGAACCACTAATAAGTTAGTGGCCCATGTGAATCCTACCAAAGGGCATTTTCTGTGGAGAAGCCTCTCAATCAGATGGATACGGTGATCCATATTATGATGTCAATCAGCCTTTTTACCAATGCAGTGCTTGCCCAACGGATTCATGCACAAAGTGGTCACGGCAGCACAGACGGAGGCTATATAAGGGCTCAACAAAACGGACCTCCACTTATGAAGGTTGATATGCCTAGAATCATTTCTATGTGCTCAAGAGGCCAACTGCCAAGGCCCTAATAAGGTACCATTCTCTAGAGAGAAACTAGGTACCCACATGGGGACAGATTCACTATACCTAACCCTTTTTATTATGGAGAAGGCAACCATTTGTTTTCAAAGGACTATATACACAGTCCAGATAAAAATTTACATTGACTTAAGAGAATGCTGTATTTCTTATCACAGTATTCTATATAGTATTACCACAAAGGAGTCATTTTACAGGGAAGGAAGTTCAGAAGTGAGCTCATATACATATAACTCATGGGCCTTATCATATGTCCCACCATCTGGATTTAAGTGGATGATGATAATGGTGGAATGATTAAATGAAGATTTAGTTATGGTACCAGCTGGGCAACAACACCTTGATAAGTTTGCGGTGCTGTCATATGGGATGCAATATATGCAATAAACTAGAGGATGATAAACAGCACTATATATTCCCCATGGCCATAATACATGGATATAGGAGCCACGGGCAGAAGAGAAAGTAATAATGTCTCTTACTCTATACCTCATAATTCACTTACATTATTTTTGCTTCTTATCCCTACAATCTTGGGCTTGGTGGGTTTGGGATTCTGATTCTCAAAGGAAAAATACTTCTACCATGGGACAAAGTCATAATTTTATTAAATTTGAAGTTGAGACTGTTTCCCGCTTCTGTATTTTGGGCTCCTCAAACTGTCAAACCAGCAGGCAGAGATGGGGTCACTCTGCTGGCCAGAATGACTGATACCAATTACCAGTGTGGAAATGGTTGATGCTACTGGAACTCAGAGGACTTCATGGGGGTGCCCATTAGTTCTCTCATGTCTAACAGGCCCTGTCAATGGTACACCAAAGTAACCTGAAAGAGACAGGGGCACCAAGGACTTAGATCATCTAGGAAAGAAGGTTTATGTTATTTGACTAGATAAAGAACTCTGCACCACTGAGATGCTGGCAGAAGATAAGGGCGATGTGGAATGGGTGACAGAAGATAGTTCTCTGTATAATGGGCTCCAGTTTCATCCATCTCATTAGAACTGATTCACATGAATTCTTTTTAATGGCTGAGTAATATTCCAAGGTATATATGTACCACAGCTTCCTTATCCATTTGTCTGCTGATGGGCATCTAGGTTGTTATACAGAGTGAAGTAAGCCAGAAAGATAAAGAACATTACAGCATACTAACACATATATATGGAATTTAGAAAGATGGTAATGATAACCCTATATGCAAAACAGAAAAAGAGACACAGATGTACAGAACAGACTTTTGGACTCTGTGGGAGAAGGCGAGGGTGGGATGTTTCGAGAGAACAGCATCGAAACATGTATATTATCTATGGTGAAACAGGTCACCAGCCCAGGTTGGATGCATGAAACAAGTGCTCGGGCCTGGTACACTGGAAAGACCCAGAGGGATCGGGTAGAGAGGGAAGTGGGAGGGGGGATCGGGATGGGGAATACATGTAAATCCATGGCTGATTCATGTCAATGTATGACAAAACCCATTACAATATTGTAAAGTAATTAGCCTCCAACTAATAAAAATAAATGGGAAAAAAAAAAAAAGAAGATAGTTCTATCAGCTTAGACTTTGTGTAGGATCTTCTCCATCCCTTGTTGATTTCTATAATCCTGCCCAGCCTCTTCATGAAATCTGAATTATCCAATTTGAATAAGCCATCTGTTTCCTGCCAGAATTCTGATACATTCTCCATAACCATTATTAGTATCTGATACTATACTGTGAAAGTGAAGTGAAAGTGAAAGTCGCTCAGTCCTGTCCAACTCTTTGCAACTCCATGGACTATAAGGTCCATGGAATTCTCCAGGCCAGAATACTGGAGTGGGTAACCTTTCCCTTCTCTAGGGGATATTTCCAACCCAGGGATCGAACCCAGGTCTCCCACATTGCAGGTGAATTCTTTACCAGCTGAGCCACAGGGATACTATACTGTATATTTATATATTTCTTTTCCCTGCAACTAGAATGTAAGCTCCTTGAGGGCAAAGGCTTCTTTCATTAGTTCACAGGTAGTATCCCCAGGGGAAATAAAGAATACTGATAGCTTGGTGGTGAGGTGATTATAATGGGAAAAATGGAAGAGAAGAAGGAATGCCAGGAGAATTTGACTGCAAGAATGTACAATAAAGCCTAGAACTTGGAACACAAAAGAATGTTTTTTCTTTTGTGAAAAAAGAGATGGTACTGCCTAATACAGGGAAGGCTATTGGCAATGAGAAATACCAACGGCACCAGAAGATACTAACATAATAAGGTAAACCCAAACCGCCCCCTCCCCCAACCATCAAAAAAGACACACACTGCTTCTCACCTGACAGGTGTTCTTAAGACTCATAAGTGAACTGAGTCTCCATAGACTACAACCGGACATGACATCTCAGGGAGCAACTGAAGAATTACCATTTCCTCAGTGAGCTTTTCTTGTTCACATAGAAGTCTGAGGCCTGGAGGCAACTGGGCACCATTGGACTCGGAAGGGAATCAGTGCAGAGACTGAAGATATAATTTCTGAGACTAGACCAGCAAAAACATCCTCTGGATATAAAAGACGTTAAGGAGAAAATAAAATCTCATTTAACTTTCAGGTGCTTTTCTTTCAAATGTACTATGCTTCCTCCCTCATTATCCAGCAGACAGGGTTAGTTAGGGAAGTCCCTTTTGGACTTCCTTTCCATATAGGTTACCACAGAGCATTAAGTAGAGTTTGCTGAGCTATACAGTATGTTCTCATCATACCTAATTTTTTATTAGTTATCTATTTTACACAGTGTATCAATAGTGTATACCACCCGTCTTGGACATGTAGTCTTCATTCTAAGTCTAGAGATTTTAAAAAAATAATCCGGGGGTTAATGCTACCAAAATAAGGATATAACGGGAATAAGGCAGGGGAGGGAATTTCCGAATTCTGCCCTAGCGGTTAGCTCTATGTTTTTCGCTGCCCTTCCTACACCCAAATGACACAAATGACATCATTATCATCATCCGTCCCTCCCTCCTCCTGCTCTCACACTCACACCTTCGTCGGCTGATTCGCGCGGCTGCCTCCAAGCTTCTGGATTCCACTCGCTTCCAGTTTCTAGTGTTCATTCAATAGAACCCAAGGCCGGTCAACGACTGGCTGGGTATCCAAAGAACACCAGGCCAAGCACCGACCAGCTCCCAGTGCCCAGGAGCGGCGCCTGGGGGCCACGGCGACAGCCTCGACTCCCTAAAGACTCAAGGAACCGTACAAGGTTCCCTGGCGGCGCTGCGAGGCCGCTGGGCAGCCCAGATTGCCCGAGTTCCTCTGCCATCCGTGAGCCGACATCACCCATACCTTGACGTGTTCTCCAGGTCGCCGTCAAGCCTCCCACCCGCTAAACCAGCCATCGCGCCTTCCGCTCTAGGAATCTGGGAGGTTTGCTTAGCTCTATGGCCCGAGGCCGCGCACGCGCACACGCGCGAGGCGGGGGCGGCAGGGTGGGATGGCGGCGGGGAGCTGCAGAGATTTAACCCCTGAACATCCGCGGAACTGGCCTCAGTTAGGGGCCCGGCTGGCCCTGTCTGCCAGTTCCTGGCGTAAATGTCAGAGAACATCTTTCGAGAAAGCTCTCTGGGGCAGGGTAGATTTTCTGACTACATAATGAGCTCTTCCTTAATTATCTTTCTCCTTTGTTAATGTCTCCCTCCCACCCCACACCCTGTCTTCGAGCCACCAAATCTGTCAATCAGATACGCACGGAGAGCTTCCAATCTAACTTTCTTCCTGTCTGTTTCCCCCCGCCCCAGAACACTGACGTGCCTCTACTAAAATTGATGGCTGGGCCCCACCCCAGCTTCCGACTCTGTAGGTCTGCAGTGGGGGCGCAGCTTCTCAGGTGATCCTGAGGCCACACTTTGAGAACTGCTGCCTTAAAAATAGACAGTGCTCAGGAATTCATCCCTGACTTGCTAGAAAGCTGGATTTTCATCTACTTTGCTGTTAAGAAAGGCCATGGGGGTCTCTTTCTAAACTGTCTGCTTGCCAATACACTCCTCGTTGTGGCTGAAGGATCAGGGTGAGAAGAATCTGAAAGGGGGCAGGAGAGGGCATCAGGGTGGGAAAGGATATTCCTGTGTCCTTGGAAATATCTTGGGAAATAAGGGTGAGGTCGGGAGGCGGGGGCGGGGGGGGGGATATAGAAATGGGAAATAATAGAAGTATTGAGACCGGTGAGAAATGTGAGTTAAGATGTCGAAGAAAAGGTATAGGTTTGAGAAAATGGTGGCAGGCTGAAGTGATGATTGAGGTAGAGAAAGAGGACTTTGTCTTTCAGCCCTTGAACCTGTTCCAATTTATGAAATCTTAGGGATGTGAATGAGAACCTGATGAAATGTAAGGAACATTATGTAAGAACAAATGTAAGGACTCCTTGTTTGGGTCCAGCGGTTCCAAGTAGGGAGTGCAGATGCTTTTTTTAAAAAAAAACAACCGTACGATATATAACAGGCATACAATAATCAGCAAATATTTAAAGTATACAATTTGGTGAGTTTTGTCCTATGTATACAACTGTGAAACCATCGCCATAATGAAAATTATGAACACATTCCCAGAAGTTTCCTCCTTCCCTTGGTAATCCCTCCCTTTGTTCCCACAGCCCCCAACCACTATTCTGCTTTCTATTATTATAGTTAGCATTTTCTAGAGTTATTTACATTACAGATTCAAACATAATGTACTCTTTTTTGCACTCAAACTTCTTTCACTAAGCATTATTATTTTGAGGTTTAGCTATATTGCTGTATCAGCAGCCTACTCCTCCTTTTTGTTGCTGAATGATATTCCGTTGGATGTACACACCACAGTTTGTTTATCCATTCACCAGTTGATGGGCATGTGGGTTATCTATAGTTTTTTTCACTATTAGGAATAAAGGTGCCATGAACATTTGCGTAAGGGTCTTTGTATGGACACAGTCTCTTCAAGGCATCCTAAACTTGGTTGGTATCATCAACCTCAGAACTCCTCCAGCTTCTGATCATTTCCCAGCTTGAAAGCCACATCTACATTTTTAGGTGTTTGTTCAGCACCCCATTTCTAGTGCCACAAACTGAGTGGTTTAACCCAATAAAAATTTATTCTGTCACAGTCTGGAGCTTAAAACCCAAAATCAAAGGTGTTAGCAAGGGCCATGATCCTCTGAAGGCCCTAGGGAAGGACTGATTCCACCCCAGTCTCCTCACTTCAGGTGGTTGCTGGCATTCCTTGGCCATGCCATGCAACATTCGGGATTTTAGTCCCCTGACCAGGAATGGAAGCCATGCCCCCTGCAGTGGAAGTGCAGAGTCAACCAGGAGATGGCCAGGGAAGTCCCAGTCCTTGGCGTTCTCTCCCTATAGAGATTGTTGGTAGAAATATGGACGTTAAAAGTGACTCTGGCAAGAGCTCAGAAAGAAATGAAAAGCTCAGAAGTGGAATCCTCTGTCATCTTAGAGAATACATATATTGTCATGAATAGAATTTTGCTAGAAATAATGAGCATTAAAAATACTTCTGGTGGGGGCAAATTCTCTGGTGATCCATCTGTTAGGACTTGGCTCTTTCACAGCTGGGGCCTGGGGTTCAATCCCTGGTCTGGGAACTAAGATCTCACAAGCCATATGGCATGGCCAAAAAAAACACAACAAAACACCCCAAAACAAACAAACATAAAAACTTATGGTGACATCTTAGAAATGAAGAAAACATTATTGGAAGCTGGAGAAAAAGGTGATACTTTTTATAAAGTAGCAGGAACTTGACTGAATCATATTCTGCTGTTGGACAGAAAATAGAACTTGTAAATGATGAGCTTGGGTAGTTAACTGAGGATATTATCGAGCAAAAGGTGTAAAGTATAGCTGGATGATTTCCCCTTGCTGATTACAGTAAAAATATGAGAGGAAAGAGATAAATCGAAAAGGAGTCAGTACTCAAAGATTTGGAAGATTCTCAGCCTACACAGATAGCATGCTCCGGAGACAAGGCCATTGGTGTAGCTGGACAACCTTTTGGTGAAGAGGTTAGATGGGTGATTCATGGACCCAATCAACCATCTCAACAGAAAACAGGAATAGAAAGGGGTTTATCCATAGGAAGGATCCATGGAAGAGCCTGGTATCCAGTTGTGTGCATCCCTCTGATATCCACGGAAGACCAATATGATTCTCACCAGAAACACTGCCAGCTTGGACTAAATTTGACAGAGACAGGACAAAATAAAGACTGTCAGACTTTTGGGATTCTATTGGGATTCTACACACAGACAATGGAATGCACACAGACAATTCTATTTGGATTCTACACACAGACAATGGAATGCCCAGACAATGGAATGCCCCACCCAGGGGTGGGTCCACTACTGAGGGTTGAGACACCAAGGCCACCTCAACTGAGAGCAGCTCCGAGGCCAATGGGACCTATGTGGCCCAGAGATTGCAGTTGATAGGGATTCCACTGGCCCAGTAGCTCAGCTGGTAAAGATTCCCTGATAGCTCAGCTGGTAAAGAGTCTGCCTACAATGCAGGAGACCCCTGTTCGATTCCTAGGTTGGGAAGATCTGCTGGAGAAGAGATAGGCTCCCCACTCCAGTATTCTTGGGCTTCTCTCGTGGTTCAGCTGGTAAAGAATACACCCACAATGCAGGAGACCTGGGTTTGGTCCCTGGGTTGGAAGATCCCCTGGAGAAGGGAAAGGCTACCCAGTCCAGTATTCTGGCCTGGAGAATTCCATGGACTATATAGTCCATGGACTCGCAAAGAGTCGGTGTGTCCTTACTGAGTGACTTACTTCTCTTCACTTCCACTGACCCAAAGGGCATTTCAAGCGACAGAGTAATTTGGAAACTCTAAGATATTTGGAAATTAAACAACCCATATCTAAATAGCCTATAATTCAAAGAAATCACAAGAGAAATTATGTTTTATACTGAATGAAAATGAAATGCCATATTTAAAATTTTGTATGGTGTAGCTACAGCAGTGCCTAAGAGGAAATTTTTTTAGCTTTGAAATGCCTATATTAGAAAAGAAAACCTCGTAGCAGTAATCTAAGTTTCCATCTTGAGAAACTTGAAAATGTAAAGCAAACTTAACAGCCAAAAGAAGCAGAAGGAAGGAAGTAATGAGTCAAGTAGTAATTAATAAAACTGAAAGCAGAAAAAAAAAATCAAACCAAGGGACTTTCCAAATGGTTCAGTGGTTAAGACTCTGCACTGCCAAAGCAGAGAGCCCAAGTCCTATCCCTGGTCAGGGAACTAGATCCCACGTCCCGTAACTGAAAGATCCCACTCCATCAAAGAGCCTGTGTGCCACAACTAAGACCCGGTGCAGGCCGCTACCTGCCACCCCCCGCTAAATTCCAAAATTTTGTTCTTTGAAAATACCAACAAAAATTGGTATTTTTGTTAGTATATAGTTAGCCTTTACTGGACCAACTAAAGAAAAAAAAGATTAACAAAAGCCAAGAAGAGGGGACATCACTACCAACCCTATAAAAATTTAAAAGAGCATAGGGATTATTATAAACAACTTTATGCAAACACATTATACAACATAAGTGAAATGGACATATTACTTAGAATTATACAAATTACTAAAACTGACTGAAAAAGAAATAAAAATAAGTGTATGAAAAGTAAAGAAATTGAGTTCATAATAAAAATTTTTCTAACAAGGAAAAGCACAGGCCCAGATTGCATCACTAGTGAAATCTATCAAACAGTTTAAGAATATTGAAAGTGAAAGTCACATCCAAGTCTTTGGGGCCCCACAGCTATACAGTCCATGGAATTCTCCAGGCCAGAACACTGGAATGGGTAGCCTTTCCCTTCTCCAGGGGATCTTCCCAACCCAGGGATCGAACCAGGGTCTCCTGCATTGCAGGTGGATTCTTTACCAGCTGAGCCATAAGGGAAACCCAAGAATACTGGAGTGGGTAGCCTATCCCTTGTCCAGCGGATCTTCCCGACCCAGAAATAGAACCAGGGTCTCCTGCATTGCAGGTGGATTCTTTACCAACTGAGCTATCAGGGAAGTGAATATTAATCCTTCACAATCTCTCCCAGAAAATAAAAGGGGCCACTAATTACTCTGATACCAAAGTGAGACAAAGATATCACAGGAAAAGAAAACTACAGACGAATATCTCTAACAATATGGACACAAATATTCTCAATCAAAATGAGTAAATTAAATCCATTAATATATTAAAAAATTATACATCACGATCAAGTGGAATTTATCTTAGTAATACAAGGTTAGCTTAACATCCAAAAATAATGTATTTAGAGAGTTAAATACTTCACTCTCAATAATGTTCACCAATAATAGAATGTCTGAGTATTGGCATAGTCACATAATATATTCTAACTAGAAATGAGAATTGTACAGTGTACATCTACAGAAAGCAATATGAATTTCACACAGTGTTGAATGAAGGCTGAATTAAGAGAGTGCATACTGAGTTCCATTTATAAAACTACAAAAATAGGCAAGACTAACCTATCATGTTAAGGGTTTAGCGTATGTATGCTATGCTGTCGCTCAATCGTATCCGACTCTTTGTGACCCCATGGACAGAGGAGCCTGGCAGGCTACAGTCCATGGGGATTCTCCAGCCAAGAATACTGGAGTGGGTTGCCATGCCCTCCTCCAGGGTAGTTTCTATCTTTAAGGGCCAGGGGAGGGTAGTGGCTTGAGGAGACTGCAGTAGGCACTTCTGAGGATAGATAATACTGTTTCTTTATCTGAGTGCTAGTAACACAAGTGTGTTCAGTTTGTGACAATTCAGTAAACAGTGCACTTATTTACTTGTAAAATGAGTATCACCTATTGATACTACTTGGTTGGTCTACATTCAGAGCATGACAATATAGACTAAATGTACCATTTTATAATTATAGTGTTTCATCTTACTTCCTGAGACCTATCCGGTCTTATTCTCTCCCCATCAACTATTCCTCTATTCTATCTTCAATTTTTCTCCCCACTCACTCTTTACCTTTATTCTACAAATATAATTAGGTCTGTAATCTCCTTAGAAAACAAACTCCTTACAATCCTGTTGCCTCAACAAACGAGTTTCCTCTCTTTTTCCTTCCTGCATTATCACATTTCTCGAAAGGAATTATTATCTATTCTCAGGGCCTTACCTTACACTTCTAACCCCAGGCAAGTTACACAGGTAACACCTCTCTGGCCCTTCTTCGCCCTTTGCCTTAATTCTAGCATCACCTTAGTAAGCACCTTCTCCAGCTCTCTGCAGCATCTCCTAGTCATTTGTTCCCTCTCCTGAGAGCTCTCCTGGCTTTTATGATGTTTGAACTAGCTGGGCCCAGCTTCTCTGAGAAGCTCCTCATCTCTACCAGCTCTACCCTTTCCTTCCCTCAGATACTAGTATTTTATAATTCCTTGTTTCTTTTCCCACAAGATCTCCCTTGGTATGTCTCTTCCCTATCTTTAGTCATATTTTCAGATACTCGCAAATCTTGCTAAGTTTACATTTTTAACGGTCTGTCCTCTTTCATCTCTTTTGTCCTTTAATCCTGTCGCCAAAGCACTGTCAGATACTGCCGCAGAATTACAATTCTGGTCATGTCACACGTAATTGGCCTGCACCGCTAACTAAATGCATTCCTGATTCCTTAGCAGGGCATTTGAAATCCTCCAAACCTGATCCCAACCCATCCCTTAGCCTAGGATCCGGCCAACCAAGATGCTGGGCTAATTCCCCAGCGGGCCTTGAGCTGGGAACGTCGCTGTGCTCTCGCTCCTGCCGCTCCCTACCTGGTAGGAAACACTGTACTCCTAAATCTCCATTTTACTCCGTCGGCGGCAAGGCTCAGCTTGAGTACCGCGGTCTTTGAGAAAATTATTGACCTTCTACTGCTGGGTCCCAGATCCCCACGCCCTTGTAGTCGACGGTGGGGTGGCTCTGCACTTTACACTCTCGCCACGCTGGGGTAAGACCCCTTCCCCTACTCTCCGCCCTGTAGCTTCGAGAACTGTCCTTGCAGACAGCGTGCGCGGTGTGCGAATGTGATCTGGTCCTCTGCCCCAGATTTACAGATGGTCGGTTCTGTTTTTAGCTCCTTGATGCTGCACTAAGCTCTATCGCTATTTCTATCTCTATTTTCCTCTTACAGTCTCCCGTCAACCGTTTTCGACCTGGGGCGGTACCCACTAGGTCCCACCCAGAGACCCGCTCCTTCTCCCCGATCCCCTCGAATGGTCCTCTGAACCCCGCCGCGCGCCCGCCACAGAGCTGCAGTCCTCCGGGCGGCCTAGAGGGGCGCGCCGCCCCCCACTTCCGGCGCGCGCCGCCCGAGGTCATTCTGTCCCTCACCTGAGGTCACTCCCCGCCGCCCGCGGAGCTAAGGGTGAGTGAGGTGGTGCGGCCCCGCGGCCCCGGGTGCTTCCCAAACCGCTGCTGTCCGGCCTCGGCCTGCCTAGGCCCCAGGCAGACCTTGCGGTTCTACCAAGTGGCCGCCCCTCAACCGTACCGTCTGGCCGCCCGCCCTTCGGTCCGTCGGCTCATCCGTCCATCGGTCCATTCTTTCATGGGTTTGTCCGCTTGCGGTTCATCCACCCACCTTTGCATCCCCGGACTCCGCGAGCACTAACTGGGCGCTTTCTGTGTGCTTGGCCGCTGACGGAGGAGTCGCAGGGACACAGATGGAATCCTTCCTCCCGTTTCACTCGCCCAGAGTTTGTTCTTGTGTCCTATCTCAGCAGTCCTTCTTGACTTCCCCAGTCTAGGTTAGATTTATAGGTTAGATTTTTTTTTTTTTTTAAACCAGCCACTCTCAGAGCACTTTCTACTCTCCCCCTTGTAGTTCTTTAACGATTACCTCAGGTAATTAGGTGCTCTTTTTTTTTTTTTTCCCTTCTTTTTTTAACATCTGCCTTTCCCTACTGTCTTTAAGTCCCAGGTGGGGCAGTGGTAAGGACTCCATCTGCCAATGCATGAGGTGCAAGAGACGCTGGTTCCATCCCTGGCTTGGGAAGATCCCCTGGAGAAGGAAAACCCATGGATAGAGGAGCCTGGCGGGCTACAGTCCTTGGTGGGGGTGGGGGTGGTCACAGGAGTTGTAAAAGTCTGACACGACTTAGCAACTCAACAACCACAATGCAAGGACATTGTCTTGTTTATAACTCTTTGCTCAGTGCCTAGCACAGTGCCTGCACAAAGTAGAAACTCAGTAAGTATTGTTAGAGAATTGCATGAAAACACAGGCTCTCCTCAAAAGTGCAGTTGGTTTAGTGGAGAAGGCAGATGTGAAAGGGCAGTTCAGCAGGGTACCCATCTAAGAGTATGGACTCTGGACTCAGACCATTTGGTTTCAAAACAATCCAGACTACTAACTAGCCTTGTGACCTGAGACAAAATACATAACTTCTCTGTTTTTCTTCTGTAAAACTTTAGAATATAGGGTGCTATAAAGATGAAATGAATGAAGACACTTAGAACAGGTAGCTGATGCTGGACACTACAGTGAAAGCTCAATTAGTGTTTTCTGTTACAGTTTAAGCAGACAAGGTAGATACTTTATACTGCAGTAAGCAAGAATGTCCAAAAGTGCCCTGGACTTCCTTGGGTTTCTTGGACTAGAGCTACCTGAGACCAGGATCTCATCTCCCAGAGGTGCTTCCGACCTGTAACCAGGTCCCTTAGACAACTCCATAAACAGCTGACACTTAAATTCACACTTCTGGTCCAACGCAGTCGACTTACGCCCCTTGCTGACAAGGCTGCTTTCTCATATTTACACTGTAAGATTGTAGAAGGAGCACTCCCTTGAATTACCTTCGTAAATTCCCTGGTGGGTCAGTGCAGGGGGCATGGGTTGGATCCCTGGTCAGGGAACTCAAACCCTGCGTGCTGCATACAGCCGAGAAAACACACACACAAAAAACAAAAGCCCAAAACGAAAGGAGAGGGAAAAACAACAACAACACTGGAATTCCTTTCTATGGGATAATGGGGGAGTCAGGGGACATGTGCTCTTTTTACTCACCACTCGGTAAGTTTCCCCAATAAAGCCTATTCTGTAACCCATGCCTTCTGACGTGAAATTTGCATCTCCCTTATGAAAAATAGGGCGCATGGTCCTGCTGCGTATTCAGTATGTTGAGTGCTGTATGCACAATGTGTTGAGAATCTGCTCTGGGCCAAGTGTTTTAAAACGCAACTTTTATTATTTAGTTATGGGGAGGTCAACAGATCAGGAGATGATTGGTGTGATAAGGTAGTCTGTTACAGATCCCAAAGGAGCAGGGGCATGCCTGGCCCACAGAGCCACTTGGGGAAGCACCAGGGTCAGTTAGGAGGTGATACAAGCAGAAAGTGGGCAGGAGCCTTTATTGTGTCTTGTGTGACAAGAAACAGGGCAAGGTCATCAGGTTTAGGATTGGCTACTTTGAATAATTTCAAAGTAGGGACAGGGCTCTGAGGCATAGGGGTTGCCCTGATTGTCTGATACCTGGTCCTGGGGTGATTAGGGCCGGGGAATGGTGACTCTGGATGAGAAAGCCCCCAGGAGGAGGTGGTGGGTGTGTGGGGCTCTGTATTGGTTGCTTGGTATGTAAAAGGCATACCTGCAGGCAAGTTTGCTATCTCTTGGAATCTGCCAGCCCTGGAAAGGGCAGTCCCTCCAGTGTTGAAAAGGCCCTAGATGTCAAAGCACCAGAATAAAAAAAATGCTTAATATACCAAGCAGAACTCTAAATAGTCTATGTTATTTCCAATTCCTGTAATAACTCTGTGATGAAAGCATTGTTGACTCCATTTTTAATGAAGAAGAAATGGAATCTCAGAAAGGTTTAGTTGGCGACTAATGTCACATAGCTTGTAAGAGGCTGCATTATGATTCCACATTGTGGGGTCACCTGATTCCAAAGCTGGTGCTTTTCCCGTGAGCTAAGTCATCTCCCTGCGGTATGAGAAATGGGGACTTTTTCAGACCTAATTAGGCATTTAACAATGTTGACCACTGCCTGTTTTAAACTCTCCTTTCTTAACTGTAGTGACACTTTTATATATGTAACACCTACTATATACCACACATTGGATTGGGTGATGGAGACACAGTGGGAGCAAAGATCTTGATGTGGCTTATAATCTTATTGTGGAGGACGACAGGTATTGCTTGAGCTTCCCTGGTGGCTCAGCAGTAAAGAATCCACCTGCAGTGAAGGAAATGCAGGAGATGCCACTTCAATCCCTGGGTCTGGAAGATCCCCTGAAGGAGGGCATAGCAAAGGAGCCTGGCAGGATACAGTCCGTGGGGTCGCAAAGAGTTGAACATGACCGAAGCAACTGAGCACACACATGTGGGTATTACTCAAATAATCCACTGAAGTATCAGTTCAGTTCAGTCCCTCAGTCGTGTCTGACTCTGCAACCCCATGGGCTGCGACACGCCAAGCTCCCTGTCCATCACCAACTCCCAGAGCTCACTCAAACTCAAGTCCATTGAGTCGGTGATGTCATCCAACCATCTCATCCTCTGTTATTCCCTTCTGCCTTCAGTCTTTCCCAGCATCAGGGTCTTTTCAAATGAGTCAGTTCTTTGCATCAGGTGGCCAAAGTACTAGAGCTTCAGCTTCAACATCAGTCCTTCCAATGAATATTCAGGACTGATTTTCTTGAGGATTGACTGGCTTGATCTCCTTGCTGTCCAAGTGACTCTCAAGAGTCTTCTCCGACACCACAGTTCAAAAGCATCAATTCTTTGGCTCTCAGCTTTCTTTATGGTCCAACTCGCACATCCATACATGACCACTGGAAAAACCATAGCTTTGACTACATGGACCTTTGTTGACAAAGTAATGTCTCTACTTTTTAATTTGCTGTCTAGGTGGGTCATAATCTTTCTTCCAAGGAGCAAGCGTTTTTTATTTTTTCCCAATTATTTTTATTAGTTGGAGGCTAATTACTTTACAATGTTGTAGTGGTTTTTGCCATACATTGACATGAATCAGCCATGGATTTACATGTGTTCCCCATCTGTTTGCCATGAAGTGATGGGACCGGATGCCATGATCTTACTTTTTTGAATGTTGAGTTTTAAGCCATCATTTTCACTCTCCTCTTTCACTTTCATCAAGAGGTTCTTTAGTTTCCCTTCACTTTCTACCATAAGTGTGGTGTCATTTGCATATCTGAGTTTGATATTTCTCCTGGCAATCTTGATTCCAGGTTGTGCTTCATCCAGTCCAGCATTTCAGATGATGTACTCTGCATATAAGGTAAATAAGCAGAGTGACAGTATATGGTCTTGACATACTCCTTTCCTAATTCAAAACCAGTCTGTTGCTCCATGTCCGGTTTTAACTGTTGCTTCTTGACCTGGATACAGATTTCTTAGGAGGCAGGTCAGGTGGTCTGGTATTCCCATCTCATTAAGAATTTTCCACAGTTTGTTGTGATCCACATAGTCAAAGACTTTGGTGTAGTAAATGAAGCAGAAATAGATGTATTTATGGAATTCTCCTGCTTTTTCTATGATCCAGCTGATGTTGGCAATTGGATCTCTGCTTCCTCTGCCTTTTCTAAATCCAGCTTGAACATCTGGAATTTCTTGGTTCACATACTGTTGAAGCCTAGTCTCGGGAATTTTGAGCATTACTTTGCTAGCGTGTAAGATGAGTGCAGTTGTGCAGTAGCTTGAACATTCTTTGGGATTGGAATGAAAACTGACCTTTTCCAGTCCTGTGGCCATGTTGAGTTTTCCAAATTTGCTTGCATATTGAGTGCAGCACTTTCACAGCATCATCTTTTAGAATTTGAAAGAGCTCAGCTGGAATTCCATCTTTGCATTCCAACTTTGCATTCCAGGATGTCTGGCTCTAGGTGAGTTATCACATCATCATGGTTATCTGAGTCATTAAGATCTTTCTCATATAGTTCTGTGTATTCTTGCCGCCTCTTCTTAATATCTTCTGCTTCTGATAGGTCCATACCATTTCTGTCCTTTATTGTGCCCATCTTTGCATGAAATGTTCCCTTGGTATCTCTAATTTTCTTGAAGTCTCTAGTCTTTCCCATTCTATTGTTTTCCTCTATTTCTTTGCATTGGTCACTTAGGAAGGCTGTCTTATCTCTCCTTGTTATTCTTTGGAACTCTGCATTCAGATGGGCATACCTTTCCTTTTTTTCTTTGCTTTTTGCTTCTCTTCTTTGCTCAGCTGTTTACAAGTCCTCCTTGAGCAACCGTTTTGCCTTTTTGCATTTTGTTTTCTTGAGTATGATCTTGATCGCTGCCTCCTGTACAGTGTCACAAACCTCCGTCCATAGTTCTTCAGGCACTCTGTCTGTCAGATCTAATCCTTGAATCTATTTGTCACTTCCACTGTAATATTGTAAAGGATTTGATTTAGGTCATACCTGAATGGTCTAGTGGTTTTCCCTACTTTCTTCAATTTAAGTCTGAATTTGGCAATAAGGAGTTCATGATCTGAGCCACAGTCAGTTCCCAGTCTTGTTTTTGCTGACTGTGTAGAGCTTCTCCATCTTTGGCGCGAAGAATATAAGCAATCTGATTTCAGTATTGACCATCTGGTGATGTCCATGTGTAGAATTGTTTCTTGCATTGTTGGAAGAGGGTGTTTGCTAAGACTAGTGCATTCTCTTGGCAAAACTCTGTTAGCCTTTGCCCTGCTTCATTTTGTACTCCAAGGCCAAACTTGCCTGTTACTCCAGGTATCTCTTGACTTCCTACTTTTGCATTCTAGTCCCCTATGATGAAAAGGACATCTTTTTTTTTTTGGTTAGTTCTAGAAGGTTTTTTAGATCTTCATAGAACCATTCAGCTTCAGCGTCTTTGGCATTAGTGGCTGGGTCATAGACTTGGATAACTGTGATATTGAATGGTTTGCCTTGGAAATGAAGAGAGATCATTCTGTCATTTTTGAGATTGCACTCAAATACTGCATTTTGGATTCCTGTTGACTAGGAGGGCTACTCCATTTCTTCTAAGGGATTCTTGCCCATAGTAGTAGATGTAATGGTCATCTGAATTAAATTCCTCCATTCCGGTCCATTTTTGTTCACCAATTCCTAAAATGGCAACATTCACTCTTGCCATCTCCGCTTTGACCACTTCCAATTTACCTTGATTCATGAACCTAAAATTGCAGGTTCCTATGCAATATTGTTCTTTATAGTATCGGACTTTACTTCCATCACCAGTCACATCCACAACTGGGTGTTGTTTTTGCTTTGGCTCAGCCTCTTCATTCTTTCTGGAGCTACTTCTCCACTTTTCTCCAGTATCATATTAGACACCTACTGACCTAGGGAGGTCATCTGTCAGTGTCAAATCTTTTTGCCTTTTCATTCTGTTCATGGGGTTCTCAAAGGCAAGAATACTGAAGTGGTTTGCCATTCCTTTCTTCAGTGGACCACATTTTGTCAGACCTCTCCACCATGACCCGTCCATCTTGGGTGGCCCTGCATGGCATGGCTCATAGTTTCATTGAGTTAGACAAGGCTGTGGTCCATGTAATCAGTTTGGTTAGTTTTCTGTGATGTGGTTTTCATTTTTTCTGTCCTCTGATGGATAAGGATAAGAGGATTGTGGAAGCTTCTTGATGGGAGGGACTGGCTATGGGAAAATCTGGGTCTTGCTCTGATGGGTGGAACCAATGCTATCTGTAAGGCCTTTATGTAAATCTTTAATTGAATCCTTGTTCATGGTTGGGGCTGTATATATACTGACAAAATGAGAGAAGTGCTCTGAGGGAAAGGAACATGATTTTCTTTCATGACTTCCTGACTGGTCCAGGGTTCTCAAGCCTGCCTACACATCAGAATTGCTTGCAGATTGTTTTACAGATCTAAAACCCCACCTACGATGAGGTTCTGGCTCAGGCTGGGGTATGGCCCAGGAATCTGTAAAGTGACATGAGTGCAATCAAAGACAGGTTTACCTTGGCTAAAGGGCTTTGGAGTTTTTTGTCTTTAATTTTTATTTTATATTGGAGTATATTTGACATAGGACTTCCCTCATAACTCAATCGGTAAAGAATCTGCCTGCAATGCAGGAGGCCTGGGTTTTATTCCTGGGTCAGGGAGATCCTCTGGAGAAGGAAATGGCAACCCACTCTAGTATTCTTGCTTGGAGAATCTCATAGACTGACGAGCCTGGTGGGCTATAGTCCATGGGATCGCAAGAGTTGGACACGACTTAGCAACTAAACCACCACCACCATAGTGGGCTTCCCTGGTGGCTCAGATAGTAAAGAATCTGCCTGCAATGCAGGAGACTTGGGTGTGACCCCTGGGTCAGGAAGATTCCCCTGGAGAAGGGCATGGCTACCCACTCCAGTATTCTTGCCTGGAGAATCTCATAGACTGACGAGCCTGGTGGGCTACAGTCCATGGGGTCACAAAGGCTCAGACAGGACTGAGTGACCAAGCATGTATATGTAGTTGATTAACAGTCTTGTGTTAGTTTCAGGTATACAACTAGGTGATTCAGTTACATGTGTTTGTGTTGTATTTCAGATTCTTTTCCCATTTAAATTATTATAGAATATTGAGCAGAGTTCTCTGTGCATTACAGTGGGTACTTGTTGATTATCCATTGTTTTTGTTTTTGCTTTTTTAAAACTAGTCGGGGGAGCAGGATCTGATCTGCAACTTGAAGAAGTCACTGTGGTTACATTAGAAACAGACTGGGTTCTCGTACAGTGTGACAAGGATAGTGGCCGGAATGAAGGTGGTGCTGGTAGTGATGGGGAAAGGTAGATTCTGGAGATAGGAAATAAAATCAATAGGACTGAATTTGAATTAAATATAGGAAGAATGTTTAGGCATGCTTCCTTGTTTCCGCAGTACAGCCAGATGGTTGTTCCTGCTTCCTGAGGGGGATCTTCCTGAGAGAGGAGCAGGTTGGGGTGAGAGGAATCATCAGTTGATCATGGATGTGCTGAGTTTGAGGTCCTTGTGAGAAATCCAAGAGGATTTATGATGGATGTGAGTCACAATAGGCAAATAGAACTGGAGCTCAGATGGGAAGCCTAGACTAGAGGTGGATGGTAAATGAAGGTAAGGATGATATTGCCTGGGAGAGACTGAGAGCACTGGTGGGGCTTAGGTCTGACCTGTGGATCTCTAATGTAGAGGAGGGTGGACCTGTGAAGGAAATGGAAAAGGAACAGTGACAATGCTTCAGCTACCCAGTGAAGGACAAGTTGGTGAGGCATAGTATTTGTGCATTGTCATGGAATTTCTTAAATGTCAGTTGTAAGAAGAACTAAAGAAATATATTTAATATTTTCCAAATACCACAAAATTAAGAAAAATATCCCTAGATTTCTCTTTGTTGAGGTCTCTCCTCTCTCACTATTCCTTACTTCTGCCCAGGCTCTGATCGAGGACTTTTTACCCTGGCTGCACATCAGAAGCATCTATGGCACTTATTGGAGTCCCACCCATGGAGATTCTGACTGAACAAGTCTGCCCTGAGGTCTGTGCTCCATGGTTGATTCTGAGCCACAGCGTGCTGAGCCTGGCCTTTCCGCAGTTTCCTCAATGCGCCACATCCTCTTACACCCACTGCTTGCCTGAATGACTTTTCTCTACAGCTTTACCCAGCTCACACATATCAGGCTATGCTGAGATGATTCCCCCAGGCAGGCAGTTCTTCCTGGTCTTGGTCATCTTTCCGGGCTCCCTTGTCCTCCTCTCTTGATCCTTGGATGTATTGCACTGTGTTTGTCTGTCACTTTCCTGTACTAAACTGGGAGTCCTTGAAAACAGACCTTCATACCCTGAGAATCCTGATCAGTACACTGCCTAGCATATAGGTCAAGTATTGTTGAGATAATGGATGAAGGAATCCATTCCTCTTTTCTTTGTGCTATCTCAGAACCTTGTGACTTAAAGTCAGTAATAAACCTTCCTTTTCTGTACATCACCGTGGCCATTCTCCATGACCTTTCCTTAACAGTTTCACCCTCTTTCTTGATTTACAGTATCAACCTAGATTGTCCTGGGCATTAACCCATTCTGTAATTTTAAAAAGCCAGTGCATCAGAGTTGGGCTGTTCCTAGGTTCATGTCTTGACTTTGCTGTATACCAGTTTGGGACCTTGGGCAAATTACTTAGCTTTCGAGAACCTCAGTTCTCATCTGTAAAGTGGGGATGATAATGCATACCTATTAGTGTTATTTACACTTCCTGATAAAAGTGTATTTGTAAAGTGCCTGACCCAAGGTAGGTTTATTAAGTGAAGATTCCCTTCTTTGGGGAGTTGTTGTTCAGTCTCATCCAATTCTTTGTGACCCCATGGATTGTAGCCCGCCAGGCGCCTGTCTGTGGGATTTCCCAGGTAAGAATAAGTGGAGTGGGTTACCATTTCCTTCTCCAGAGGATTTTCCCGATGCAAGGATTGAACCCAAGTCTTCTGCATTGGCGAGCAGATTCTTTACCACTGAGCCACTCAGGAAGCCCCTTTTTGGGGAGACCCCATGGCTTAATAGAAAGAGTTAATAAATACTCTGGTTGCTGAGTACAGTTGTGCTGCTTACTGGCTGTGTGTCTTGGGTACCCTTATGATTCTCAGCAGCCTTATTTGGAAAATGGGCACAATTATGATTGTCCTTACAGAATTCTTAGGGAAGTTATATTAAATTTATGTTAAGTATCTAGCAGGTGCTTGGCATCTAGTAGGTGCTCAGTAAAATGGTGCTTGTTATTCTGAGAAGTAATAATACACTAGAGTGTTTTTCCTGCTTTCCATGATCTATGAGCACTACTTACTGTCCTCAATGTTGTCTCTAACATGGTCACCAAAAGTTGAATTTATTTCAGTGATACTTAACATTTTCTGTTTCACCTCCTGAGAAAAATCCTGAATCATCCATGAATGTATCATTTATATGAAAGTTCCCGTCTCGTCAGTTTTCTTTAAAGTGCTATGCTCTGTGGCACCTGGTCTTCAAACAGCTGAATTTATATCCTAAACACATTTTTTTTCCCCTGTGTGACATGAGCTTCGTCCACCTCAGGAGCTCCCTGGAGCATCAGAACTCAGAAGAAATCTCAGACAGACCTCCATCTGCTCACCGCTTCGGCTAGGCAGCCTCTTCAGGCTGTCTCTGCCCAGAATGGCAGGGAAGTCTGCAGCCTTGGCCTACTGTGCTCCAAAAGGGCAGGAAAGACTCATCATGGTGAAGGTCAAAGAAGAAAACTGTGTTTGGGGGCAGGACTTTGGCCGTCAGGGAAGTGCCTGTAGCCAGGAGGCCTTCCGCCAGCAGTTCAGGCGGTTTGGCTACTCTGACTCCGCGGGGCCCCGGGAGGCCCTGGGCCGGCTCCGCGAGCTTTGCTGTCAGTGGCTGAGGCCCGAGGTGCTCAGCAAGGAGCAGATCCTGGAGCTGCTGGTGCTGGAGCAGTTCCTGGCCATCCTGCCCGAGGAGCTGCAGGCCTTGTTCCGAGAGAACCGACCAGAGAGTGGAGAGGATGCCGTGGAGATGCTCGAGGAGCTGGAGAAGGAGCTCGCCGAGCCAAGGCAGCAGGTGAGGGGTGTTTTGTTGGCTTGTTTAATTGTAGGTTAACGAGAAAGCTACTCTGAGTGACTTGACTGGGCTACCAGAGAATGATAAACATTTTTGCCTTTTGGCTTATTATTTGTCCACTAGGATCAAGTCACTAGAGCTTTTAGCCTTATTATTCTCTATCTAATCATTTGATTGAGTTTCTGACTCTGGCTGGCCTGCCCCGTTATTCTAGGGGTTTTCCTCTTATGTGTCCTCAGAATCATAGTGTTGGTACTTGATTACTCCTAGGACACAGCTCATGGCCAGGGAATGACCTGGAAGGAAATGACGTCTGTGGGAGCGCTGAAGTCACCGAGTATCCAGCTCCAGCCCTTGGAAAAGCAGGGCAAGAATGAGATTCAGGAGTGCCAGGCTTTCTATGAGAGAGGTGAGGAGCCCGCAGTCCATGTGTGGTTGAGGATGGAGGTGAAGGTTTAAAGGCGTGGCATGGGGCATTTTTGTAATGACTGCTGCTTGTGACTGTCATTGAATGTTGTGGAAAAGTCTCCTTACCTGGAAATATTCTTCCTTTGGCTCTGCCTAGAATCTGAAATTCCAACATAATTTCTAATTCTGGTTTAATAATTAAGGTCTCAGCACTTCCCAGGTGGTCCAGTGGTTAAGAATTTGTCTGCTAATGCTGAGGACACGGGTTCCATCCCTGGTCAGGGAAGATGCCGCCTGCCTCAGCTAAAGCAGTCTGCCACAACTACTGAAGCCCATGCTTCACCACGTGAGAACCACCCCAATAAGAAGCCTGTGCACTGCAACTGGAGAGTAGCCCCCTCTCACCACAACTAGAGAAAGCCTACATACAGCCGTGAAGACCCAGCATAGTAAAAAATATATTAAAATAAATTAAAAAAAAAAAAAGAAACCTAGAAAGAATTAAAGTCTTTAATAAAATTCTCTAATAATACCCATAATATTCAAAGGCCAGTATTCTGTTTTTTAAATATTATGGTCCTACTGTCAAGGTAATCCCTAAGATGAAGAGGAATAATGTATCAGTAAGAGAAATTACATAGTAGCTTGAACAGGGAAAGTTTAGCATTAAGAATTATTAACTATGCCAGGGGATTAATTACTAGTTAGTTTTTAAAACCCCATTAAGCATACAGAAATAACACATGTAGGGAGTCTCCAGGATTGAGGTAGAGCACCCCAGAAAGGAACCAGTCTGCACGCGGGTGCCACATCCTCTTCCTCCCCTTGCAGAGCTGAGGTCCAGCCTTGTTGAAGAGGACACAGCTGCGGCCCACTGAGATGTTCCTGGAAGTGCTTGCTGGCAGGCTTGCTGGGAAACTGCTCTTTGGGGTTTGAGGACAGGGTTGGGGGAGAGTGTTGTGTTCTAGGGGGGCAGAATTCACTGAGAAGCCACCCTCTTGGCTGCCAGGAGCCCCCCATGGGGAGGTGCCATGACATGGAACTTGCTGGAAAGGCACCCTGAGGGATGGTGCCCTGCACATTGCAGGGGAAAAAAAGAGATCACACCAGAACGTTTGGCCCCCTCTACTGTTAAAGCCCACATCATGTCAGCCAGCTCGGGCAAAGTGTGTCACAGGCAGGGCATTGAAGGGTGGATTTGAAGCTGACCAGAGGACTTTGATTATGTTATTGGCAAAGTCATCCCTATGGGCAGCACATACATCAGGCTTATTAATTTGTTTTCATTAACAAGTTTGTTAGACCCACCTACCCTTCCGATTTCATCTTTACCAAACAATCTTATTAAGTTCCCATGAGACTTAGCTATAATAAAAAAGTGCACTAGTCTAGTCTGGTCTGTGTGGCAGTTACATTATTCATTCATTCTTATTGTGGTTTTACTGCTCAGTTTCATGAGTTTGGCTAATGAGAGTTGACCCCAAGAAGTAAATCTATTCTTTGTATGATGATAAAGTTAGGTTTATGAGGCCACAAGGTCAAGGGCTAGCTCTCAGATTCTGGCAATTCACCAAAGGAATCCATGCATCTGTACATTGAGACCTCCTGGGAAACTCCCTTCCAGCTCCCCCACACATCATTTGCCAAGTGAACCATCTTCTGCATCCAGCAGGAACTGCATTCAAGTGGATTTTAAAAATCATCTCCTCGAGTCCTCTGCCTTAAGGTAGGTAAATATCTAAATCAGTTAGAGTAGATTATTTCTATTTTAAGGTCTTGAGGAATGAGACTGTCTTGTAATTTTTTAAGTCCTTCTTGGTTTTTTCATTCTGATATTTGTTGTGAGCTGAATTATGTACCCCCATCCCCAATTTCTGTGTTGAAGCCCTAGCCTCCAGTATCTCAGAATATGACTGTGTTTGAGATAGAGCCTTTAAAGAAGTAAATAAATTAACTTGGGATTGTTAGGGTGATCCCTAATCCAATATGACGGTGTCCTTATAAGAAGAGGAGATTGGGACGTAACACAGATTGAGGGACAACCGTTTAAGGACACAGTGGAAAGAAAGCCACTGCAAATCACGGAGAGGTGGACCTGAAAAAAAACCTGTCAACACATTGATTTTGAACTTCCAACCTCCAGAACTGTGAGAAAGTAAGTTTCTGTTGTTTAAGCCATCCAGTGTATGGTATTGTGTTATGGCAGGCAGACCAGCCAACTAAACCAATCTTAAACTTCTTCTCTGGCTCGATATGAACTACTTCCAACTTTAAGTTAATTCCATTTTATTTGTTCAGCAGAGTCCTCATAAAACACAACCTATTCTTGAAGGCAATGAGTACACTGCCCTTTAACTTTGTTTTAACTAAGTGTCTCACTGCCCCTGATTCTGTGTTCCATCTCTCTGCTCATTCCCCTGGACATGCTTCAGGTTCTGCACATTCATTTGAACTACAGGGATAAAAAAATAAAATACTCTAATGAAGATCTGATTAATTTATAAGGTAGATTCACACCTCTCTTATTTGTTGCACTTTGCATCTTTTTATCGTTTGCTCTTTCACAGTGGTATTACGTTGTTGATGCAATCAACTTATAGCCACAATAATTCCATCTTCCAGCCTTCCTCATCCTCCATTTATGCCTGGTCCCTAAGTATATGGCCTTGAATGGTCTTTACTGGATTCCCGATGTATCTCGTTATGCTGATCTCTCTTTTAGTCATGAGGGTTTCACCTCCACTTCTGAAGTATTAATGTGGATCATTTCCCATCTTTCACCTAGGTCCTGAGGTTTAAATCATTGGAGGAATCCACTCTGACAGGATTGTAAGAGTCACCACGTCATTTTTACAACCTTACACCCTTCGTTATATAATATATATAATATAATTTTCCTGTAGCTTCTTCACTAGCCTGATAGTATGTCTTGCAAGAAGAAAAGTCTGAGTTGGAGATTTGAGTGCAGGTGGTTTGCTGAGAACATGCTCTTTAGGAGAACTCTGGATGGAGTGAGAGAGATAGGGTTAGGAAGGGACAAGATCAAGAAACCTAGCCTTGGCTTAATCCATGTGATGGGGCTTTGGAGGGATCCCCCCTGGAGCATAATTGTACTGCTGAGTTGTCCCTTTTTGAGTTGGGGTGGAGGGCGGTGAGGGTGGAGTGATTTCCTAGGCTGGATGGCTTTCATCTGCCAGGGAAGGTCTCCAGAGAAGGGGGCAGCTGTAGGTCATTAGGAACCAACAGGTGCAGCAGCTGAGGGAAGGAGGCACCATACTGGTGAAGGTGATTCGGGTGGGCAATGGGGCATCACCTTTATAGTATTTCCCTGTGCAGTTAAGGCTGAGTCCTCAGTAAGAGGAGTGTAGACCATATAGGGTATTGGAAAGGTAGGGAAGTAGTGGGGTGGGGTGAGGGGATGTTATATAGAAGAGCTTTTCTACAGGGAAACCTATGGCTTATTTCTCTTCCAGAGTGCCTCCTATAATTTGTACTCTGCCCTCCAGCCTCTGGACTTTGGGCTTGGTTGTGAATTATCATTCATTCTTTGGAGATATTAATTAGATTATTTGGCTTATTTTTGTACGAATATTTCTAAATATTCAAGTAGTCATTTGTTATTCTACTTTTAATCTCATTTCCATAAATTATTCTAGTTAACTGTTTATCCTAATATTTTTATATAATAAACATATATAGTTGAAAGAATAAAAATCTTGATATTTTCCTGATCTATACATCTAAGGTCAGGATTTTTCACTGGTCTCATGATTTGACTTCATGTAATTACAGAATTTGAAGAGGTATTTTCAGTTCAGTTCAGTTCAGTCTCTCAGTTGTGTCTGACTCTCTGCGACCCCATGGACTTCAGCATGCCAGGCCTCCCTGTCCATCACCAACTCCCAGAGTTTACTCAAATTCATGTCTGTTGAGTCAGTGATGCCATGCAACCATCTCATTCTCTGTCACCTTCTCCTTCCACCTTCAATCTTTCCCGGGACCAGGGTCTTTTCAAATGAGTTAACTCTTTTCATCAGGTGGCCAAAGGATTGAAGTTTCAGCTTCAACATCAGTCCTTCCAATGAATATTCAGGACTGATTTCCTTTAGGATGGACTGGTTGGATCTCCTTGCAGCCCACAGGACTCTCAAGAGCCTTCTCCAAAACCACAGTTCAAAAGCATCAATTCTTCAGCGCTCAGCTTTCTTTATAGTCCAACTCTCACATCCATACATGATTGCTGGAAAAACCATAGCCTTGACTAGATGGATCTTTGTTAGCAAAGTAATGTCTCTGCTTTTTAATATGCTGTCAAGGTTGGTCATAACTTTCCTTCCAAGGAGTAAGAGATATTTTAAATCCTGTAAATTATGTAGCTGTTTTAATGTTCACAGCCCTAATTTTGTCCCTACAAAATTTTATTGCCACTTTATACTCTTTAATAACTTGATCTATTTACTACTTTCAGAAAATTTCTTTTGGGTTGCTACTTCTCTGACTTTAACCAAGTTGGTGCTTATTATTCTTCAGCCCTTTTTATATATTATGCTTTTATTTATAATTTTCCCTTTTTGAACAAGCACAGGCTTGATTAAGTTTCTGGCTAAGATCCAAGAACAGTGTGAATTTGAGTGTTCCATCCTAATCTAAGAGGCAGTGTCATCCATCTGTGATTTATGGTAAGGAGTGAGGGAAAGAGAAGCTGGATAGCCCTCTGCTTTGGTCAGATAATCATTGTGAGACTTTATTGTTGTGTTTGAAGTATCATAAACTACAATAATATCAGAAAAGGTATTTATTTTCATATAAAAACATGCTTTTTTACAAAAATAAAACAAAAATGTTAAAAAAATTTTTTTTCCCTCAGTGCAATTATAGCCATGCTTCCTTCCAATAAGGAAGGCAAATGATATGGAGGGAAAACTGCAAACCTTGATGTGAAGCATCTTTGGTTGAAACCTAACTCTACCAATTATTTATTCTATGACCTTACATCATATAACTTCCTTGGTGGATCAGTGATAAAGAACCTGCCTGCCAAGAAGGAGACCTGGGTTCCATCCCTGGGTCAGGAAGATCCCCTGGAGAAGGAAATGTCAACCCACTCCAATAATCCCATGGACAGAGGAGCCTGGTGGGCTACAGTCCATGGGGTTGCAAAGAGTCAGACACAACTTAGCGACTAAACAACAGCAACAAGACATATCAATGATATAGCCTCTGAGTCTTCATTTCCTGACCTGTAGAATGCGTATAAGTTTAGAGGACTTTGAGGAGGTGGAAAGTAACTTAACAGTTTTTCAGATTTTCTCCATGCAAAATAATTCAAGTTACCTTAGCCATCATTTAGTAGCCTCCTGTTTTGAGTTACTAGAAATCTAGAAAAGAGAGGGGCGTGTTGTGTGAGCTGAAGGTTTGGCACCAGGCAGTCATATCTGCCTCTCCTTTCCAACCATCTTTGACCATTTATCAATAAAAAAGTGAACATGGAAGACTCCCACCAGACCCTAAATGAGTCAGGAATTCACAGAATTCCTTTTATTATGCTCTGCATATTGTATTCTATTTGCTTGTAATTATTTGATCAACCAAGAACTTGCCAGAATCTGCTGTTTATCTTTGTACCACCTGTGTGCATGCGTGCTAAGTTGATTCAGTCATGTCTGACTCTTTGAGACTCTATGGACTGTGGCCCTCAGTCCATGGGATTCTTCAGGCACGAATACTGGAGTGGGTTGCCATGTTGTCCTCCAGGAGATCTTCCCAACCCAGAGATCGAACACACGTCTCCTGCATTGGCTGGTGGGTTCTTTACCACTAGCGCCACCTGGGAAGCCCTTGCACCACCTACCTCTGTTCAGTTCTAAACCTTGAAGTGTTTTCTAACTGTATCTTCTGCTCCCCTGTTTTTCTACAAGGACTAAATTCAAGACTCAGACATCTTTCTTTAGCCTCGTTGTTCCTATCTCCTCTTTTCCTTTCCCTCATTACCTAAAAACACACCTTCTCCTCTAACCCAGGACTGTCTCCCAGCTTCCTGCTCTCTCATGGCTACTCCTGTTTACCACCATCTCCTTTAGCTAATGTCTTTTGCTGTTCACTCTCTCTCCTTTCCCAGGCTGACTCTCATTCTAGTCTATAGTACTCTCTGGGGGTGGGCACCTCTCACTACCCCAAGTCACTTCTCTTAATTCTAGATTTGGAAGCTAATTTTTAAGAGTTTTCTTTCTAATAGGTAAACACCTATTTCACTTGATTTCTTTTCTATTCTCATTATAGTAAGTTTTTTCTTCCAGCATGGGAAGCAAATGACACTTGCATTTTCTATTCACATTTTTAGATGGCAAACTTGTGGCTGACAGAGTATTGACAGCAAAGCAAGAAATTATTGAATGTGTTGCATCAGCAATCACAATACCTCCAAGACGACTCCCTGGGGAAACTCCTTCAGGACAGATAGTTGAAGAAGCTCTGGGAGGTCTGGACAATTTTGAGAAACTGAAAGGTAGTGCTTCTGGGAACAAACTGAGTCAATTCCCTTACCAGGAAAAACATTTTAGCCTGGCAAGTTTCACCAAGAAAATCTCCACAGAAAAGAGTCTCCTGGAATGTAATGAAAGTATAGGAAGTCTCAGCCTGAACTCAAACGCTAAAACACAACCGAGAATTCTCGCTGGGGGTAAGCTCTATGAGTGCTTGGACTGCGGGAAAGCCTTTTGCCAGAGCTCAAAGCTGATTAGACATCAGAGAATTCATACTGGAGAGAGACCTTATGCATGTCAAGATTGTAGCAAAGCCTTTAGTCTGAGCTCAGACCTTGTTAGACATCGGAGAATTCATAGTGGTGAGAAACCCTATGGATGTTGTGAATGTGGAAAAGCCTTCAGGGGCAGCTCAGAGCTCATCCGGCATCGGAGAATTCACACTGGAGAGAAGCCTTATGGATGCAGTGAATGTGGGAGAGCTTTCAGCCGGAGCTCAGCCCTTATTCAGCATAAGAAGATTCACACTGGAGACAAAGGCTATGAATGTACTGAATGTGGTAAGGCTTTCAGTAGAAGCTCTATCCTTATTGAACATCAACGAATTCACACTGGAGAGAAACCTTATGAATGTAATGCATGTGGAAAATCCTTCAATCAAAGCTCAGCCCTCACCCAGCATCAGAGGATCCACAGTGGGGAAAAGCCTTATGAATGCAGTGAATGTAGGAAAACCTTTAGGCATAGATCAGGCCTCATGCAGCATCAGAGAACTCACACCAGAGTGTAACTCTTTGGGTAAGAGTTGTACAATTGTGAAATGCTAGGAATTCACTTTGGGGGTGAGACTCCACAGAAGATAAAGGTTTTCTGAGAGCAGAATTCTTGTCCTTCCGGTGCAATGAACTGTCCTAAGAGTAGATCCACAGAAGGCTGTTTGTTGAAGTGTTGAATGGGTACTTTTTTTAAATTTATTGTGACAGTAAATCTGGGGTTAGGGAAGAGATCCTGAGAGAGCTCCTTTTAAGATGGTCTAGGAGGTGATGTCTCCAATAGCAAGGATCCCTGCCCAGGCAAGAGCATTTGTATTTGGCAGGTGAAGTCACATGCTGAGAATTATCCAGTTCTCTGCAATGTTGCATTGTGAGGTTATGAAATGTTGAATTATGCCCTGGATCAGTTTAGTAGTACCTGGGGAATGATGACTCATTCTCCTCCCATGTCCGTTCTCTCCTCAGCCCTGGCCTTCCTGCTGAGGTCAGTTGAGGTCTGCTTATTTACTGAGCACCTGGTATGTGTCATTCATCAGTGGCAGACACGGCCATTGCATCTTGAGTTAAGGGCTAGTGAGTTTTTTTATATATATATGCATGCATGCATGCTCAGTTGCTTCAGTTATATCTGACTCTTTGCGACCCTAAACTCCTCTGTCCATGGGATTCTCCAGGCAAGAATACTGGAGTGGGTTTGCTATTTCCTTCTCCAGGGGATCTTCCCAACCCAAAGATCTAACCTGCATCTCCTGTGGCTTCTGCATTGCAGGCAGATTCTTTACCATTGAGCCACCAAGGAATCCCTTATATGCATATGCATATTCAGAAATACATATACACACATATTCATATATGTGAGTATGTAGATATGTGTGTGTGCATGTATGATTCTGTTGAAATGCATGGATGGCAGGGGATACCTAACCTCGTCCATGAGTCACCAAAGTCTTCCTGGATGTGATGAAGTCTCAGCTAAGACATAAAAGGTGGGTAGAGGTCAGCCAGAACAAAGTGAGAAGGAAGAGAATGTTACACGCAGAGGTTATCTCATGCTTGATGGCATGAAAAGAGGATCTGGAGCCATCCCTTCTTCTGACACTTCTCTCTGGCAACAATTTGTTCTTGTGGCCCCTGGTTCAGAAGCCAGGAGAGGTGTTGGTTCCTCGCTTCCTATTTAGTCACTGAGTTGGGTGGCCAATCCCAATCTCTTGAAGTACTCAGAGAATTTGTGTGATGGGAGACTTGGCTGTGATGCATGAAAAAGACACGTTTGTACATCAAGGAAGGAGTACATTTTGGATGCTAGAGGGACAGTGTGGACTGGAGTGTTTGTGTCCCATGACCCTGGGGCTCAGAAACGAGAAGCTGACAGGAACATGGGAGTAGGAGGTCTTCCCAGGCTCCACTCTGTCTCATTCGCTGCTTGCCCTCCTCTTCATTGGACTCATAGATGCTAAGCTACTTGAGGGCAATGACTATTTGTTGAATTACACTCTCAGATTCCTCAAAACTCTACTTCGCTAATTTTTGTCAGTTTTAATTAACTTACCAGTAATTGTTGAGGACAGTTAATCCCTAAGAGAAAGTCTGAGTCCTCTTCTAGGATACCCCAATTTCCGTTCCTGATGCTGTCACTTCTGAAGACATAGTGATCAAAGTTGTTGTGGGTAACAGGGGAGGTGGGACTGGGGGGACAGCCTTTGTGTCCTGAGGCCATAGGATTACTAGTGAGGTCAGTCAGATATCGAAAAAGATTTTTCAGATGGACAGAGCTGCCTTTTCCTGTAGGTGACAAATGATTTCATGTTTTTCATGTTTTTAATACCATTGAATATTTTTTCCTGATTGTGAAGTGTAAATCTTGATAGTACAGAAAATGAGAGAGTATAAATCACCCAGAATCCCATCATCCATAGAAACAGTTAACATTTTAGAGTACTTTCTATTCATTTTTTTAACGTACCAACCCTAATATATATAATATACACACATATATGTTTTTTCTTGGTAATAGTCTGGTGAATCATTCTTAGTAACTGATTTTTAACATTTATACTTTTGAATATATACTTCAACTGTTCATTAAAAAATTTTTGGTAGTTGATTTACAATATTGTTAGTTTCTGCGGTACAGCAGTGATTCAGTTATGTATCTACATATTCTTTAAAATACTCATTTCCATTATGATTTATCTCAGGATATTGAATATAGTTCCCTGTACTATACAGTAGGACCTTGTTGTTATACTTCAACTATTTAGCATGAGAATGTAATGCAAGATATCTTGTAATAAAATTTGAGTTTTAAGTTTTGCTTTGAAAATGATCACTCATTAATTAAAGCACAATAAGACAAGTGGAGACATGTTGGGGGAACAGGGGAAGGAGCTGTGGAAGGCTGGGAGCTGGTGATCTCAGCTTTGACTCCATGGCCAAAACGTGTCTGAGCTGCTAGCTACTCCCTGGGGATGCAGTTCACCAGGTGAAGCCACAAAATTGAGGGGACATCTGGGGCTGCACTGTGGTTGAAAGAACATGGGAATCAGAACAAGTCCCCTCTGTGAACACACATGCCCTGCATCCACCAGAATCAGGACACTTCCCCACCCCTCTTAGGAGCAAGAGTCTGGGAGAATGCCACAGCTCCCCACCCCCCCCCCACCACCCCCCCCCCCCCCCCCCCCCCCGCAGCAGGTCCTTAATAGAATCACGTGAAGGAAAGCCCCATGACCCTCTAGATCCACCATCATGGTGCCTGCCAAGGAGACAGCTGTGAATGATAAAGTTACTGAGCAGCAGTGTCTGGTTCTGGCCGGTCAGAAAGCAGGGGGTGGGTCTGTCTACTCACCCTCCCTCTTGACTTTGCAGAAATGCTCTCCAGATGAGTTCCTTCTGGAGGAAATGACTAGAGAGTCTCCCTGCTCTGAGGATTCACTTCAAGGGGCAAAAGAAGCAAAGCTGTTCACAGGGGAGCTAAGACCAAGGTCAGACGTGTTTAAATTTCTAATTCTCTCATCTAGACAGTGTTGACTAGCCAGTGGACGTGAGGGAGAGGTAGAAAACTGGTATTAAGCACTGTGCCTACATTCCACATCTTTTAAAATCCAAGAATTTGTGCAGGATCCGTTTAGGGTAAACAGTGGACTGCCTCTCCACTCCCAAGAAATGAGGGTTCTGAGCAGAAAAGAAACAGATGGGTTACTTCTCCTCCAGCAACTCTGGTGAAGGGAAAAACAATTACCTTTGACATCTACCTTATTTGGTGCCCATCCCCCCCATTTCATAAACATAAGACTGTCGAAGCTTTAACTCTTAAAGAGATCACCTACTTCAGCTCCTTTGGACTGAGGGTCCAGAGTTATGAGATGACTTGCTTGTGGTGCAGAATTCATGGAAAAGCACCAATGACAACAGACGTCTTCATGTCAAGGCTACTGTTCTTCACAGAAAACTCTAATTTGCAGACTTTTTTGTACACCTGTGAGGGGAATACATCTGCCATTGTCATTTAGCAGTGAGGAAGTCACAGACAGTTAATGATTTAACTAACCTCCTGGGACTCAGAAGGCACGAAGATGCTATAGAAAGCATGTGCTTTTCTTGGTGTTTTTCAACTATCCTGGGCTTCCATTCCCTTTTAAACCTTTTTTCCCTCTAACTTTAGAAGTTTGAAATATTTATTGTAGGAAACGTTGGAAGACACAAGCACAAGAAAAAAATTAAATCACCTACAATCTCATTACTCAGATATAACCAGTATGGCAAATCAATTTATATGTATTTCCAGTGTTTTTAATGCATACATTTTTTTTAAAATGAATCATTGTACACAGTCTTGTGCTTTTACTTAAGATATGCTTTGTCGTTTATTATTAATCAGCATCACTTTTTTAAACAACTTTGTATACATTCATGATGGTTTCTGAAGCATACATTTCCAGGTAGAATTTTAACAAAAGGCAGTGTTTAAGGCTTCTGGTGTTGATTGCCAGACATCATCTATTCACACCTCACCAGCAGCATCAGAGTCCCAATTTCCCTGAATCTTTCGTTAAGTTTTACGAGGGGGAAAAACGTGCCACCTCAACTCTTGCTGTAATATACATTTTTAATTCTAGGAAGGCTAACATTTATTGTCTGTTGGCATTTATACTTTTGTGACTCGCCTATTTAAGTACTATTTTTTTCTACTGGGACCTTTTCATGGGGAGATGGTATGGAGAAGTGGCTCCATGGACACGTTCTGGATTCCTACTGCCTAAGTTTCCAGCCTGACCTCACCACTCTGTAGCTACATGATCTTGAGTAAGCCATGACCTAAGACTTCATTCATCCCACACCTGTAAAATACAGGGCTGTCTGAGAAATAACACATCTATACAAAGCCTTTGCATGTACCTATTGTTTCTTACCAGTATACGTTAAGAACAATATGAAGAGTATCTGCCTTTCATAATATATGCTGTAGCAATTCCTACTTAGCATTTGTTCTACCCTTTTGTTTGATTGGGTCTGCCTCTGTGGAAGAGGAACAGGAGTTGAATCATTTTACCATGCTATTCTGTTACATGTAACTGATCCTTTTTTACTTTCTCTTTCCAAGCCTGGACTGTAGCCCTTCCACCATTCTTATTGGTTACTACAAGCTCAGGCCCCAGCAGGAGCATTGCTTCTCTATTTATCCTCATTTATCCTTCTTTTTCCTATGTACAGGACACGAGATTCCAAAAGGTTTGTATTTTTCGTTAAGGTGTGTGATGTGATAAGTCACATCAGTTGTGCCCAACTCTGTGACCCTGTGGACTGTAGCCCACCAGGCTCCTCTGTCCATGGGATGCTCCAGGCAAGAATACTGGAGTGGGTTGTCATGCTGTCCTCCAGGGAATCTTCCCTGACCCAGGGATTCAATCTGCATCTCTTGTCTCCAGCACTAGCAGGCAGGTTCTCTACTACCAGTGCTACCTGGGAAGGTGTGTTACACCTCCAACCTATTAGAAGTTTTAAACATGTCTTCCTGTTGCTGACTGAACTGTATACCCTTCTCATTGCACTGAGAAGCACCTGTCTGAGGAGACATCTCCTGCTGGGTCCCTCAAAAGAGGGCAGTCTCTGGATGGACCATGACTGGTACTGCTACTTCCCTTTAGAGTGGTCTTTGAGAAACTTCCCAAGACTCTGAGATACTTCTGATAAAAAGACAGAACTGAAAACATGTGAGGTGCTTGGAGAAGACAGAGAGACCCAGCAACAGACAAATATTTTTTAGCACCTGAATCGGGTGTGCACTGTTGTGGGGGCACAGTCCGGGACAGTTAATAGGGCGGCATAGCGGTTCTGACCCAGAGCCTTGGGAGCTAGAAGCTGAGGTCTGATCAAAGAAGCAAAGGAGTCCTTAGGCCTGCAAGGGAGAGATCTCAAACTCCAGGACTCTTCCAGACTGGGCTCTTTCTGGCCCCGCTGCCCTCCCCCACATGGAAGGTCTAGCCTCCAGGATAGACAAGGAAACTATCATTTACCCTTACCCTGAGATCACACAAACCAAGACAAAGCTCCTTACCACCCTGTGTTCCAAAGACTCCAGGTTTTGTTTATTGACAAACTTTTCCACTGGTTCATGTTTTAACTACAGGTACTGTAGTAAACAAGATTCTGGCTACAGCCACATTTCTTTTATAGTCAGGAATCTACTTCAGAAGGAACTCAACAGCCATGCTCTACGTTAACACAGCCTTTTCCTTTTCTCAGAAAGGAGTGCCAGACTTTCTTCCTGTTGGCTTACCTCCCTGGCTAACTCCCACTTATCCTTCAGGTAATTTTTCTCAGAGGCCTTCCCTGATCCAAGGTTGGGTCAGGTACTCAACGTCACACAAGCACTGACGGAACCAGGATCACTGTCTGTCTGCCTTGTCCATGAAACTGCAGAGACGGGCTTACTGTCCACTGTACCCCTTGTGCCTGATAGCTGCCACTGAAAAACTAACTGCTGGGTAACTTAATTTGTATTTTCTCTTCACTGTCTCACTTCTGGCCTGCCCTGGGCTCAATAAGTCACTGATGAAACTGTTTCCCATGTCTTGCTGCCCTGCCACTGGTCAGTAAAACCTTTTTCATTCCTGAGAAAATGTCCCTCATACTCTCCATGCCACCCCCCAAATCTGGCCCATGATTGACAAGTCTGGGTTGCTGTGCCCTCTTTGTGACATTCTCATGGAAAATGAGATTTCAATGTTATAATCCCATCTTCAGCATCTCCTGAGGATTCCTAATGGTAAGAGAAAAGCTGGAAGCAACGATTCTTCTACCTGCTGTTCTGATTAAGTCACAGGAAAAGCTTTCAGGAGACAATATGCATGAGCACTGGGGAGTGCTGTATAGTCAGATGACTTGAGACCTGGCACTTTATAACCACCTCCATGGAGTTTTACTCCAAAGCAAATGAAACCCTCCTGACAAAGATAGAAGCCTGACTGAAATATTTACAGTATTCAATGTATTCACAAGTCACTTTACAGTGTGGACTCTCTGATGGCGCATGAGAACTGATCTGTGCCTGAAGGCCTTGCCGCACTCACTACATATGTAAGCCTCTTCCCCGGAATGGATTCTCTGATGCTGCACAAGGGCTGAGCTCCTTTTGAAGGTTTTGCCGCATTCGTTACACTGATAAGGTTCCTCTCCACTGTGAATTCTTTGATGTCTGATGAGGTTTGAGCTCAGGCTGAAGGCTTTTCCACACTCATTACACTCATAGGGTTTCTCTCCACTATGTATTCTCTGATGGGTTATCAGCTCTGAGCTCTGCCTGAAAGCTTTTCCACACTCGTTACATTCATAAGGTCTTTCTCCTGTATGAATTCGCTGGTGTCTGATAAGCTTTGAGCTTTGGCTAAAGGTTTTCCCACACTCATTACACTCGTAGGGTTTCTCACCAGTGTGAATTCTTTGATGGATAATGAGGTAGGAACTCTGACTGAATGCTTTGCCACACTCATTACATTTACAAGCTTTCTCACCGGTGTGGATTTTCCGATGTCTAATGAGGGCTGAGCTCTGGTTGAAGGCCTTCCCGCATTCACTACATTCATAGGCTTTCTCACCGCTATGGATTCTCTGATGAATAATAAGATAGGACCTCAAACTAAAGGCCTTCCCACACTGGTTACATTTGTAGGGCTTTTCTCCAGTATGGATTCTCTGGTGTTGTGTTAGAGAAGAATGCTGTTTGAAGCTGTGCCCGCAGATGTCACACCTGTAAGGTCTCTCTTCTGTAGGAACTTTCTGATACGTTACAGAGTTTGTGCTTAGAATCAAGTTTCTCTGGGGCTCGGGATGGTCTCTGTTTCCTAGCGATTTGTGTGTGAAGATTACTGGACTAAAACTGCCCCCCTGGGAAGGGGGTCTTCTCAATGTCTCCCCTGGAGCACTCCCTTGCTGCCACTCTAAACGGCTTTTGTGCTCACTGAATCCTCCAAATGAAGGCTCCTGGGAGAGTGTCTGTGATTTCTCTCCTGAAATGTCCTTCTTTGTTGCCGATTCATTATTCTCACAACCTGAAATGGTAATAACAAAAAATAATGTTTTATCTCTCCAGTGCCTTTCAATACTCCCTTTCTAGGTTAGAGAAAATAGATGCTCCTGCCCACAAAGATATAGCTGTCTGCATGTACCTTTTCTTTAACTGGTCAAAATAGGGTCCCTCCTCTGTTCTAACACTAAGGCCTACATCCACAGTTTGAAATTTATCCTTTCCTGCCTCCTCTGAGACTTCAGTAGACCAATTATCCACCATTCCGCTCCTACTGTTTTGGTCTCTTTCTCCGCTGACTCCTGTTCGTCAGCACTTAAATAAATTCAAGTCTCTCTCATCTTTTAAAATCAAGCTCCTTGCCTATACATCTCCCTCATGCAACCTCACTCCCACTCAGAGTAAAGCTTCTTCAAACAGCAGTCTGTACTGGTCCCCATTCTCTAATCTGGTGTCTGCCTTACCTGTGCACCCTCCACCCTGCCCTCATCAACATCACCAACTTCATAGTTGCTAAATCCAATACTTTCTGGATCTTTCTTAGCTGGCCTCTCTGTAGCACTGACACTGTGGACCACACCTTCCTTCCAGAGACACTCTCTTCCAAACACATCAGCCTGAGTTCTATGGCTGTTCCTTCTCAGATTCAAGGTCAGTCATGAGGAACACAAGTTCCTCAGAGTTCTGTTTTGAGCTCTCACATGTCCTGAGTCCACCGACTACCTCCTCAGCGTCAGTCACTACTCAGGCTATATAGTAATGTCTCCCCAGATCCCCAAGTCTAACCCAGTTCTCTTAAGCTCCAGACTCCCATATCCAATGCTAGTTGGCCGTGTTACTTATAAATATTTGACAAACACCAAAATGTCCCGAACTAAATTAAATCATCAGATGTATTTTTTCAGCTGTGATCCTCCCCATCTCTCACCTCATCCTGATTTATTCCCTGTGGCCACTTGGATATAACTGTCTCTAACCAGACTCTGCATTGCCTTCCTCAAATCCATTCTCCCCTCTGCAACTGAGTCCTAAAACCTAAAACCTGCAACTGAGTCCCTCATCTAAAACCCTTCAGCTGTACCCCACTGCACTGTACAAACCAGTTAGGATGACAGACACATTTTCACAACCTGTGTGCCAACTTCCCCTCTAGTTTCTCTCTCTTCCTAGGAATTCTCTCTTCAGGTTAAATCGAATTACCTGCAATTCCCAGAATGGGTTGTCTTCTCTCAACTTTAGGACTTTGTGGTCCTTGCTTGTGTGACACTGTAATGTGGGAAATATATATTTGGCCTCACCCTCAGTTCCTGGCACAGAGCTTTTAAAACCCTGCAGTTTCATCTGTGGTGGAAAGGAGAGGATACTGGAGCTTATGCTAATGAGTTGACTCTTGGCGGGCAAGGAGGGCTGGTTCCCAAAGGTTCTCCAGTTTGACTGGAGGATCAGAACTTTCAGCCCCACCCTGAACGTCAGAGACAGGGACTGGAGATTGAGTTAATTAATCACCAAGGGCCAATGATGTAATTAATCATGCCTAAAAAAACCTCCATAACACATTAAATAAAGGGGTTCAGAGAGCTTCGGGGAAAAGTGGCACATCCTGAACTCCAGAAAGAGAAGCTCCTGTGCTCAGGCCCCTTTTGGACCTTGCCCTGTGGGCCTCTTCATCTGGCTGGTCACCAGTGTCCTTACAATGAACAGGAAATGGTGAAGAAGGTGTTTCCTGAGTTCTGGGAGCCATTACAGCAAATTATGAAACCTCAGGATGCTGTTGTAGAACCTCCAATCTGCAACCAAACTGGACAGAAGTGTGGGTAACCTGGGGACTTGCTACATGTGAGACTAGTATCTAATGGAGGGCAGGGGACAGGCCAGTTTCTTGGGACTGAAACCTTAACCTGTGGGGTCTGCGCTGGTTCCGGGTAGTTAGTGTCAGAAGAGCTTAACGGGGGGAAGACCCCACATATCCAGTGTCAGAAGTGTTGTGAGCAAAGAAACAGTTTTTCCCTTTAGTGTGGAAGCTCCTCTTCCCACTTATTTACCCAGCTTACCTCTGCTCACAGTTCATATCTTAGCTGAGATGTCTCTCCTTCCGGGAAGTACTCCTTGAGCCTCTAAAGCTTACTTGGGTGCCTTTATATGTAGTAGGACCCATTATCTACTTCTAGTCTATAATTTACTCCCTGGCACTATATTATAATTGCCTTTGTGCTTGCCAACCACCCCATCTAGACCCAAAAATTCCTTGAAGATAGAGAACCACTGCCCACCACAGTACAACATGTATTAGCACCCTATTAAGTTATGTAATGAAGGAGTAAGTGAATAAAGGACAGGCAAACTGACACAAGGAAGGCTAACTGCAATTCACCAGGACCACTGAATACAAAGCTGCAAAGTGAGCACCTCCTTTCTAGAATAATAAAGGTGAGGTTCACCTGGAGTGGGCTGTAAAATGTAGCTAATTCCCTATCCTTGAGACCAGAGGCCTGATAAGTTTCCAGATGAGTTTCTATTTCTTACCACTCCTGGCGGAAAGGCAAGGTTCCCACGGTTTCAGCTGTTTCTTTAAAGGCTGGCGTTGAATGTGTGTAAACTCCTGGGCTGCTCCAAGACAGGTTAAATCCTTCCAAGGCATTGCTGGTCCCTGTGGACCAGCTGGGACCTAAAATCAGTAAAATATGGTTAGCTCTGTGAGAAAACCCCTAGGGAAAATGCTTAGTAAAAATCTCTCAGAGGTTAACAAAGACATCCTGGGATGAGGGACAGGGACAAAAGAACTACGAAGGACAGAGATGGGTATGGCCCCAGTAGTCACATCAGGGTTATGGTTCAGTGGAGATAAATTCTCATCCCATTCTTATGATGATGCCACATGCTCCAGTCTGTACATTCCTTTCCCCACAACGTATCACATCTCCCTGATCCCACCTGCTGCCCGGGATCATCGAATTCCCTCTCCAGATCCTCCAACAGAGTCACGGCTTCCTCGCCGCTCTTTGGACTATGCTGCTGAACCCAGATCTGCAGCTCCTCCGGCAGGATACTCAGGAACTGCTCCAGCACCAGCAGCTCCAGGATCTGCTCCTTCGTGTGCAACTCTGGCCTGAGCCACTGATAGCAAAGCTCCTGGAGTCGGCCCAGCGCCTCCCGGGGCCCCGGTGTCTCCTGGTAGCAGAACTTTCTGAACTGCTGACGAAACAATTCTTGGCAGGATCGGGTACTCCCATTCTGCTTAAGTTTCTGACCCCAAGAACGGCTTTCTTCTACTTTCACCAGTATCAGCTCGTGTTCCTGAGAATTCTGAGGTCCTGGGTTTGAAACTGTTCTGGATTCCACAGCCATTCTGGGCTGAAAGAGCTTAGCGTGAAGCTCACTAAAACTGGGTCCTGTACTTCAGAGCTTCTTTGGGTAATCTCTTCTTTCCTGAAGGATATAAAAGCACTGTTAACTTACAGCGATGAAAAAAAACACCTCTAAGAACTTGTAATAATAAAGATCAGTCACTGGAGTAACATATGGAGTGGGATCAGGGTGGAGACCGTAACTAATAAACAAGCGGCAAAACTAAAAATCACTCACCTCATTCAATGTCTCTCATTGTGTAGAATTCCTACCACATTTATACTATGAGGAATTATTTTAGAGGCAAAAGAAAGCATTAACTTGAATCACATATTGGGAAATTTCCTCTTCAATTCTCTTTCAATCCTGATTGCATCAGGGAGAACAGCCTGTCTTTAACATCATCTGTAAAACTTGTGAAATTCTCTTTAAAATATAGGCCTCAGACTTCCATGGGTAATCGTATCTAGCTAGGATTTGATATGTTTTATAAAAATTTATTTTTAGTTACCTTTTACTTATGGCAAATGATAGTGCTTTTCATCTAAGGTAGGAATAAAAATTCATTTTTATTTTTAAAATTCACATTATTTTTTTTTTAATTTTTGTATTAAAAAAATTTTTTTAATTCATATTAAACATGAGTTGATTTTAATGAAAACATCGTTGGACATTTACCATTTGATCAAATTTAGTATCTGATGCACTTCCTCAACAAACACTGAGGCACTTATTATGGTCTCTGTCTTGAGCCAGGTATTGGGTACTCTCTACCCAGGAATTAACAGTCTACCCAGGAATTAACCAAGAAGTATTTGTTAAATGCTTACCATATGCCCCAAAACACGTCAGATATCATGAGACATAAAAGCAAAAACGTTAATCTAAACTCTCAAAATGCTTAGAACTCACAGGGGAGTAAACATTTTAAAAAGTGAAATATGGCAACTAGTAATTTGTGTTTTAAATTTCATAATGTAGATCGATCATGATCTGATTTTTGAATGGGAGAACTTCGATGGAGGGGTATGCCCTTGAATTAGGACAGATCAGTACAATTTAACCCTAACCTAACCTACTAAAGTTAACTTTAGAGAACAGACTATTTAGCCTACAAATCTGTAGTTTATTTACCAGCCCCGTCGCACTAGCCTTTCTATTTTTATACCTCGCTTAAATCGCAGCATCTTAAAAGTCACAGTGGAGGGAGAATAATTGCCCTTTCTGCCGGAAAGCAGGGGCTTAGATTGCTGGCCTCCCCTACGTCCCCAAGACACTCCGAGATGCCGCCCCGACAAGGCGCGCAGGGATGCGCAGGCGGAGCAGCGGGGACCCTCCATCCCGCGCCCGCCGCCCTGGCCGAGCGCCCTCCCCGCCCTCCCTCCGCCTCGGGTCCCACGTCCCTCACCGCGAAGACCAGGAGCGACCAGGGCGCGAGCCGCGGACCTGCAGTAGAGAGCCACAAAGGCCGGAAGTACCCGCCCGCGGCCTTCCGCTCGCGCGACCTCCCGAGCCTCCGTCCGCCCCGCCCCGTGCTCACAGGCAGCCAATCAGTGCGTGGATCTGGTCCTCCCACCGCCTTCGTGGTGGCCTCGGGAGCCGAGGAATGTCGACGCCCGGTCTAGGATGCTCTAGGGGCGGGGGTCCCCGTGGGAAGTCGGCGCAGCCTGAGAGCACCGCTCACCGCCTCGGTCACCTCCGTCCTTGATGTCTTGTTACTCCCTAGTCATCTCACCTCCAGTTTTTCAGAAAATAATTCGAATTTTCCTGTAATTCCTGTGCATTTCCAGTACTGCCGACAGAAGTGAACGTGTGAATGAACTGGGCTGGACAAAAAGTAACAACTATTTATAGTGCTCTTCCCTGTGCGTATCCTCTGAGCCTCACAACTGCTTTGTGCAGTAGCTGTTTATGCCCACATTACAGCCATAGACTCTGCCCTAAGTCAGGTAACTGGTGGCCAGAGACGCCGAAGTCGCCGTATTTCAAGGACAGGGGTCCCAGACTTGGAGCCTCTAATAAGGATTTTTTTCCATTTTTCACTGGCTTTAGGTCTTAGTGTTTAAGTTTTCCTTTGGCCATTCAGTAGATTAAAAAATGATGCCTCCTTGTTGATGTTTGGTAGAAACCAGCACAACATTGTAATGCAATTACCCTTCAATTAAAAATAAATTTACAAAAACATACCTCATGTTGTTTTCATTTGCATTTCTTTTAAATTAGTGAGCTTGAGTTAATGTATTTCCCTCATATGTGTACTGACCATTTATGGTTCTTCAAAGAAATGGCTTTTCCATTTTTAAAACTGAGGTGTTACTATTTTTCTTTTGTATTTGTGAGAGGAGGATATCAACTCATTTGTCACAAATATTTCCATTTTATTTGTATTTAATTGTTTTGTAAATGTTAGTACAAGGTGATACATGGAGAGAAACAACTCTTGTGAGCTAAGACGAAACACATATTTGAAGAAAAAATACTCATCTTTTAGAGTGGTTCACTAAATAATTCCTAATCATAGTGCACAGACTAGAACAATTTTACAAAGCAGGAGAACAGATAATACAACGTTATGCTTCAGCTGTTGCTGCCTAACAAACCACTCCAATACTTAGTGACTGAAATAGGTATTTTATTGCTCACAATTCTGTGGTCGGGACTTCAGACAGGGCTTAGCGGAGATGCTTTATGAGGTGTCAGCCCACATAGCTTAATAGGGACTGGAAGGCCCAGGATGATGTCACTCGCCTTGTCGTGGTCTTGGTGCTGTCTTTTGGCTGGAGTCCATTGATTCTCCATAAAGTTTCCTCGCAGTGGCCCGTCATCTGGGAATTAGCCTGGACTTTCTTACTGGTTGTAGGGAAAGAGCAAATTAGCCAAGATGGCAGTGATCAGGCTCTCTCGCCCCACATTTTGTGATTAATAACTTTGCATGTTTATGTAACAGCTGAAATTGTTTGTAGCACTGCACACACACATGCCTATATAAGCACCACCTGAAAAGCCCTTGGCGTGCGTTACGGCTGTGTCCGCTGGGTCAACCATGAGCGAATGCAACATGTCTGCTGCTGCCTTGCTGCTGCCATGGCCGTCAGGACAGAATAAACCTATCTGCAGTTCCTACGACGCCTCGAATCTTCTTCCAGGTTCCCTGCTCGTGCCTTGCCTGCTATGTGTTCAGCGAACAGCGAGACAGGGGTCCTGGTTTCCAACAGTGGGAAGAAAGAAGGTAAGATGCTTGCTCTCTTAAGACCTAGGTCTGGAACTGAGATTATATTACTTATGTATTCTGTTGGCAGACTAGACTCATGGGAAGGCTCTTGAAATAGACTCTGCATTTTAAGAGGAAGAGTACCTTGAACCTAGGAGGAAATAGAGGCAGTTATCATTGCATTGTTATGCATACCTGAGAAGCCTACTATTTAGGAGGACAACTATTGAGAGAGAAGAAATACTCTTTTTTTTTAAATTTAATTTTATTTATTTATTTTTTTTTCAAGAAGAAATACTCTTAGTTGCAGTGATAGAAAACCGTACTAAATGTCCTTAATGTTTAAGCCTTTTTATTACCTAACATAGCTAGGTATGTGGAGGTCAGGTCATCCGCAGGGTTGGTTAATTCAATGGCTTGACAACATTGTCAGGGACAATGTTTCTTCTTTTTGCTGCTCCATGTTTAAGCATGTTGGCATGCTCTCCAGTCTGGCTTCCCTTATGGTCCTAAAGTGGTCTCTGTTCCAGATTACAGATGACATCCAGGGGCAGGAAAAGGGGTCACCTTTATATTTTCTATTTTTAAGACTAAGGAAAACCTTCCCCCCACCAGCAGATTTTCACTCATGTTACATTAGTTAAAATTGCTTCACCTGTCTATGCCTGTCCCTAATGAGGGAGGCCTCCAAGGTGAGTGTATACATGCTAAGTTGCTAAGTCGTGTCCAACTCTTTGTGACCCTATGGACTGTGGCCCGCCAGGCTCCTCTGTCCATGGGATTCTCCAGGCTAGAATAGTGGGATGGGTTGCTCTGCCCTCCTCCAGGGGATCTTCCTGACCCAGGGATCAAACCCATGTCCTTTATGTCTCCTGCATTGGCAGGCGGGTTCTTAACCACCAGCAACACCTGAAGCTTGAGTCCTCCAAAATAGGCTTGGCCAATTGAGATTCATGTCCTAGAGCTGAGGAGAGGCCAACCTGTATCTCCTGTATCTCCAGACTGTATCCTCCTGAGAGATACAGTCTGGGGAAGGTGAGCGAGATTAGGTTTATGTTAAAAAACAGAAAAAGGGGACAGATAGATGAGTGATGAGTGCAACAAGAACATCTACTTCAGTAGATAATCTTTTGATAAGTAATGAGCCTTTATTGGTAAGAAAGTGAGACCCTAGGAAAAAAATTCAAATCCCTATCATTCCTTGCAAGATGGCACAGACATTTAATATAAAAGCCAATGCCTTAGTTGCAAGAGATGTAGGCTAAAGATTTATAAAAAATTCCCAGGACTTGTTTTAAATGCTCAGTGGGATGGCAGCTGATCATTTTAAGAGCTTTGGTCGACAGTCTCCACTTACATAGTGTCTTAGTCCATCTTGCTGTAACAAAAATACCATAGACTCAGTGGCTTATAAACAACAAAAATGTACTTTCTTACAGTTCTGGAGGTTGGAAAGTTATGGCCGCAGCATCAGCAGATTCAGTGTCCTGTGAAGACCCACTTGTTCATAAACTGGTGGTTGGTGAGTAAAGCTATTCACTCAGTAGAGTCCAACTGCTTGAATTATGTGTCACTTAACAGTGCTATACTTTGTGGTCTTCATTAAGTGAGATAAACTTAACTGTAAACTACTCTTCAGTCATAAAGATGGAGAAAATGGTTTCTGATGCTTAAAGGAAAATGGATCATTCTTTCATTTAGCAAATAATTATTGAATATTATTATATGTGAAACACTGGTAAGACAAGTGAGAGATTCAAATGAAATAAAAGACAAGCTTCCTCACTTCACTTATAACTGTAACTCTTAGAGTATAAACTCAGTGAGGGCAGGGATTTTGTTTTTCCATTGTCTCATCAGTAATGACTAGTATAGAAATATGCAAGCGAGAATATTGGTGCTGGTTAAAGTAATTAAACAGGGATTTTAAAATTTGATTAGGTGGTGTTTGGTTCAGGTGGTTCTAATGCCTTGGCAGCCTATATAAGCAAACCAAAACCTAAGCCAGAGTTTATTTTTGTAAATACCTCAAGATTAAGAACCAAACTTAACAACTAATCACAGCCAGCCAACTAGGCTTTCTCAAATGAGGCCATCACTTAAGCTTAAGCATCAGTTCCCACGAGTTGCTTCCACATCTGCTCTAAAGCTCCCAGCCATTTTCAGTTTGGTGCTGCCTGATTTGCTTCAATGTTTGCAAAAGAAGGGCTTCCCTGAGAGCTCAGTTGGTAAAGAATCTGCCTGCAATGCAGGAGACCCTGATTCGATTCCTGGGTCAGGAAGATCCCCTGGAGAAAGGATAGGCTACCCACTCCAGTATCCTTGGGCTTCCCTCGTGGCTCACCTGGTAAAGAATCTGCCTGAAATGTGAGAGAACTGGGTTCAATCGCTGGGTTGGGAAGATCCCTTAGAGAAGGGAAAGGCTACCCACTCCAGTATTCTGGCCTGGAGAAGTCTACGGACTATATAGTCCATGGGGTCACAAAGAGTCAGACATGATTGAGTGACTTTCACTTCACTTGCTCAATGAAACTCTTCATAATTTTCATGAACCTCATTCAGTTTACCTTTTAACAATACCACAACTAGTGATAGTAATGGAAGGATTCAAAGACATAGACTATTCAGAGAGGAACATTTTGAATAATGTACTTGGACTATTTTAATCCAAGATTTATTTTAATCAAGTTTTGACAGACACACAGACAGCAAACATTGAAAGAAGAGTTTACTGCTCAGATACCCAGAGAATGGGAGGCATCGCATCCCTCAGGGGGCCATATGGGGTCACTTACAGGGAGAAGTAGAGAGAGCTGGGACTAGTCCTTGTTATAGTGCTGAGAGGCAGCCAGCTAGGTGGGGATGTCTCCTATTGAAAGTGGGAGTGGGAAACAAAACACACAGTTGATGCTTGTGATCGCAGGATTTGTGATAGGTTGCCGAGTGCCTGATGGTGGAGGTGTTTGTTAAAACTTTGGGTTATTAGTGTGGCTCCACGACTCCAAGACGCCAAATCATTAATACAGAATATCCAGAATAATTGTTACACTATTAAATTCTATTACTGTCACTATTATATCATCAACTTAGCATTGCAGTCAGTGTTTTTTAGAGACAGATGGATTAACAGAACAAGACAGTGCTTATTTGTAGCACCCAAGACAGTAAACAAAAGCCTTATTTATTGAGTTGTTTCTCTTTGCCTCGATGTCAGAGCCCTTGAGGTTGCACATTCTTGCATTTACCATGCCCAGAACAGAGTTAAAGCCATAGACAGGCTCTTACTATTGTTTTACATTTGTTTCCCTTTGTGAGTTATCCACAAAGACAAATCTCATCCTAGCTCTTAATCCTGCCAGCCACTTCAGAAGGATCTTCCACCAGGATTCTGTTCTGCCTTAGGGGTGATTCAACAAAGAAAGATACATTCTAAGATTAGGAAAGAAAAAGCGCAATGACTTTATAAATGAATGGATTCAGTTCAGCTCAGTCACTCAGTTGTGTATGACTCTTTGTGACTGACATGGACTACAGCACACCAGACCTCCCTGTTCGTCACCAACTCCCAGAGTTTATTCAAACTCCTGTCCATTGAGTCGGTGATGCTATCCAACCAGCGCATCCTCTGTCGTCCCCTTCTCCTCCCGCCTTCAGTCTTTCCCAGCATCAGGGTCTTTTCAAATGAGTCAGTTCTTCGCATCAGGTGACCAAAGTATTGGAATTTCAGCTTGAACATCAGTCCTTCCAATCAATATTCAAAACTGATTTCCTTTAGGATGGACTGGCTGGATCTCCTTGCTGTCCAAGGGACTCTCAAGAGTCTTCAACACCACAGTTCAAAAGCATCAGTTCTTCAGCGCTCAGCTTTCTTTGTAGTCCACCTCTCGCATCCATACATGACTACTGGGAAAACCATAGCTATGACTAGATGGACCTTTGTTGACAAAGTAATTTCTCTGCTTTTTAATATACTGTCTAGGTTGGTCATAGCTTTTCTTCTAAGGAGCAAGTGTCTTTGAATTTCATGGCTGCAGTCACCATCTGCAGTGATTTTGTGCCAGGAGCCAGCACACGAGATCCCACCCATGACAAGGTCATGAGGGAGAAAACCTGACAGGCAAGGTGGATCAGGTTTTCAGGGATTCCAAAAAGCTGCCCCCGGTGCTCACCTTAAAGATGATATCTGTCTTTCTGATGCTTGCTTCAATAGACTACTCCCTAATTTCTGTGACACAGGCAGAAGGCCTTCTCCGATCTCTTCCCAAATAAGAATCAATTTAGAACTTTAATCAGTAAGTTTCCCGGGTGGTGGTATTTTATGAGATTATCCAGGGTGAAAGGAGCATTTTAATTTAAACTCCTTTGCTGGTATTTTAGTTTGTTTGGCAAATGCGTCTATGCCCTTGGTGCTAATATGCATGATTGCTTATAATACCCTAATCATAAAACAGCATAAAGAACCTGATCATATAGGGTCCCTAATAGACATAGAGCCCTTCGGGGGGTGAGGAAGCCCTATTAGAAAACACAAGAAAAATTATTCTAAAAGTGGCTATTGGGTTAACATTTGCTTGCTGTGTTTTTGCTCTTAATGTGCTAAGGTTGCGTTATAGAAACCATTGTTAATATAGTTATAGATCTAGAAAAATAAGAGCTTAGCCCTAGTGTGGTAACAAACGGTTGTTAATTGTCAGCCAGGAGTGCTAGGCAGAAGCTGCCTCACTGAAGCCGCAGAGTCTGTATGGGATAAAACTCTTCGATAAACGCAACTGACAACTTCTGCAGAAGGATTAATTTTTGTGTTAACAAGGTTATACTTTTACTCTGCACTGTTGCCCTATGAGACTGCTACCTTTCAGTTAAGGTCACCAGAGAAACAGAAAATAGGTTTACATTCACCTGACTTGCATAAAATGTTAATAGGCCCCAAGGCCAGAAGATAATGTACAAGACCCTCATAAACAAAGAAGTATGCAGAAAACACCCTGGTTTCGTGAAGGACAAGCTGATGTAATGTTAAACTATCTTCCCCTTAGAAATGTACTAACTTAGGGTATAAAAGCCACGGTAAAAAATAAAGCATTGCCAGAGTCTGCTGCACCCCCCGTCTGGCCTCTCTCTCTCTTTTCTCTCTCTCTTTCTCTCTCTCTCCCTCGCAGACTTGGCCCTATCAAGGCTGGCCTCACGTGTCTTCTCTTGCAGATCCCTTTCATCCTGAGGGTACCCCCTGGATCCTGCCAAGGCTAGACCCCGGCAATTTTGGAGCCAAAAAAAAAATTGTCATTGTTTCCCCACCTCTTTGCCATGAAGTGACGGAACCAGATGTCATGATCTTAGTTTTCTGAATGTTGCATTTTAAGCCAACTTTTTCACTCTCTTTCACTTTCATCAAGAGGCTCTTTAGTTCTTCTTTGCTTTCTGCCACAAGTGTGGTGTCATCTGCATATCTGAGGTTAGCGATATTTCTCCCAGTCCACCGTTTCTCATGATGTACTCTGCATATAAGTTAAAAAAGTAGGGTGACAGTATACAGCCTTAATGTACTCCTTTCCTGATTTGGAACCAGTCTGTTGTTCCATGTCCAGTTCTAACTGTTGCTTCCTGACCTGCATACAGATTTCTCAGGAGGCAGGTCAGGTGGTCTTGTATACCCATCTCTTTAAGAATTTTCCACAGTTTGTTGTGATCCACACAGTCAAAGGCTTTGGCATAGTCAATAAAGCAGAAGTAGATGTTTTTCTGGAACTCTCTTGCTTTTTCGAGGATCTAATGGATGTTGGCAATTTGATCTCTGCTTCCTCTGCCTCTTCTAAATCCAGCTTGACCATCTGGAAGTTTAGGGAGTAACTGAAAGGAGAGTTCTGCTAAAGAAGCTGAATGAAATATTTTCTAATGGTTTTGTGGGTAGGAAACTTTAGAGTGAAGGGGAAGCTTTTCTTTTTTAAAGCTGTAGGACTTGGGTATTAAAAGACTTTCATGTCATTTCATTATAACCATTATCTGTGTTAAAATGGATGTGTTTAAAAATCTAATTTGGCTGTCTTGAACTTGTATTATTTGCCTAAATTCTTTTGTTGTTGTAGTAATCATTATTAGAAAGAGATTGAGGGTTTAATTGAATTTTTTTTACAGAACAGTGAACTTATTGAATATTCGTTTTTGCGGCAACATATAATGATAACTTCATTTCTTTTAATCTTGTTAGGCAGCATGATGGGAAATGACTGATTTATGTACTACCTCTGTGGATGCTTCCCAAGTGGTTCAGTGGTAAAGAATATATCTCTAATGCAGGAGACGCAGAGGTGAGGGTTCAATCCCTGGGTCAGGAAGTTCTCCTGCAGCAGGAAATGGCAACAACACTCAATGTTCTTGCCTGTAAAATCCCATGGACAGAGGAGCCTGGCAGCTCATGGGGTCACAAAGAGTTGAACACAACTGAGAGCGTGCATGCGCACGCACACGTTACCTCCAGGCTTCCTGAATGCTAAAATATACTTTTATGTTTAAGACATTTTCAGGAGGTGCAATTCAATTTGCTTATTTCTGGATTTCTCATGCTTTTACAAATTCATTATTTTATATTGTGTTTTTGTGGCCGGGATTGTACCACTGCAGATAATAACACTTTCCTTATAAATGGCTATTTCTTTTGATTATACTAAAAAAGCCAATTGAGTGCCTTTTGGTGGAACTATCTTTATTTTTATAATCTATCAGTTTGAGGTTTGTGGCACAATGATAAAGAACCCGCCTGCCAAGGCAGGAGATGCAGGAGACCTGGGTTTTATCCCTGGGCTGGGAAGATCCCCTGGAGGAGAGCTTGGCAACTCATTCCAATATTTTTGCCTGGAGAATCCCATGGATGGAGGAGCCTGGCAGGTTGCAGTCCACGGGACTGCAAAGAGTAGGACATGACTGAAGTGATTGAGCCCATGCACGTACAGAGGCTACAAGATGACTTTCATTACCAGATGTGGAAGTGTTACCCAAAGGAAACCAGCACTTTGGGGAGGTTGGGACAAGCGGGTATATGCAGAATAATGTAATGGTTATGAATTCAGCTTCTGGAGTAAGACTGGGTTCAAATCCCTGCTCTCTCAGTGATTAACTCTGTGACCTTGTACAAGCTTCTTAAATTTTCTATGCCTCCATTTCCTTTTCTGAAAAATGGGTGTAGTTAAATTACCTACCTCATAAGGCTGTTGGAATACATTTAGAACAGTGCTCAATGAATGTGTATTGGTGGTATTTGGAGAAGGAGAGATTGACTTGATAAGCAGTGTGGAAGTTGGCAGAAGAAACATTTCTGCGGGTCTGGATTTGCCTGTTTTATGTTTTGGTTTTTTTTGACCATGAGGCATGAGGGATCTTAGCTCCCCAACCAGGGATCAAGCCCGAACCCCCTGCTTTGAAGGCAAAGTCTTAATCATTGGATTGCCAGGGCAGTCCCTAGATATGCCCACTGGCAGAAACATTACTTTGCCAACAAAGGTCCGTCTGGTCAAGGATATGGTTTTTCCAGTGGTCATGTATGGATGTGAGAGTTGGACTGTGAAGAAAGCTGAGCACTGAAAAATTGATGCTTTTGAACTATGGTGTTGGAGAAGACTCTTGAGAGTCCCTTGGACTGCAAGGAGATCCAACCAGTCCATCCTAAAGGAGATCAGTCCTGGGTGTTCACTGGAAGGACTGATGCTGAAGCTGAAACTCCAGTACTTTGGCCACATCATGCGAAGAGTTGACTCATTGGAAAAGACCCCGGTGCTGGGAAGGATTGGGGGCAGGAGGAGAAGGGGACAACAGAGGATGAGATGGTTGGATGGCATCACCGACTTGATGGACATGAGTTTGAGTAAACTCTGGGAGTTTGTGATGGACAGGGAGGCCTGGTGTTCTGCAATTCATGGGGTCGCAAGAGTCAGACATGACTGAGCAACTGAACTGAGCTGAATAATTATTTAGGGTCTTTGTTAAAAATGCATATTACTAGGCCTTCAATTAGAATACCTCGGGATGATTCAGGGTGCTAAACCTTGTTTGGATTCCCAGGTGGCTCAGTGGTAAAGAATATGCCTGCTAATGCAGGAGATGCAGGAGACATAGGTTCGATCCCAGGGGCAGGATCTCCTGGAGGAGGAGATGGCAACCCACTCCAGTGGGTTGGAAGATCCCATGGACAGGGGAACCTGGTGAGCTGCAGTCCATGGGGTCACAAAAGAGTTGGACGTGACTTAGCGACTGAGCACACATGCATGGGATGATTCAATGAATTTATATTTTTGACAAATACGCCAAATGATTCTCATTATCAAATTAGGTTGGGAAATTGTGATGTGGCAGATAAGAGTGTAGACTTCAGAGTCAGACAGATGTGGATTCTGATCTGTTAATTAAACTGTGTCCAGATTTCCACCAGAAACTATTTTAGTTTCTACGTGTATAGCAGAGGCTAAAACCAATGAAAATCTCTCTGATTTTTGTTCTCTTAAATCCTAGAGTCTATTGGGATTCCTACTGTAAAATGTCAACTAGAGGCCTGGCTGAGTAACTTGAATGAACAATTTAAACAATAAAAGCTTTTCTATCCCTTGTCACAAAAGCATTATCAGTTCATTAAAGGGAAAAATAAATCAGAAATTATAAACTGTAGTCCAGTGAACTCATGTTGGAGAGGGATCCCTTAGCTGTGCAGGGGCCTGATGTTCATATTAAGTAAAAGAATTTACAATAGAAAAAAACAAAAGTGGTGGTGTTGGTGGTTTGGTGGTGGTGAAGATGTCTGAGTGGTCTTACCTTTAAGTGGGAAATTGAGCCACTTAACCACAGAAAAGCAATTGTGACCAGATTGAGTTTCCTTTGGTTTGGGGCTTCTGTATGGATTGTCTGGTTGGTTAGATGCCAAGCCTAATAGGTTGACAGAAGTGAAGTAAAGTGAAGTCGCTCAGTTGTGTCCGATTCTTTGAGACCCCATGGACTATAGCCTACCAGGATCCTCAGTCCATGGGATTTTCCAGGCAAGAATATCGGAGTGAGTTGCCAATCCGTTCAAAATTGCCCTTTGAAAGGGAAATTATGGCAGCTGAATCTGAGTTTTCTCTTTCTCTAGGAATGTATGGTCAAGCCCAGGAATATTTTCTCTTTGTTGATGGCTTCTTGTAAGAGGACATATTTATCCTTGAAAATAGTTCTGTTCTCATGTCAGGGGATACCAAAAAGTACTTGTCAGTGGTTTGAACTGGAGCTCGATTTAACACAGCTGGTGGCCTGTCTCCCTTTAGGGTCAGGGCAGAGGCAGACACTGTATTTTGCTTAGTTTGTTTTTCAGTAATATTAAAGAAACTAGGGTTATGACTCATATAAAAATGCTATTTACTTCTGTTAAAAAAAAAACATATTAAAGGTGAAGTATTGCTTTCTTTGAATCTCTTGAGTATCTCTGCATTTATCCCTTGATTTTCAGGTTCTGCATTTATCCTACACTGGAAGAAGTGACTTACTACTCTTTCTACTTTTTGTATTTATGCTTTATGTACAGTACAGAAAACAAAGACTGAAAGCAAAAAATATGTTTTGGCCATACTGTTGGGGCAATGGGGGCATTCTTTCCAGTGACATTTAAGACAGCTGATACTTACCTTTTCAAGAGCTGAAGTTATCACATTTTTACACATCCTAAATATGTTGCACATTACCATAACCACAAAAAGAGGGCATACTGAAGAATTTTAAAGCTGTGATTTACTTTTATATTTAAAATATTGATATTTAAATACAATTTGGAGGAATTGTGGAAGCATGGAGATAAGGATACATACTTCTTATTTATCAATCCAGTTTTCTCTTACCATTCCCATGAAGTTGAATCTTAGAAGATAGTGATCTTATAATCACTGAATTCAATGACTTCTCAATCCTTATCCTTCCTGAACTCTAGTATTTTTGTCACTGACAGCCTATCCTTTTTAAGTTCATTTTATTTTTTTAGTTTCTAAGACACTATTTTTTCTCTCCTGCTCCAGCCACACTGTGCCTGGGTGGTTCTTCTTCACTGTCTGCTCCCTGCCTCAGGCTTCCGCTGAGCTCATCATCACTTTCCTTGTATATCCCTTCTGTCGGGGGGCTGATTTCATTCATCTCATACATAAATGATCCCCCAATTTGTATCTTCATTCCTGTCTTGTTTACTAAAGGAAAACTGTTTCTCCATTCATGACACTTTCAACACCAAATGTGTGGGTTTCCCACACCAATCAATTCTCCAGTTCTCTGCAAACGTAAGTTATTAACAGCCAAAGAATGCTCAAACTACCGCACAATTGCACCCATCTCACATGCTAGTAAAGTAACGCTTGAAATTCTCCAAGCCAGGCTTCACCAATATGTGAACCGTGAACTTCCAGATGTTCAAGCTGGTTTTAGAAAAGGCAGAGGAACCAGAGATCAAATTGCCAACATCCGCTGGATCATCGAAAAAGCAAGAGAGTTCCAGAAAAACATCTGCTTTATTGACTATGCCAAAGCCTTTGACTCCAAAATCATAACAAATTGTGGAAAATTCTTAAAGAGATGGGAATACCAGACCACCTGACCTGCCTCCTGAGAAGCCTGTATGCAGGTCAGGAAGCAGCAGTTAGAACTGGACATGGAACAACAGACTGGTTCCAAATAGGAAAAGGAGTACATCAAGGCTGTATATTGTCACCCTACTTATTTAACTTAAATGCAGAGTACATCTTGAGAAACACTGGGCTGGAGGAAGCACAAGCTGGAATCAAGATTGCCGGGAGAAATATCAATAACCTCAGAAATGCAGATGACGCCACCCTTATGGCAGAAAGTGAGGAAGAACTAAAGAGCCTCTTGATGAAAGTGAAAGAGGAAAGTGAAAAAGTTGGCTTAAAGCTCAACATTCAGAAAACTAAGATCATGACATCTGGTCCCATCGCTTCATGGAAAATAGGTGGGGAAACAGTGTCTGACTTTATTTTGGGGGGCTCCAAAATCACTGCAGATGATGATTGCAGCCATGAAATTAAAAGACGCTTACTCATTGGAAGGAAAGTTATGACCAACCTAGACAGCATATTAAAAAGCAGAGACATTACTTTGTCAACAAACGTCTGTCTAGTCAAGGCTATGGTTTTCCCAGTAGTCATGTATGGATGTGAGAGTAGGACTATACAGAAAGCTGAGTGCAGAAGAATTGATGCTTTTGAACTATGGTGTTGAAGAAGACTCTTGAGAGTCCCTTGGACTACAAGGAGATCCAACCAGTCCATCCTAAAGGAGATCAGTCCTGGGTGTTCATTGGAAGGACTGATGCTGAAGCTGAAACTCCAATACTTTGGCCACCTGATGTGAAGAGCTGATTCATTGGAAAAGACCCTGATGCTGGAAGGGATTGAGGGCAGGAGGAGAAGGGGACGACAGAGGATGAGATGGTTGGATGGCATCACCGACTCAATGGACATGGGTTTGGGTGGACTCCTGGAGCTGGTGATGGACAGGGAGGCCTGGCATGCTGCGATTCATGGGGTTGCAAAGAGTCAGACACGACTGAGTGACTGAACTGAACTGAATACAATCTAATTCAGTTCTGACCCTGACTACCCAGTTGGCACAGACCCCACAGGTTAAAGGTTGAGTCCCACAAGACTGCCCCCAACTTGAGACAACAATTTTAAGTAGTGGGTTCCAGCTTATCCACATTTCTGTCTGACTTGGCTATGAATTTGAGGTTTGCACAGCTCCCCCTCAGGTTTAATAATTTGCTCTAAAGGCTGACAGAACTCAGGGAAATACTGGTTTATTATAAAGAATACAAGTGAACAACCAGATGAAGAGGTATTTAAAACGAAGTCAGGAAAGGTCTTGAGTTTGGGAGCTTCTGTCTCCATAGAGTTTTGGTTGTGTCACCTTGCCAGTAGCTCTCTGAACCCATCATTTAGTGTGTTTATGGAGCTTCTGTTACATCAGTCAGTTCAGTCGATCAGTCATGTCTGACTCTCTTCGACCCCATGGACTGCAGCATGCCAGGCTTCCCTGTCCATCACCAATTCCTGGAATTTGCTCAAACTTGTGTCCATCGAGCTGGTGATGCCATCCAACCCTTTCATCCTCTGTGCCCCCTTCTCCTCCTGCCTTCAACCTTTCCCAGCATCAGAGTCTTTTCCAATGAGTCGGTTCTTCGCATCAGATGGCCAAAGTATTGGAGCTTCTGTTAAAAGGCACAACTGATTAAGTTATTGACCACTGACAGTTATTGATAACTTAATCCCTAGTTTCTCTCCTCTCCCTGGAGGTCACTGGGTGAGGCTAAAAATTCCAATCCGCTGATCATGTGGTAGGAATTAGCATAAACTCAGGTATAGTTGAAAGGGCTTATTATGTAACAAAAGGCACTCCTCTCACCCCACCACTTGGGAAATTCCAGGGGATTTAGGCGTTCTGTGCCAGAAACTGGGGATGAAGACCAAACATGTATTTCTTATTATATCGCAAAATTATATCTGTGCTGTGCATAGTCACTCAGTCATGTCCGACTCTTTAAAACCCCGTGGACTGTAGCCTGCCAGGCTCCTTTGTCCATGGGATTCTCCAGGCCAGAATACTGGAGTGGGTTGCCATGTCTTCCTCCAGGAGATCTTCCCAACCCAGGGATCAAACCCAGGTCTCATGCATTGCAGGCAGATTCTTTACGATCTGAGCCATCAGGGTAGCCCCAATATTGTATCTACCAAGCCCCAAATCTTTTTTTTTTTATATTTATTTACTTGGTTACATCGGGTCTTACTTGTGGCACACAGGATCTCTCTTACTTGCATAGTGTGAACTCCTAGTTGTTTCATGTGGGATCGAGTTCTCTGACCAGGAATTGAACCTGTGCTCCCGTGCATGGGGAGCACAGAGTCTTAACCACTGGACCACCAGGAAAGTCCCAAGCCCCAAATCTTACTTTCCAACCTGTGAGGACATCTGTCGTGGACAGTTCACCAATGCTTCTACATTCATACAGCCAAATCAAATTGGACTACCTTCTTCCATTTTTACTCTTATTAAAATTAATTATTATATTGTAGCATTTTTATAGTAGAATAATTACTTCTTGCATTTTTTACCCTCACATATCGTGAGTAAGTAGAAATTTTAGGGTCAGTGGAAGGGACTGGGAAAAATCGGTCATTTAAAAACTTTAGTCATATCGACTCATCATTTGAAATAGATCAGATTTGTCATCTTCTCCTTTTTACTGTTTTAATTCAAGCCTTTATTATCTTTCTAGTAATAGCTTCTTAATTGATCTCCTTGACTCACGTCTGCCCTCCTATTCCCATGAATCTTGCAGGTTGCTGCCAGACTTAACATGAATCTGATGATGTAATCATCTTCTTAATTTCTTTTTAAAATTAAAATTCCTTATTTTTAGAAATGATCCTTAAAAGGAAGTTTTTATTACCCTTTATTTTTGTTTTGTTTTAAAAGGTAAATTTCCTTTTTTTTTTTTTTAAGCAAGCTAAACTAACATCATCACTGTGGTCTTCATCACTTTGACAAACATGTAACGTGTCTAGACTGCTTGCACACAGTTAGGGTGCAGGAAGATTTAACAATTGGTCCTGCACTCACTGACTCAGGCAGCTGTATAGTAGCCCTGGAGTGATGTTGTGTGATTGTACTTCCTCCAGTTCTTGGCTACCATACAGTCCCCGGTGAGTCCGAGCTGAAACTGCACACAATTGTGCCACAGAAATCTCCAAGTTTCAGATGAAATTCAGGTTCTAACCTGCCTCACACTTGACACATTTCTAAGCTTAGTGGCTACCCCCTTATATAATTTTAAACAGGTCTCAAGTCAATTTTGCAGTTAAACAAGTATAGTCAGTTTAGCTTTGTGTTTAAATAGCAACAGATTTCTAAGTCTCCTAGGAAACTGGGTGGTAACTAGGAACTCAAATAATAACCCTTTAAATAGAGAGCATGTCAGGATCTCTTAAATCTTTAAAAGCAAGGACACTTAATTAACAGCTTATGTAGGTAAGCATGATGATGACATGGCAGAATGAAATAAGTCTGCTGATGACTGAATCTAACCACACCACACCAAACAAGCCCAAACAAGTAATAGTTTATCCTTATTATCTAACTTGCCCAATATTTTATCATAATTTTAATATTCTATAAAAGAGTTATATGCTAGTAACATCCTACAGGTATAATAAAATACATGAAAATGTTGAATGTCAAACAGTACTTATGCTATGAGATAAATTCTCCTGTTTTTACCAAATCATACACTTGTACAAAAAATGAGTAGTACATCAATTGACCTTAAAACCCTCACGAGTTGTTTGCAGTTGTTCGATCATATTATTATTACTAGTCTCTGTGTTAACAAAATGGTTATATAAAAAGGGTTAGTATCATAAACTGTAAAAATTTATCACATGTTAGTCATGTTTATTATTACAGACTGAAAAGTCATCACAAGTGTTTATAAGAGGTGTTCCAGATTACTCAAGCATTTTTTAATTTCTTTTATTTCAGTTTCTTTCCCAAGCTCCCTTGTTCTTTACCTCTTTCCTCTCTGGCTTGGCAGGGACCTTGCTAGTTTATGTTGTGTTATACCTATTGTGAATTAACAAGCAGGTGATAATTAGCAACAGTGGTGGCACTGGATCTAGCTGTAAGATGGTTGAAACTATCCAATGACCTCTACCATTTTGGGCATCCAGTTGGTTGGAACTAATAAAGTAGCTAAATCTTTGTTTACTCTGTCTCCCGTAAAGTTCTTCAGTTAGTCAGTCAGTTCAGTCACTCAGTCAGGTCCGACTCTTTGTGACCCCATGGACTGCAGCATGCCAGGCCTCCCTGTCCATCACCAACTTCCAGAGTTTACTCAAACTCACGTTCATTGACAGTGATGCCATCCAACCATCTCATCCTCTGTCATCCCCTTCTCTTTTCCCCTTCAATCTTTCACAGCATTAGGATCTTTTCAAATGAGTCAGTTCCTCGCATCAGGTGGCCAAAGTATTGGAGTTTCAGTTTCAGCGTCAGTCATTCCAGTGACTATTCAGGACTGATTTCCTTTAGAATGGAATCTCCTTGCAGTCCAAGGGACTCTCAAGAGTCTTCTCCAACACCACAGTTCAAAAGCATCAATTCTTCAGCGCTCAGCTTTCTTTATAGTCCAACTCTCAAATCCATACATGACTACTGGAAAAACCATAGCTTTGACTAGATGGACCTTTGTTGGCAAAGGAATGTCTGTGCTTTTTAATATGCTGTCTAGGTTGGTCATAGCTTTTCTTCCAAGGAGCAAGTGTCTTTTAATTTCATGTCACCATCTGCAGTGATTTTGGAGCAAAAAAAAAAAAAATAGTCTGTCACTGTTTCCTCATCTATTTGCCATCATGACCAGATGTCATGATCTTAGTTTTCTGAATGTTGTGTTTTAAGCCAACTTTTTCACTCTCTTCTTTCACTTTCATCAGGAGGCTCTTTAGCTCTTCTTTGCTTTCTGCCATAAGGGTGGTGTCATCTGCATATCTGAGGTTATTGATATTTCTCCCGGCAATCTTGATTCCAGCTTGTGCTTCCTCCAGCCCAGCATTTCTCATGATGTACTCTGCATTTAAGTTAAATAAGTAGGGTGACAATATACAGCCTTGATGTACTCCTTTTCCTATTTGGAACCAGTCTGTTGTTCCATGTCCAGTTCTAACTGCTGCTTCCTGACCTGCATACAGGTTTCTCAGGAGGCAGGTCAGGTGGTCTGGTATTCCCATCTCTTTAAGAATTTTCCACAGTTTGCTGTGATTTTAGAGTCAAAGGCTTTGGCATAGTCAATAAAGCAGAAATAGATGTTTTTTCTGGAACTCTCTTGCTTTTTCGAGGATCCAACAGATGTTGGCAATTTGATCTCTTATTCCTCTGCCTTTTTGAAATCCAGCTTGAACATCTGGAAGTTCACGTTTCATGTATTGCTGAAGACTGGCTTGGAGAATTTTGAGCATTACTTTGCTAGTGTGTGAGGTGAGTGCAGTTGTGCAGTAGTTTGAGCATTCTTTGGTATTGCCTTTCTTTGGGATTGGAATGAAAACTGACCTTTACTAGTCCTGTGGCCACTGCTGAGTTTTCCAAATTTGCTGGCATATTGAGTGCAGCACTTTCACAGCATCATCTTTTAGGATTTGAAATGGCTCAACTGGAATTCCATCGCCTCCACTAGCTTTGTTTGTAGTGATACCTCTTAAGGCCCACTTGACTTCTCATTCCAGGATGTCTGGCTCTAGATGAGGGATCACACCATCGTGATGATCTGGGTCGTGGAGATCTTTGTTGTATAGTTCTTCTGTGTATTCTTGCCACCTCTTCTTAATATCTTCTGCTTCTTTTAGATCCATACCATTTCTGTCCTTTATTGAGCCCACCTTTGCATAAAATGTTTCCTTGGTACCTCTAATGTTCTTGAAGAGATCTCTAGTTTTTCCCATTCTATTGTTTTCCTCTATTTGCACTGATCACTGAGGAAGGCTTTCTTATCTCTCCTTGCTATTCTTTGGAATTCTGCATTCAAATGGGAATATCTTTCCTATTCTCCTTTGCCTTTTGCATCTCTTCTTTTCACAGATATTTGTAAAGTTCTTTGGTGGTTCTAAATACTCAGGAGAAATAAGCACGGGAGTTTTGAGATACTGTCCTGTTACATGCTGCCACCTCTCGGCCAGATAAAGCAGGACAGCTTTTGTCGGATCGCAGAGGAGTCTGCCATGAACGTGAAATTCCTCATTCCCACTAACATTTAATATTTTCTAAACATAGTAATTTGGATTTTCAACATCTAGAGGATTCATCAAATATTTAAATTACAAAGAAAAATCTTACAACATCCAAAGGAACCAAGTAATCTGAAATGCTTTCCATGGAGTTATATAAGGATGCTGTAAAAGAGTAAACTCTGAGTTACATGAACAGAAAGAGAATTAGCCTTGGAGAATTTTACAGTGAAACTCTTAAGCTTCAATTTGTCTTAGGCTTATTCAGTCTTGTAAGTTTGTCATCTCATCTTTCTAAGAGTCATGGATACATAAACCAAGATAACCTTGGCCTAAATGAAAAGTGGGCTGTTACAACATCATTAATATAGTGAATATGTGCTACAACACCTAATTTTTTGATATTTAATTAACAATGTTTATTAATCATCAGCAAACCAAGCACTTTACTAGATTCTGTGTAACTACTATAATGAATAGAAGACAGGGTCCTGCCTTCTGGAAACCTGTCTAGAGACCGATGTGGAGAGACATCAACTGAATTCTAGAACACAGTAAGGTGCAGTAAACATAAAGTATTTTGGGAGCAAGGAGGAGGAACTCTAAATCCCTACTTGGATTATGGGATATAACAGATAAAGCAGATTAATGTAAATATTCTTTTATCAATGTGCTAGTTTGCAGCTGACAAATGCAGGCTTCAATTTATGTCTCCATAATAAAAGTGGTTTAATCCCCAGTTTTAATGTGTTATCAGATTTCTATCTAAAGTATATGTTACTCACTGTAAATTTTCCTTCATTTTCTTCTCTCAAGGGAAATATTTAAATTTGGAAAAATTGTGTACTCTTTCCATAGTTAAGATATAAGTCATTTAATAACACTTAGCCAGAAATGACTAGAGGCTATGAGAGTGCTGTACTTATAATCTCTCTGTTGTTTTATTCACTCAGTTGTGCCCAACTCTGCAACCCCATGAACTGTAGCCCGCCAGGCTCCTCTGTCTGGGATTTCCCAGGCAAGAATACTGGTGTAGTTTGCCATTTCCTTCTCCAGGGGATATTCCTGACTTAGGGATCACACCTGCGTCTCCTGTAAGTCTCCTGCATTGTAGGCAGATTCTTTACTGCTGAGCCACCAGGGAAGCCCTATAATCTCTCTTGTTTTAATATTTAGTGTTTTAGGAATGATCACTTTTTTATGATCACTTACCAAAACTGTAATCATGCTGCCCTCCCATTTTATAATTTAGGTTACTGTTCTGTAAAAAACCCCTTCTTTAAGTTGATTTTTAGCTCTATGGGTCTTTGAGAATGTCATGCCCTTCAGCCTTTCTATTTATGTGGCTGCCTCTTGCAGCTTGCAGGATCTTGGTTCTCCGACCAGGGATTGAACCTGGGCCCTCAGCAGTGAAAGCAAGGAGTCCTAACCACAGGACTGCCAGGGAATTCCCTCCCTTCAGCTTTTAAATTTATTTTGTTTAGAATGAAAGGACAAGTTTTGCCAGTCCAGAATGAATGGACAAGTGAATGACTAAATGAATGACTAAATAAGTAAATGAATAAAGAGATAAATAATTCCACACAGTACATATGTATATAGACAAAAAATTGTTGGAATATTTCTCTCAAGTTTGAGTTTGCTGCTGTAATGAACTGTAACTCTTTGGTATTTCTCACTCCTTATCTTTCTATTGCAAAAACTGCTTCCCTCCTCTGCCAATTGCCTATCTTCCTTGTTGTCTTTTTAAAAAAAATTTGTCTCTTTAAATAGTGTGGCGTTTCTAGACTTCAGAATTTTATAAAATTCAGTTGTTCATGTCTTTAAAATTTGCTAAATACTTTTATTATTGCCCTATTTTAAAGTAAATTTAATTTCCTAGACTGAGTGGGAAATGAGTGTGATGTCATCTTTTGGCACTTTGATCCAGGGGCTCTTGGTAGTATCTTAAGACTCCCAGTCTCTGATTAGGTGTTTATCAGAATATTTTCAGTCTGTATGAGTTGCTTGGGATGCTTTTTAATGGAGGCTAAAATGAATAAAACAATCCTTTCTGAGTCTGCTTAAGAGTTGTTTTTAATCCAATATTTTGAACAGATAAATTTTTGAGTGATTCAAAACAGTAGCAAAAAGTATAAAATGAAAATTTTTCTCATCTACTTAGTTCTCACCTACCTGCCTACCTTCTGGATAGCCAACATAAGTGGTTTGTTATATGATCCTGGGAAATATTGAAGGTGGGAGGAGAAGTAGACAACAGAGGTTGAGATGGTTGGATGGCATCACTGACTCAATGGACATGAGTTTGAGCAAACTCCGGGAGATGGTGAAGGACAGGGAAGCCTGGCGTACTGCAGTCCATGGGGTCACAAAGAGTCAGACATGACTGAGCAACTGAAAAACAACAACAGTGTCTCATCACAGAGTTTCTTCATGCATGTAAGCAATATATTTCTTATTTTACCCCTTTCACTCAAAAGGAAACATACTGTATATTCTGTTTTCACTTTACTTTTTTCAAAAAAAATTAATACTAGTTTTAATAATAGAGATTTTTCTGTATCATTTAGCTAAAGAATTTTTCCTTTTTCACAATTGCACAATATTCTGTCATGTAAAAATGTACTGAACAACTTAATCAGCTTTCTAGTGATGGACATTTAGGTTGTTCCCAATTTTTTGCTATTACAAACTGCTATAGGAATAACCAGATATATTTTTAAATATGATTTTTGATCTTACTGTTTTCTGTGAATATTTTCCCTCATTTACTCTTTTCTTTTTTTTTTTTTCTTTTGTTTTTTGCCATGCAGAACTTTTTGATTTTATATAGTCAACTTTGTCAGTTGTTTCTTCTGTGGCTTCTTTGGCATCATGGTAAGGAAAGCCTTCCACACTTCAAGGTTAAAAAGGAGTTTCTATTTTCTTCTAGTACTCTCATTGCTTTATTTTCATATCTATGTCTTTTATCCATTTAGAATTTTCCTGATATAAAGTGTGAATGTAGCCTTTTATTTCCAAGTGGCTGTCCAATAGCTATAGCACAATTTATTGAATAGCCCATCTTTCCCTGACCATTTTCAGGTAACATCCTGTTCATATACTAAATTTTTGTGTGTATTTGATTTATTTCTTGACTCTCTATTCTGTTCCTCTGGCTTTGTCTGGCTATATATGTGTCAGGTTTTCTAATTGGCTTTTGATTAATTAAACAGTATGTTTTTTCCTTTTGTTCAGTGAATAATGTACTGTGCTGTTGTGTTCAGTCGCTCAGTTGTGTCCAATTCCTTGGAGTCCCATGGAGTGTAGCCTGCCAGGCTCCTCTGTCCATGGGTTTTTCCAGGCAAGAATACTGGAGTGGGTTAGCATTTCCTTCTCCAGAGGATCTTCCCAACCCAGGGATCGAACCTGCATCTCTTGCACCAGCAGGTGGATTCTTTACCACTAGTGCCACCTGAAATAAGATTTTTTTTTTCTTTTGTTCAGTGAATAATATGGACAGTAAACATCTTGTGCTTTGGGAGGTATATTTTGATTCTCCAGGTAGACTGTGAACAAAGTCAGAGGGTAGATCTGTCCATGCCTACCCTTGATATGCTTCGTGTCCAGTCCTTTTGCTTTCATCCTGTAGGCCGATGTTTTCTTAAATGTGTTGATGAGATGCTTAAGACATTTATTAGTCATACAAGCTTCTTAATAATAGCTGTATGATGTGGACATGAAATAGATCATGTAAATAATCAAAGATAAAAAGTGGACTTGATCTTGCCTAGCTCTACAACAAAGGAAAAATCAGAAATATGGGAATAATCACTTAGTACTCATACAATAATTTTTCTTATAATGTATTGTTTCAGTTATTTCTTGCCGTAACTTGGTAAATACTGTTGTTGCATTTTACGGATGAGCAAACCCAAGGCACAGATTAGTCAGATGAGCTCAGATTCATAGACGGAGTGGTGGAGCCTGGATTTGAACTTAGGTAGAGCTTTTTCTTTGTTTTACTTTTGAGATAACTAGATTCACAGGAAACTGCAAAATCTACAGAGAGGACCTGTGTACCTTTTATCCAGTTCTCTCCAATGATTACATAAGATGTAACATAACCACTGGGGAAACTAGATACATATATTATGTTTTACATATATATATATATTCTTGAAACAAATGGAAGGTTTGTGGCAACCTTGAATTGAGCAGGTCTATTGGCACCATTTTCCCAACAACATTTGCTCACTTTGTGTGTCTGCATCACATTTTGGTAATTCTTGCAATACTTCAAACTTTTTCAGTATTACTGTATTTGTTGTGGTGATCTGTGATCAGTGATCTTGATGTTACTATGGCAAAAAAAGTTACAACTCATTGAAGGTTCAGATGATGTTTAGCATTATTAAGCAATACAATGTTTTTTAAATTGAAGTATAGTTGATTTACAATGTCTTAGTTTCTGGTGTACAGTGAAGTGATTCAGTTATACATGTATACACATATTCTTTTTCATATTCTTTTCTATTATGGTTTATTACAGAATGTTGAATATAGTTCCCTGTGCTATACTATAGTACCTTGTTGTTTATGTATTTTATATATAATAGTTTATATCTGCTAATCCCAAACTCCTAATTTATGCCCACCACAGCCTCTTTCTCCTTTGGTAACCCTAAGCTTGCTTTCTGTGTCTGTGAGTCTGTTTCTGTTTCATAAATAAGTTCATTTGTGTCATATTTTAGATTCTATACATGTGACATCATATAATATTTGTCTTTCTCTGTCTGACTTCCTTCACTTGGTATGATAATCTCTAGGAATATCCATATTGCTGCAAGTGGCATTATTTCATTCCTTTTTTTGGCCAAGTAATAGTCCATTGTACATATGCACCACATGTTTGTCCATTTGTCTGTTGATGGATATTTAGATTATCTCCATGTCTTGGCTATTGTAAATAGTGCTCCTAAGAATGTTGGAGTGATGCATCTTTTTGAATTATAATTGTCTTTGGATATATACCCAGGAGTAGATTTGCTGGATCATATGGAAACTTTTATTTTCAGTTTTTTAAGGAAGCTCCATACAGGCTATACCAGTTTACATTCCCACCAACAGTGTTGGAGGATTCCTTTTTTCCATGCCCTCCCCAACGTTTGTTGTTTGTAAACTTTTTAATGATGGCCATTCTGACAGGTGTGAGGTGGTACCTGTTTGTAGTTTTGATAAGCATTTCTCTAATAATTAGCAAAGTTGAGCATTTTTTGTGTGCTTTTTGGCCATCTGTCTTCTTTGGAGAAATGTCTGCTTAGGTTTTCTGCCCATTTTTTGATGGGTTGTTTGGTTTTTTATTATCGAGTTGTATGAGCTGTTTGTATATTTTGGAAATTAAGCAAGCTCTTGTCAGTATCATTGGTTGAAAATATTTTCTCCTAGTTTATAGGTGGTTTTGTGTTTTGTTTATGGTTTCCTTTGTTGTGCAAAAGCTTATGTTTGATTAGGTACCATTGTTTGTTTTTGCTTTTAGTTCTATTACCTGTAGAGACTGACCTAAAAAAAACATTGGTTTGATTTATGTCAAAGAATGTTTTGCCTGTATTCTCATCTAGGAGTTGTACAGTGTCATGTCTCATATGTAAGTATGCCATTTTGAGTTTATTTATGTGAATGGTGTGAGGGTGTGTTCTGAATTCATTGATTTGCGTGTGGCTGTCCAGCTTTTTCAACATCAGTTGCTGAAGAGACTCTCTTTTCTTCATTGTATATTCTTGCCTCCTTTGTTGACGATTAATTGACCATAAATGTGTGGATTTATTTCTGAGCTATCTATTCTACTCCATTGATCCATATTTCTGTTTTTGTAAACACTAAAGTATTTTTAAATTAAGGTGTACGTTGGAAAATAATGCTATTGCACACTTAATACACAACAGTATGGTGTAAACATACCTTTTATATGTACTGGGAAACTTAAAAATTTTGTGACTGTCTTTGTTGACAGTATTTGTTTTATTGCAGTGATCTGAACTGAAGCAGCGTTCTCTCTGAAGTATGTCTATGAAAGGATTGTGTAACCATGGTGGTGGTTTAGTCGCTAAGTCATATCCGACTCTTGTGACGCTATGGACTGCAGCCTGCCAGGCTCCTCTGTCCAAGGGATTCTCCAGGCAAGAATACCAGAGTGGGTTGCCATTTCCTTCTCCAGAGGATCTTTCCAACCCAGGGATCGAACCCCGGTCTCCGGCGTTGCAGACAGACTCTTTGCCAACTTAGCTATGAAGAAAGCCTCAAAAGCTAAGATTGATTGGAAGTGGCAGAAACTACTGGTGGTTTTATATAACCATAATACAGAGTTGGACACAACTGAGCGACTGAACTGAATACGGTATTAAAACTAGAAAACTGACAATGGTACAGTGTGTGTGTACAGTTCTATACCATTCTATAACAGGTATAGATTTGTGTAACCAGCACTACAGTTAAGATCCAGAGCTATTACTTTGCCATAAAGACTTCCCTCATACTGTCCCTTTACAGGGAAGATCCCCTGGAGAAGGAAATGGCAACCCACTGCAGTATTCTTGTCTGGAAAATCCCATGGACAGAGGAGCCTGGTGGGCTACAGTTTATGGGGTAGCATCCCTTTAGAGTCACACCCACTCCAACCCTAACCCTGGTAACTGCTAGTCTGTTTTCCATATTTTTAATTTCATCATTTTGAGAGTGTTATATAAGTGGAAAGATATAGTATGTGGACTTCTGAGGACTTTTTTTTTCACCAAGCATCATGATCTTGAGTGCCATCCATATTGTATGCAGTTTTGGTCATGGTTTTTATCCACTCTGCCAATCTCTCTTTAAGTGATGAATTTAGACTGTTTTCATTAATGTAATTGTTGATATGTTAGAGCTTAAGCATTCCATTTACTTTTCATTTTCTGTTTGTTCTCTGTTTCTGTTTTGCTTTCCTGTGGGTTACTAAAACATTCTTTGGAATTCCATTTTAATTTATCGATGGTATTTTGAGTGTATGTGTTATGATGTATAGCTTTCTGAGTGCTTGCTCTAGGCTTTATATTACACATACATAACCTATCATGGTCTACTCTTCCTGGCCTTTGTAGTTTGGAATCTTCCCTCCTCTGTTATAATGTAATTGTCAACTATTTCCTCTACTTACATTAAGAACCACATCAAATAATGTTATAATTTTTTTTGCTTCAACCATTAAACACAATTTAGAAATCTCAAGAGGTGAAGGAACATCTCTTGTATTTACCTAAATTTTTATTCTTTTTTGTTCTTCCTTTCTGATGGTCCAAGTTTCCTTCTTTTATCATTTCCTCTCTGATTTAAGAACTTCTTTTAGCTATTCTTTAGGGTAGGCCTGCTGGCAACAAATTATCTTACTTTTCTTTCATCTGAGGATGTCTGATTTTCCCTTTATCCTTGAAGGATATTTTCATGGATATAGAATTCTTTTCTTTCACTACTTCAAAAATATTTGTCATCTCTTTATGTGTTTTTTAATATGTAACAACCTAGGATTTTAGCGGTGCTTAGTAGAAATAATAGGGAGAGGTACATTTATGCCATCTTGTCCACAACCAGAAACCCATGGGACAGTTTTTAGTATTTAATATTGTTTGTATTTGAATTTGGAAAATGAAGACTCCAGGAGTTACCCAACATGTAGTTGATTTTTTTAAAGTATTCTAGAATTATTGTCAGTGATCCTAAAGTTGTATCTCCTGAAGCCACCAGAAAATGATGTCGAGAACAAAGCTTAAGATATTGGATGCAAACTCTAGATGCATTTCTAGGAAGTGTAACATAATTTATTTACCAACAGAAAAAGACACTAGAGTACAAATAAAAATGCCAGCTGAATATGTCCAGTGTTTGTCGTTTATTCTCTTTTGGACTGAGTACTTTCTGGGAGCTTAATGAAATAGCCCTTTGTGAAAGGAAAGGACTCCTTTCCAAAATTACACGTGCAGGGTTTTAGTGAGACACACAGTCATTAGTGTTGATTGCAGTTATGTAACTCATATTACCCAGGGTATTTAGCTTGCTTTGTTAGTGTCTAATCTAGTGCCAGACTCCCCAAAGTCCCTGCATTTGGCAAGGCCACAGTAAGATGAAATGCATAGCTGTTTCTTAAAAAAAAAAAAAAAAAATGCAGTCCAAGCTGTTCTCTAAGTTTTAAGCTTAGATTTAATCAAGTCCAGCCAAAATTATTCCACCCAGGAGCTATTATCACATTCTTCCTTTTGAAAGCATCTGAAACCACGGAGTTGTTGGCAGTTGCAGCCAATCCTTTAGAAAGAAAAAATTCTTATAACCTCCCAATTCGTAACTCCAACTTCCTTTTCCTGTTTAACGTCTTTATGGAGTTATTTAGGAAAAAATGAAAAGATTTAAGTTTTAATTTGTAAGCCTTCAATTTAATGCAAAGTAACTTTCTGCTAATGAAAAGGATACTGAATCCACAAGATACAGTAATTGGAAAACTGACTTATAAAGGATTAACACAGATTTCTCTCTCTCTAATCCCTCTGTCTCTTTAGTTAGAAAAAGAAAACATAAGAATGAAACCCCAAGACATAATAGCAGCAACCTCAGACTGACTTTAAGAACTATCAATTTTTATATATTTAAATTTTTTTTGAGTTGAAAAAACTCAAAGTTGAACTAAGCCATAACCCCCTTCCCCCATCCACATCTGTTTCTTCACTTTTTTAGAAATATATGTTTACATGAAGAAGGAAACACTTAAAGATGTATATGTTCTACTTAAACCTTGTCGGAACTATACCTGGTGGTGTTTGAGATCTCTTTCTGTTTTATAGCCACCTGCAGCCTAGGAAACAGATACTTTTTACTTGGTTGGACAGTTCCTATTAGGGAAGACCTTTTAGAGCTGATCATGAGTTGTACAGGATGTGCTTATACTAAACAAATTTGAGAAATACATAGAAACATACTTTTGGCTCCATCTTATATCAGTACCATTTCTCTTTCCTGGGGTCACCATTTCTACCTGTCCTAAGGCCTGGTTCTGCTTTCACATGGCAGTCAACAGAGTTTTGCTAATGTTGGTTTAAGGGATATATACAAAATGATTTAAGTAGGATATGAGCCCTCCCAATCTTTTTTGCTTTTTAAACAGGCTCTTTGGGAGATAAAAAGATGCTTTTCCTCTTTGCCTGCCTGAGGCTGATGGAAAGAGTTAGTTAGCATGCCATGTTGAAGGAGTGTGGACTCCTGGTTTGTGCTTGTTTGATATACACGTTAGACATTTTATGAATTATGGAAGCAATCCTGGGAGGAGAAGGGCTCTGACCTGAGCAAATCACTGGAGTGCAGCCATCCAGGGCCCTCAAGGGAAGAGCTTAAGCTAAAGGCCTTCCCTAGTTGGGCCATCAATCCAAATCAAGCAATAAATTGCAGGTGGCCATCTGCTTGCTTAATCATGGGTTTCTTTTTTCCTTTGGGTTGGTTATCATTGTCTGCTCTGACCACTTTTACTAATTAGCTGAAGCTTGATCATTAGGTGAATCACAGGTTCATTTTATCCTGAATGGGATATGGATTTAATTATTTTTCCATTTGGTTTAACCATTTGAGGGAAAATGTTAAAAAACTGTTGTTATTCTAAAGTTTACAAAGACCGGTTATTTAGAATCTGGGTTGATAGTTCACTTTTGCTGAGTCTGTTTGAATACTCCCAAATGAATTGCTTTATTCCTTTTCTCAGCTTGGCAGTAAAATGGTCATGTTTACATTTATTGTTTTTTTTAGAGCTAGATCGTATTCTTTGATGTTTATTAAGTTTATTAAATAATGCATGTATATCACAAAGGATCTAGTTATATGGTATAAAGGCAAAGTTTAGATAACTGGTGGTAAGAGTTTGGTTTTCACCCTTTTACTATGTTTATACAAATATGAGTATGAGATGAACTCAGAATTTAAGTGTAACAGATAAAGCTCTAGGTGAGTATTTCTATAATGTGTTGGGATGGAATATGGGAGTGAACAAGGGGAGCTTCGAAGGCAAGGTGGAAAACCTGGAAGCTTAAAGTCAGATTTGAAGTACATTAAAAGTTGAAATTTCTGACGATGATAACCAGTTTGGGAAACTGTTTATAGTTTTCAAACAGTTGAAGGTTAACTTCACTAAGCATAGAGTTTTCAAGGTCCGTCCATATTATAGTATATGTTATGCCATTTAGGAAAGGAATTCTAGGGTCACGGGGACCTGGAATTATTCTAGAATGAGGATCCCTTGTGTGAAGATAAGTGGAGAGGAGGACCAGAGTTGGGGCTCAGGGCATGAAACGGTGCATCAAGAAGGGCCTTGTGTTGCTTATTGAAGCAAGTGATTAGAAATGTTGAACTGCCTAACAATAGAGGGAAGGTTGAGTGTCTCCCCCTAATAAGAAGCCATAAACCACTGAAAAGTTTAATCATGGAGGCTATACAGCAACATGGAAAATGTTTATTGTGTATAAAATCCAATGTGATGTGTTCAGGCTGTAAAATTGAATGGACACTATGACTTTAACTACATAAAACATCAACTCAAGAATATCCATTCTAGGAATTTATCTCATCAATATACTTTCATATCTACATAAAGTTGATACCAAAATGTTTGTTGTGGCAGTTTGTAGTAACAAAAAAAAAATGCAAACAAGTGACTTGGTATTTTATAGGGACTGGGTAAGTAAATTATGCTACATCCACACACTGAAGTAACATGCAGTCGTTGAAAAGAATGAGACAGCTTTAAATACCAATATGAATGCCTCTCCAAGAAATATTTTAGGTGGAAAAAAAAGCAAGGTGTCAGGGTTTTGTGTGATGATTTTTCTTCATTTTTCCGAACATTCTTTTGTGCTTTTTTTTTTTTTTCATTTATTTTTATTAGTTGGAGGCTAATTACTTTACAATATTGTAGTGGTTTTTGTCATACATTGACATGAATCAGCCATAGATTTACAAGTATTCCCCATTCCGATCCCTCCTCCCACCTCCCTCTCCACCCGATTCCCCTGGGTCTTCCCAGTGCACCAGGCCCGAGCACTTGTCTCATGCATCCAGCCTGGGCTGGTGATCTGTTTCACCCTAGATAATATACATGTTTTGACTTTTGTGCTTTTTTAACTTAAAAAGCAAGACTGAGGAAAAATGAATGCCTAAGCAGCCCTGGGAGGGAGGTTTCATAAGCTCTAACCACCTCTTCTTATGTTGTTGAATTCTGGCACTCCTTAAATTTCAGCACACTTGTTCGTATCACAAGAGTTCATTGTCCCTGTTATGTTCAGAGGCAGAGTGCTATGATTTGGCTTCTATGAGTACAGTCATTTAAACATTGACCATGTCTGTACATTATGAATGATGAAAAATATGGTTTCTGAACCTCATTATTGGATTGTGATATAGCTAGACTCAAGAGAGAAAACTGAATTGTAGTGAAATCTGTGGCTTTGGCTAAGATTTCCCAAATGATTCATTTCTGTTAATGATTTCTGGCACAGTCTTATAAAAAAAAAAGGCACCTGGATGCTTTTTTTTTTTGGCTTTTCTGACTGAGCCTTAGCTTGCAAGCGGTGTTTTACCTATAGATATTATACTGCCTTTTATACCAACCTTTCTGACTCTTGATGACTATTTGGTCCTAATAGAAAAATTAAGGCAGATGATTCCTAAAACAAAAGGATCTGGGATTATTTTGAAAAGCCTGGGATACTGAGGTGATAAAATCAATCGAATCTTCTGAGTTTCTTCATTCTCTGTGTTCTGCAAGATTCATCAGACTCGTAAATATCTGTCATTGGTCTGCTGGACTATAGAGGGCGTTTCAAGGGCTAAGCTGGTACCATTTCTTATTAGTAGCACCTATGGAAGTACCAAATTATTAGTCCATGTTAGAGATCCAGTTTGAATTTCTCCTAGTTCTTGCATTTCAGTGTTTTTTATTTTTTCCAAATTCTTAATAATAATTACATAAATTACTTTTTCTGCACAGATGAAAAGGAAATGATCCTAGATTGGTTAAATTTTATTCCAGGCACAGGCAAATTGTTTATGTTTATAGCTTCCTTAATTGGCACATAAACTAACTTTTAACTGTGGCTTATCTCCTAAAAGATATGATTCATTAAATTTGGAGAAATTCCCTTGATTTATGCATCCAGGTTTCATGTGCTTTTTGCCGATGCTTCATTCAAATTAGCAAGTAATCAAATTGCTAATTAGTTTGGGATGGCAGCTCCTTCATATGAACCCAGATAATAAGCTGGAAAACGGGTGTTATATTTTTGAATTGAATTGTTGTCTCAGACCAGAATTCTGTTGCATTTTTTACCTTCTATTTTTTGAATTTGAAATCTTTCTATTCTAGAAACAGTACATTCTGTATATTTATTCTGCAAACTTTGCCATTTTTCCCCTCCAGGAGGTTGTCTGATTGATAATGGAGAGAGTAAGACAATTTTATAAGCAGAGTTCCTGACTGGTTTGAAAATTATGCCTTTTCCCTTGTAAAATTTGGCAGACAGCAGAGTATGGTGAAAAAAACAACAGGGGTTTGAAGTTAAGCCAAGGTTGGAATGCTAATGTACTAATTACTAGTTACTTTCACACAAGTTACTAGATGTGTACATTGGCAAATTAAAGCTTCCTAACACACAATTGCTTCAAATATAGAGTAGGCTTATAATCTTTGTCATGCTAGGAAATTTTGAGACATAATAAGAGAATACATGAAACTCTGGCATCTGTGATTTTCAGGTTGGCCTTCATTCCACAAATACAAACTACATTCTCAATGTCTCTTAAAAATAAATCTTCTTGATGACTTCTTATTAATTTATTTTTTACTGCTCCACTGCTGCATGCAAGATCTTATTTCCCCACCCAGGGATCAAACCCATGCCCCCTGCAGTGGAAGTGAAGGGATTCTAGACACTGAACTGCCAGGGAATTCCGCTTGATGACTTCTAATAAAAGGCTGCATCACAGAATAATTGATATTTTATCATCTAAAACCTTCTCTTATTCTGTATTTCTGCATATCTATTATATAATAATGATGATTAATGGTTATTTGTGTAACCCTTAGTCTAGAGGATCCTCCCAAATTATTAAAAATAGGGACTTAACACATGACTGCCTCTTTAAGCATTTTCACTATGTTCCAATTCTTTAAAAATAAGTAATCCAAAAAAAAAAATAAGTAATCCAGTTGATTGGATTTCCTTTTGGTTTCAGGCAAAACTTTCATGGTTTAGTACTGCATATTTCAACAGTGATAAATACATATTTGAAAACTATCTGTTGATTAGAATATAAACTTCCATAATTGTGCCAGATAACCAGTTTATTGAAAAATACTAAAAATAATATAGTAATACCACCCATTATCCAGTACTTACTATATGCCAAAGTCTTGCATGTTTGTTTCTTTTTTTAATGTAATATTGTTTATTTAACTTCAAAAACATTTCAACATTCTAAACATACCAAAAAAAAAAAAATAACGGAACATTGCAGATCGTGTTTAGTACAGAAGGTTCTTGAACTTTCACTGGTGCGGTGGCTCTTGGCTTTGCTGACAATGAAGAGTTCTACGGTTTGTTTTAAAAAAAAAACAACAAAACAGTTTAAAACTACCGCACTTCAACTAAAAAGGATCCAAAACACTTCTCATGCCAGCTGACCCCATCCCCCTTTTCCACAGAATGGCAGCGGGACGCTATGTCACTATGTACAAAAACAAGACAACCCGAAGCTAAATGGATGCCCACTGCAGTGTCCACAGGTCCAGCCCCGCAGTGCGCGCCCTGAGCATGCCCCTCCAGAAGGCATCACCCCCACAGGCCTCCACACCAAGCAAGGAGCATCAAGAGCGTGTCTTGGTTGCTTTGTTCTTTTTACAAACTATAGATATGTACAGTTGAGAACTTGGGATTTCTAGCCAATGACCATAGAAGTAACATACCACCTTACAAATTAAAAAAGTAAAAAATGCCAGAGACATCTTTAAATGCCTTGTCATACCAACAGCAAAGTGCACAGAGTGAGGAGAACATGAGACCCTTTTCTTTTTTAAAATGTTTGGAAATATGAACAGCTTTGATACAGTTTCCGGGTGCTCCAGACACCCATGGCCCTTCCTGTAAACCACTGACAATTGCTGAAGCACTTTGAGAGACCACGATATGATCATGATCCAACTGGGTAATTAAACCTAACGAGGGCAACAGACACGTCTAGGTTGAGAGGTGTGTCAATCACAGTGCTCCCTACCTTAAGGTATTCACAAGGAGACAGATCAACAGTTTTTTTTATTCCTCCTCCTCCTTCTCGTCCTCTTCTTCCTCATCCTCTTCATCTTCCTCTTCCACCTTTTCCCCGGCAACTTTAGCAGGACCCTTGGCACCATCAAACTTCCCTCTAGACTTACAGTCTGCGACATCCTTCTCATACTTCTTCAGTTTCGCTGCCTTGTTGATGTATGGCTGCTTCTCACTGTCACTTAAGTTATTCCACATCTCGCCCAGCTTCTTTGCCACATCTCTGATGGAGACGCCAGGGTTTGTAGACTTGATCTCGGGGTGGAATTCAGAGCAGAAAAGGAGAAATCCAGACAGTGGTCTCCTGGGGGCCTTAGGGTCCTTCTTCTTGCCTCCCTTAGCTGGTCTGTAATCCTTCATTTCCCAATCATAGCGCACTTTATCCACTTTTGCCATTTCATTGAATTTAGACTTCTCTTCCCTGGACATGGCCTTCCACCTCTTGGAGCATTTCTTGGAAAATTCAGCAAAATTGACAGGGACCTCCAGGTTTTTCTTCTTATGTTCCTCTCTGCACATCTGCACAAAAAAGGCATAAGCACACATCTTGCCTTTCGGTTTCTCGGGATCCCCTTTAGCCACGTTGACTGTATTGTTCGCTAGTCTGGGCAGTGCAGGGCCCGACGAGCGGCTCCGCGCTCCATACCCTTGTGCTATTTGCCTCCATGAGAGCCCAAAGTCTTGCATGTTTCTTAACCTGATCTCAGCATCTAATCTTGGCATTAACTTGGACCACAAGAGATGAGTAGTATTAGACAATTTCACAGATTTTTTAAGGTCACATAGGAAGTGAGTGGCAGAACAGACTTGAACCTACAGTTGTCTTAATTAGCTGCCTTACTCCAAAGCTTGGGCTCTTAACCTCCATGGAACTCCAGACTGCCTTTTATAACTGGTTTCTCCACAGTCTTTTTCTTATGCCTTGTGGTCAAGCCCCATTCTCCGAATGATTCTGCATAGGAAAATGAATTGTGGCTTATTATTATGTGAAAGACCCTGATGCTGGGAAAGATTGATGGCAGGAGGAGAAGGGGACGACAGAGGATGAGATGGTTGGATGGCATCACCAAGTATGATGAGATGGTTGAATGGTAGGAGTTTGAGTGAACTACGGGAGTTGGTGATGGACAGGGAAGCCTGGCGTGCTGCTGTCCATGGAGCTGCAAAGAGTCGGACATGACTGAGCTGATTATGTGTTTTCATATGCAAGTCATAAAAGACTATTTCAGCAGGAGGGAAAATGTACTGGCAAGGAGCCAAACAGTGCCACATCTCTGAGCTGATGGGTACAAAGGCCACACCATCTTTAACATCACTGTTGAAGACAAAGGTACTCAACAGTGTGGCAAGTCTGCTGTGAGTCATTTCCCTTTGTCAAGGCCAGAATGTAGTAATGGAAAGGTTACCTTTCACACTCAGTAGAAAATAAAATCAAAGAATGGGAAGACTTGCTGGTAATAACTGCAGAGAGATGACCTGGCAACATGAGCCTGTGATGGAGAAGGATTCTAATCTCTCGGTGGAGACACATTGAAAGTTGACAGCCATCTAGACTGTTGTACATGTGGTATGTGCTTTTTTCCTGGACAAAGGGTCCAGCAGCACTGTAAAATTCTCTAGGGTATTCATAATCAAAATACTGTTAAGAGTTAGCTCATCTAAATTTAGCCTTACAAAAGTGATTTTTAAAAAGATATAAAGATGGAGTTGAACATACTTTCTGGGGATGTAATTATGTATGGTTTTACATTCACCACTCCAGATAAAGAGCTAAATTAGGCAGTATTGCCTAATGTTTAAGAGCAGTAAGTTTGGGAAATCAGTGAGTGGGTTTGAATCATTATCACTGTCCTAGCCGTTTTTAACTTCTTAGGCTCAACTTCCTCATCTGTAAAGTGGGAATAGTAATATATATATTTAAAAGTTATATATATATATATATATATATATATATATATATATGTATAAGTGAGTTGTTATGGGTGTTGTATGAGGAAATTTAGATTATCTATGCAAAGAAAAGTATAAATTATCTAAATAGAGCAAACAGGTTCTATACAGGTTCACAGATATTCAGTAAAGATTATAGTCAGAGCCCCATGGCTTTTATCTTAAAGCATAAAACAGTTTAGCGAATCTAGCCAGTGTCCAGAACACAGAAAACAGAACAATAGAAGTAACTTAGTTTAAGTCAAGGGAAGTGAGTCTTCAGCAAAACTGAGGCAGGAGGTGTGAGAGAAGACAGCGGGTTTGCTGTGCTTGAAGCAGATCTCCAGGTTACAATGGGGAGGCTGGGTGGAGGATTTAGGAATCATCTGAGTAGTTGCTGGAAATACGTGATGCAGCTTTGCAGTAACTTCAGATACAAGAGTGGGTCGCACACCACATTAACCATGTTCAGATGCTTCAGGGTTTAATTATATAAACAACTTCTCGAGGGGATATCCCAACTGCTTGCAAAGCCATGCCTCATTTATTATAGTCATGAACACACACGAGTCCTCATGTTGAAAAATATATTAGTTTATAATTGGGAGGTGGGGTGGGAGATGGAAACGAAGGCCTTGGTAACTGAAAATGCTCCAGAGGTTCCATTGCTCTTACAACAGTTATAAGACAGGCAGGCACAATCCTTCAAGCAGGAATGAGGCTCATTTGCAGGTCAGTTTTCCTCAGCCTGCTTTTAAAAGAAGGTGTTAGTGTAAAAGAAAAGTGTCTGCACAATAAAATTTAAAATTTCCCAACAGAAATTGAAATAAGAGAAAATATTTTTAACGATAATTCAGTTCAGATCAGTCGCTCAGTCGTGTCCGACTCTTTGTGACCCCATGAACTGCAGCACGCCAGGCCTCCCTGTCCATCACCAACTCCCGGAGTCCACTCAAACCCATGTCCATCGAGTTGGTGATGCCATCCAACCATCTCATCCTCTGTCGTCCCCTTTTCCTCTTGCCCTCAATCTTTCCCAGCATCAGGGTCTTTTCAAATGAGTCAGCTCCTCGCATGAGGTGAGTGGCCAAAGTATTGGAGTTTCAGCTTCAACATCAGACCTTCCAATGAACACCCAGGACTGATCTCCTTTAGGATGGACTGGTTGGATCTCCTTGCAGTCCAAGGGACTCTCAAGAGTCGTCTCCAACACCACAGTTCAAAAGTACCAATTCTTTGGCGCTCAGCTTTCTTCACAGTCCAACTCTCACATCCATACATGACTACTGGAAAAACCATAGCCTTGACTAGACGGACCTTTGTTGGCAAAGTAATGTCTCTGCTTTTTAATATGCTGTCTAGGTTGGTCATATTAGCAACCTGAAAAACTTAAAGATGGTAACTAAGATTTTTCTTCCCCCGTGACTCAGCAGTAAAGAACCCGCCTGCAAAGCAGGAGATCGCAGGAGCTATGGGTTTTATTCCTAGGTTGGGAAGATCCTCTGGAGAAGGAAATGGCAACTCACTCCAGTATTCTTGTCTGGAGAATCCCATGGACAGAGGAGCCTGGTGGGCTGCAGACCGTGGGGTTGCAAAAGAGTCGGATACGATTTAGCAACTAAGCAATTAATATTTTAAATTAGTTATTTCCTTGATGTAGTAATTTATATTAAACTTCCTAGCATGGAGCTCGGTATATAGTAGGCTTCACATGTTTTTCTTCTCCTCTGCCTTTTCATATCTTTCCTGTTCAATGAGAGCTTCAAAGCTGTCAAGGACCCCAGTCACAATACCACAGTGGTGTTTTATGTGATAAAATATCTTTTTTTTAAACTCACAAATATATCCTGCCTAAGATTTGTGTGTTCTCTTCAGAGCTAAACATTTTTTGTTTTCCCAGGGTATGAAATCTTTTAACAAATAGAAACAGAATTTTTTTCCTCTGCAGTAAAGGCCATAGAAAAGTTTATGGACTTGTCCTTGGCTTTTATGAATGGGATGTGAAAATACCCACTTCCCTTTCCCAGAGGCTGTTTCAGAGAAAACCTCTTTTCTCATTCTAAAATACTTACGTTCTAAATCCTTACACAAAGCTATTAATTTATATTTGCTGATTTGACTGAATGTATACTCTCAGTCTTAAAGCATTTCAAGTTCTTTTTGGCAACCACAGGAAGTTTCCATGTTCTGAAAGGGAATGTTCAGTTTACTTTTCTTCTTTAATTATGTGGTTTTAACCCTATCAAAAGAGGTAAGTTTTGATAGGAAATCTAGAAAGTATGATGGGAGGGTGAGGGAGAAGCAAATCCTGAGGACTTTTTGGCAAGCAGCAAGTTAAACTTGCCCTCCCATCCTTGGTGGTATCAGAATCCCAACAGCCAGGATGTGTTTACTTCATTCAGATTTAAAGAGGTAAATTCCAAACCTCACAGTAGTATCCTGTTACTTATAGTGACAAACATCATCACTTTTCATCCAGTGAACCCGTAATTTTGTGTTCTAAGAGAACTTTGGGGTAAATTTTTATTTCTGTAGTCATTAATTTTATATGAAATATGATAATTTTCTAGTGTTTTCTCTTGTTTTTTTAAACAGCAAATTTTGGTAGCACAGTATTGTCGCAAATTATCCCATAGGGGACACAGTAACTTCTAGGCTTATAGCAAATTGGGAAAAGATGCTGGATAAATATCCAGAAGACTTCATAAGGTGTCTGGGAAGATCCAATGCCAGCATGGAGTTGGGACCCTCAGTGTCTCCCTGTGTTTCCCTTATTAGAAGTCTCACATAGGACTAGAATGGACCTAGGATCCACTTGGATGAAGACTAGCAAAAATAATCTGCTCTGGGTACCAGTCAGACTTGCGGAGCTTCAGGAGTCCCTGGAAGGGTGGATGGATTTTTTTTTTTAAGAGTTCTTAGTACAGTTAAAACCTCACAGGAGTGGGTGGCAAGCTGTGGTCTCTGTGGTCAGACTGCCTGGGTTCAAGTTCTCATTCTCTGGTTGTACAACCCTGGGAAAGTTGCTCAACATCTCTGTGCCTTAGTTTCCTCATCTATAAAATGTGTGTGTATGTGTGCTGAGTTCTGTCTGACTCTTTGTGACCCCATGGACTGTAACCCTCCAGGATGCTCTGTCCATGGAATTTTCTGGGCCAAGAATACTGGAGTGGGTTGCCATTTCCTACTCCAGGTCATCTTCTTGACCCAGGGATGGAACCCACGTCTCTTATGTCTTCTGCATTGGCAGGCAGATTCTTTACCACTGTGCCACCTGGTAAGCCTATCTATATAATGGGAAGGTGATTATAGCAGATTTGTTTCCAGGATTAAATAAAATAATTTTTAGATAGTCAAATAGGACCTGGGACATAGTAATGGTGCATGTTTAGAAAAGAAAATACCAGAGAAGGGGAAGATTAATGTAGTCTAGAGCAAGAGGTGGTAAATTATGACCCATAGGCCAAATCTGGCCTATCTACCTTTTTTGGTCAATAAAGTTTTATTGGAACTCTGCTATAGCTGTTTATTTTTGTGTTCTCTATGGCGGTTTTCATGATACAACAGCAGAGCTTAGTAGTTGTGACAGAGACTTAATGGTCTGCAAAATCTAAAATATTTACTATTTGTCCCTTCACAGAGAAAGTTTGTGGGCTCTGAACTACGGCCTTCATTCTTTCACATTCGTGCATTTCCCTTGTTCAATAGTAAATGCTTTTGCCACAGATCCAGCAAAAGTGCTTCCAGCCACTCTTCCCTTCTCCAAATGCATGAGAGTCTGTAGGTCATGAAACTCCCACGAAGCAGCACATTATACCAAGCCGCCAGGCCGCCCATGTCACAGAATGAATTGTGACTGGCTCTTTTGTGGTGGTACTGTGGACCATTGAGACTAATATGACAATTACCTTCTGAGTATTTATGTGAGATAATTTAATTTTAGAGCTCATAAACAAGATCAGAGTTATGTGGTTTAACAAAAGGTCTCCTTATGTGTACGTACTCTTGCCAAAAACATGATGAAATCCTGAAACATGGCAAACTTAATGTGCACTTTTAGATTTACATGTGGCAAACAGAATTGAGTAGTATATCTGTTCATAAATATTCCTGCTGCTATTGGGAGGCACTTGGGAAACCTGGATAGTTCTATTCAATATGAACATGATTTCCTCCCTCCCTGGGGGTCCCCCTCCCCATAAATACACTCATACCAAAACCCTGCAGGCAATTTTTCTGTTTAAAATTTTTATGTTCCATAGCAAGTAAACTAGTCTTTTCTCAGCATCTTGCCTATTCATTTGTACCTGATCTTACTTATGCTGTCTGCTCATTCTGATAGGAAATCCTGTCTTCTTTTTGTTGTTGTTGTTAATTAATTAATTTTTGGTTGCAGTGGGTCTTCGTTGCTGTGCGAGGGCTTTTCCATAGTTGTGGGCAGTGGGGCTCCTCTTTGTTGCGGTGCATGGGCTTCTCATTGGAGTGGCTTCTCTTGTTGTGGCGTGTGGGCTCTAGGGAGCACAGGCTTTAGTCATTGCTGCGTATGGGCCTAGTAGTTGCCGCTCATGGATTTAGTTGTACCAGGGCATGTGGAATCTTCCTGGACCAGGGATCGAACCTGTGTCCCTTGGAGTGGCAGGTGGATTCCCAACCACTGGACCACCAGGGAAGTCCTGAACTTGAGGCTGCCCTGGTGCTGTGTCTTCCAGAGGCTCCCGAAGCACAGCAATATACAAGAAAATCTAAGTTTGTACTGGTACTGCGTTAAAAATTAGATTTGGTTTATTTACCAAGATTTTCAGGTAACGTTCAAATTAAAAACAACCTTTTTTTCCTTTCAATCCAATTTGAAAACACCAGGCTCAGTCATGCCTATTTGTCAACGGGAAAAGAACTGGTAGAGGAAAATGTGTTCGAATTAATTCAAAGTTATTGAGAGATGTACGATCACTCAGCAATGCACTGGTGATTAGGAGCTAGGTTTGTTGTTTTTTTTTTTAAGGAGCTGGGTTTATTACCTTTGCTGATATACAGCAAACTCCACCAGTGATCAGTCTCATTTAGCAAGTACTTGTGTAGAATAGATTCTATGCAAAGCTTGTAGGGCCATACTTCTTTTTAAAGATATTTTATTATGTATTTATTTATTTTTGGCTGCAGCGGGTCTTAGTTGCGGCATGCTGGATCCTTGTGGTGAGGGGCTTCTCTCTAGTTGCGACATGGGTTCCAGAGCTCACAGACTCAGTAGCTGCAGTGTGCGGGCTGAGTTGTCCCATGACACATGGAATCTTCCCAGATCAGGGATTGAACACGTGTTCTCTGCATTGGAAGGTGGACTCTTAACCACCGGATCACCACGGAAGTCCCATACTTCTTTAAATCAGTTATATTGGAACCAGTGTTTCAATTACCTCACTATAGATTTGAATAAAGACATTTTAACAACTTTGATTTTAAAATTATATATATATAAGCACTTAATCACTGTAAATGTAGTAGCATGTGTGAAAAAATGATGATAGTCATCTTATGAAAAATGAATACTGTATAAAAATTCACTGAAAATTAAAAGAAGAAGACCAAAATAAGATATCATTTTTCACTGACAGTTTGGCAAAGATGAAAAAAGTTTGATCACATCCCATGTGTTGGGTGTGAGGGGAAATGACTACTCATACACACTGTTGGTGGGAGTTTAAATTTGACAGACTTTTTTGGAGTGCAGTTTGGCAACAGGTACAAAAATTTATTCCTTTGACTCAGCAGTTCTGCTTCTAGGTGTTTATTCTACAGATATACCTACACGTTCAAAAATATGGACAATGATATTCACTCCAGCATTATTATAATAGTAAAAAGCTGAAAGCAATAAAGTTTATGGTGTGTCTCTTCTGGACTGAATTATGATCCCCCCCGCCAAATTCCTGTGCTGAAGTTCTAACCCCCAGTATCTTAGAATGTGGCTCTATTTGGAAAAAGGGCCTTTAAAGAACCGATTAAGTTGAAATGAGATTATAAATTGTTGTTGTTCAGTCGCTAAGTTATGTCTGATTCTTCATGACCCCATGAACTACAGCACGCCAGTCTTCCCTGTCCTTCACCGTCTCCTGGATTTTGTTCAAATTTGTGTCCATTGAGTTGGTGATGCTATCTAACCATCTCGTCTTCTGCCACCCCCTTCTCATTTTGCCTTCAGTCTTTCTCAGCTTCAGGGTCTTTTCCAATAATTTGGCTCTTCACATCTAGTGGCCAGAGTATTGGACCTTCAGCATCAGCATCAGGCCTTCCAATGAATATTCAGGGTTGATTTCCTTTAGGATTGACTGGTTTGATTTCCTTCAGTCCAAGAGACTCTCAAGAATCTTCTCCAGCACCAGTTTGAAAGCATCAATTCTTCGATGCGCAGCCTTCTATATGGTCCAACTTTCACATCTGTACATGACTATTGGAAGAACCATAGCTTTGACTAGATGGACCTTTGTCAGCAAAGTGATGTCTTTGTTTTTTAATATTTGGTCTATTTATTTAATGTTTGTCATAACTTTCCTTCCAAGGAGCAAGCACCTTTTAATTTTGTGGCTGTAGTCACCATCCACAGTGATTTTGGAGCCCAAGAAAGTAAAATCTTTCACAGTTTCCAATTTTTCCCCATCTATTTGCCATGAAGTGATGGAATCAGATGCCATGATCTTAGTTTTTTTAATATTGAGTTTCAAGCCAGCTTTTTCACTTTCCTCTTTCACCTTCATCAGGAGGCTCTTTAGTTCCTCTTTACTTTCTGCCACTGGAGTGGTATATCAGCTGCATATCTGAGTTTTTTGATATTTTTCCCAGCAATCTTGATCCCAGCTTGTGATTTCACATGATGTACTCTGCATATATTAATGTTATATTAATAAGTTAAATAAGCAGGGTGACAATATATAGACTTGTTGTACTTTCCCAATTTGGAACCAGTCTGTTGTTCCATGTCCGGTTCTAACCGTTGCTTCTTGACTCACATATAGGTTTCTTAGGAGACAAAAAAGGTGGTCTGGTATTCCCATCTCTTTAAGAATTTTCCACAGTTTGTTGTGATCCACATAATCTGTGGCTTTAGCATAGTCAATGAAGCAGAAGTAGGTATTTTTCTGGAATTCTCTTGCTTTCTCTATGATCCAATGAATGTTGGCAATTTGGTCTCTGGTTCTTCTGTCTTTTCTAAATCCAACTTGTACATTTAGAAGTTCACATACTGCTGAAGCCGAACTTGAAGGATTTTGAGCTTAACCTTACTGGTATGTGAAATGAATGCAATTGTACAGTAGTTTGAATATCCTTTGGCATCATCCTTGTTTGGGATTGGAAAGAAACCTGACCTTTTCCTGTCCTGTGGCCACTGCTGAGTTTTCCAATTTTGCTGACATATTGAATGCAGTCCCTTAACAGATCATACGGGTGGGGGAGCCCTAATTCAATATGTCTGATGTCCTTGGAAGATGAGAAAGGCCAGGGGGCACGCACAGAGAGGAAGGGCCGTGTGAGGACACAGTGAGAAGGCAGTTGTCTGCTAGGTAAGGAGAGAAGCCTCAGAAGAAACCAGACTTGCTGGCACCTTGATCTTGGACTTTTAGCCTCCAGAACTGTGAGGAAATAAAGTTCTGTTGTTTTAAGCCACCCAGTCCCGTCGGTGTTATTTTTTTATGGTGGTCCTTGCAAATGAATGCAGCATCCGTCTAACGAAGTACTATGCAGTTTCAACATAAAGCGTATTACCCTCCCATTTATTGGATTCAAACTTTTTTTTTTAAACATACACTATGGTATGCTTGTCTGGAGAAGGGAATGGCAACTCCAGTATTCTTTGGAGAATTCCATGGCCAGAGGAGCCTGGGCAGCTACAGTCCATGGGGTTGCAGAGAATCTGACATGACTGAGTGGCTAACATACACACACGCTAATGTGCTTGTGTATCCATAAGCATTTTGTAGTTGTTTTGGGAGAATGGCCTCCTAGTGTGGCTTGGTGAGAGAGGCTTTTAGCTTTCATTATATACCATTTTCAACTGTTTGAATATTTTTATAGGAGCTTATAGGTTTTATAATAATAAAGCATCTGGTGAAAAGCAAAACAATATTCTGCCCGGAATATGAATATTATCTGACAAATGAGGGATGGAGTACAAACCTTCCACCAACGTACATAATTACAGAATAGTGTTTATCTTAATCTTGTATTTTTCCCATTGAAGTTTGGCATCAAGGCATTTATCCTACAGGAATGACCAGAGATAGGTAAAATGATGGCTGTCCTAAGGTGTCCACTGTAGTTTTGTTTATGAGAATGAAATACTGGGAATTTAAGCAGCAGGGTGTGGTGTAAGACCCAGGGTTAGGGTTCAAGAATATGTGCTGCCTTGACATCTGAAACTGGATGTGGGGAGGGGCTTGAATGGCTTAATTGCATTCTTCCAATTAATTGTCCCCTCCTTCACAAATTCTGTTCCTGGGATAGGGTACACTGGCCCAAGCCCTTCCTTATCACGGGGCCAGGCACAGTGCTGCTTATCCCTGAATAGTGGGCCTCTTCAGTCCCCTGCCAGTGTGCAGAATTGTTCAGACAAGTCAGTGACACCCCCTGTAGAAGCTGGGGGTCACCTCACCCTCTTGTTTCTATGGAGCTTGCTTCCTGCAGACCCCGCGTGTTCACTCTTGTTTCTGGGGGCAGCCCCCGGGCAGTTCTGCGTGGTGTGCACCATGTTCCCTGAGGCCGTGAGTGTATGGGGCTGTGAAGTTGCTGTCCATCTCATCTGTCCAGGGCCGGGCGTCATGTATCCCGCCATCCCTGTCACCCTAGGGCAGGAATCCCTCCCTCGTCAGTGGAGTGAAGAAGAGACGAATTAAACAGAGGACTGATGAAACAAGGGACACTACACCCCAAAGCCAAAAGGCTATACAGTCATTAAAAATCTTGTAAAATACTTGAAAGTGAAAGTCGCATCCAATTCTTTGCGAGCCCATGGACTATACAGTCCATGGGATTCTCCAGACCAGAATACTGGAGTGGGTAGCCTTTCCCTTCTCCAGGGGATCTTCCCAACCCAGAGATCGAACCCAGGTCTCCTGCATTGCAGGCAGATTTTTTACCGTCTGAGCCACCAGGAAAGCCAAAGAATACTGGAGCCCGGTATTCAGTATTCCATGAGCTATCAGGGAAGCCCTACTTAATAATACGTAAAATTGCTTATAGTATATTGGGCTTCCCTGGTGGCTCAGACGGTAAAGAATCTGCCTGCAATGCAGGAGACCCGCATTGTATCCCTGGGTTGGAAAGATCCCCTGGAGAAGGGAATGGCAACCCACTCCAGTATTCTTGCACAGAGAATTCCATGGACAGAGGGGTCTGGCCAGCTACAGTTCACGGGGTCACAAAAAGCTGAGCACAACTTAACAACTCACACACACACAAAACTGCTTATAATATAGTAGGCTTAATAAGTAAACACTTTGAGATATTGTGTCATTGTTAATATCTTGGTGGTTTTGCGAACTAAGTGGACAGGGGAGGCAGTTCCTGGAGGAACAAGAGAAAGCCCCCAGCACTCCGAGAGTTTGATGAATGGAATCAGACTCTTGAACTGGAAATCCACAGAGGTCACTTCTTGCTCTGATGCATTGACTTATCTGAAAAATGAAGGGGTTGGAACTCTTCCTTTTTTATCTCTAGGGTCTCTAGTAGCTGCAACATTGTGGTTCTTTAGGATTATTGTCGAGGAGACTTGCATTCCAAGCTGCAGTGTTAGAGGCACGATGCTGTCCCTTGAGTGTAGTGACTACTTCTTGCATTGACACAGGGACCAGGGCCTCTTTTAGGACTGCTTGTGTTTGTAAACACACGCACACGGACACATGCACAGGATCTTTTCTATTCTCTCTTGGTCTAGGAGAATATAATTACCTGCACACTAACATGCCTAGTCAAAAATTGGCTCCTGGGTCTCATGAAACCCTAGGACCATCATTACACGTGTCAGAGCATTCCACAGTATTAATTGGGAAATGATACTCTAGGAATAGGGCTTCAGAAATAAGCCCCAGCTTGAGGTGACTCCACAGGGAGGAAGCCCAGCGAATAAGCAGCTCAGCCCTCGCCTCCTCCGCCTGACCTCCTGCCTCGGCTCCATGGGCCAAAACAACTACCATCCAGGAAGCAGGGAAGCCCACTGATGCAGTTCATAGAGGTCAACCACCTGGGTGTAAAATTGGCACAGTTTATAAAATTGGTGCAAAGATTAGGGTGGAAAGATGACCTGGAGGGGCAGATGAAGTGGTCCAGCACACAGACCCATCTGAGTTTGGGTGGAGGCCTTGCTGTTTCTGAGCTGTGTACCTTTGGGCAAGTTATTCAGTCAACATAAACAACCCACTCCAGTATTCTTGCCAGGAGAATCTCAGGGACGGGAGCCTGGTGGGCCGCCATCTATGGGGTCTCACAGAGTCAGACACGACTGATGTGACTCAGCAGCAGCAGCAGCATGTGTAAATAAGCTATCTGGGAGTTGTTGTCGGGTTTAAATGAGCTAATTTACATAACGCTCTTTGAGTAATGCTTGACTTGTAGGAACGAACAATAAATGCCAGCTATTTCGTTGTCATCACCATGTCATCATTGTCTTCCTTCTTCAAAGAGCATGTTTTTGATGCATGACCACCCTGGATTTGATTTCAAGGATGTATTGACTGACACAAGGATCCCTTAGGAATGGCTCTGATCTCTTGCAGAGGGAAAGCAGCGTCTTGTGCTGTCACGTGGCCTATCATTGTCCCAGTCAGCTAGATTTGGGAACCCAAATTTGATTCCTATCAGGAATCTATCACAATGATCCTATCACAAAATGATATTGCTCACATATCTTTTTTTTTTTTTTTTAATAATTAGAGAACCAGGATTTCTAAGACTCTCAGCAGAGTACATAAAAGCCTTTCACGAAAAGAGATTTTTATTTCCTCTCAAGCCAGGGCAGCAGATTTATTGTCAAAATGATCTGATGTTTTAGATATAAAAAGTTAATTTTTTTCTTGTGATGAGAACCTTTAAGATCTATTCTCTTAGCAACTTTCAAATATGCAATGTGGTGTTAACTATAGTTGTTGTGCTGTACATTACAAGTACAAGTCACCCCCAGGACTTGTTTATTTTATAACTGGAAATTTATATCTCTTGACCCCCTTAACTCCTCTTTTTGTTTTTTGATTTTTCTTACACAAATACAAAATGTTTCAGGGTGTGATAATGTCTACTGTCTGGTAATAAATTTGGTAAGTCCATCGGATGCAAAATGTCCCCATAGTTGGGAAAAGGACTATCATTTAACACATTAACCACCACAGTTCTTGGAATAGTTTCTGAAAAACTGTGTGTGAACTTTTTTTGTGGAGCCTGTTGTACAAGTCACTTTATTTTTGTTTAAAAGTGTGATTTTTAAACTTGTTTTTAGAAAAGGTGTCTGTGCATCTCACAATGAAGTGTGAAGTGAATAGAACATGTACATTTTATCTAATGGGAAAACATAACCTTCTTGACAGTGAGTAGAGCTTAACTCGCCATAGAAGGAAGGTGTGTGAGAGAATTTTTTAGAGTAATGTATCTTCGTAATTATGATTTCTTGGATTGTGGTTGCTTTTATCATAATAACCATATATTGAAACCTCAGTCTTGGACCATGTGAGATGAGCCAGTGAAAAATCAGGTTTCTGAGCCTCCAACTGAGCTGTCCTCCATTCAGAGGTTGGCAACTAAAGTTCTTGTTACATAACCCCAAGCTTCTGTAGTAGCAGCATCCCATGATGTCTCCATGTTCCCTCATAGCATCAGGAGTTTACTAAAACATGTTGCACCTGGGGACCTGGCGGTAATATGTGTCCAAGACTTCCCTGCTTTAGGAAGGTCAATTGACAAGAAAGTCTTTTCATTTCATTTCATTTTTTTAATTTGAGAGAGTACTAGTTATCCCATTGCCTTTGTTAGAACTGCCGAGGGATACACTGCCCTTTCCTTTTTCACTTTAGACAGTTAATGGCAGAATGATATAAGGAAGAAAGTAAAAGTGAAAAATGAAAGTGTATGTCAATATTGCATATTTCTTCTTCTAAGAATTCAAAATGCTTTTCATAATATATAATAATTCCGTATAATATCAGATTTAAAGTGAAATCCAGATTAGTCCCCTTCCCTCACTACACACACACACACACACACACACACACACACACACACACACACACAAATACATATAGCTCATGTACCAAAAGGAAAACCAGACCAGTCATTGTCCTTAGAAATAGGGGTGGTTTGGTTAACTAAAAATCCAAGTACGTCTCAGGTCTCAAGTACATTCAGTGGCAAAACTGAAATGCTGTGGAAAATCAACTCCAGGAGAGCATGGGAGATAGTTCCTAACTTCACCAAAGGGTTTTTGTTTTTTTTTTTGTAATGGAAATCTATAGTAGTGATTCATACAGTCTCCAAATTACAAACTGATTTTGTTCCAAAAGTTGACTTGTAAGGCAGTTGTCATTGCTCAGAACTCATTTTTCCATATAAGCAATGTTATCCTGTTAGTTCCGTTCCCAGGCTGATTCCTGAAAGCTTATCCAATATGTGTGCAGTTAAACAGTGCAACTCTAGACTCCCAGATTATCAGTACCTGAAGGGTCTTGAGAGATCATCAAGTTGAGTAAAAACATGAACTCATACAAAGGGTGGGAGGAGGAAAGTGACTTGTTTGGGTTTATCCAACAGAGTCAGGACTGGATCCACGTCTGACTTCCAAGCTGTGACCTTTCCAGTATCCTATAATTAATAAAATTAGGCCACTACTTACTGCCATATAGGTCTAAACAGGTTACTTCTGAAAAAATATATATCACTGGAGCACTTAGAAAGTGCTCTCCCTCATGGTAGACTCACAAAGTCTTCACCACAATCCTGTGAAGATGGTAGAGGAGATCATCTTCCCATTTTAAGGGTAAAGATATGGAAGCTCAAAGAGGTGAAATAAATTGTCTTTTGACACACAATTAGCAAGTGGAGAACTCGGCACTCAAAGTTTTCTGAGTCTGAGGCCAGTGTCTGCTCCTCCGTTGATGTTGTGGCAGGAGTTTGGCCCAGGGTTTGCTTGTTCAAAAGGTGTCCTGATGTACAGAACAGAATTTTGGACTCTGTGGGAGAAGGCGAGGGTGGGATGTTTTGAGAGAACAGCATCGAAACATGTATATTATCTAGGGTGAAACAGATCACCAGCCCAGGTTGGATGCATGAGACAAGTGCTCTGGGCTGGTGCACTGGGAAGACCCAGAGGAATCGGGTGGAGAGGGAGCTGGGGGGTGGGGATCAGGATGGGGAATACATGTAACTCCATGGCTGATTCATGTCAATGTATGACAAAAACCACTACAATATTGTAAAGTAATTAGCCTCCAACTAATAAAAATAAATGGAAAAAAAAAAAGGTCTCCTGAGCAGGGAATGTCCTGGAGCTGGCAGGCACCTGCCAAGGGAGGCTGCAGGGTTGATACGGCAGCAGAGAGGAGGAAAGGGAATGGGAGGGGAGGCCAAGGGCTCTGGTGGTTTTATCAGTTCAGTTCAGTTGCTCAGTTGTGTCTGACTCTTTGAAACCCCATGGACTGCAGCACACCAGGCTTCCCTATCCATCACCACTCTCGGAGCTTGCTCAAACTCATATCTATCAAGTCGGTGATGCCATCCAACCATCTCATCCTCTGTCATCCCCTTCTCCTCCCACCTTCAATCTTTCCAAGCATCAGGGTCTTTTAATGAGTCAGTTCTTCATATCAGGTGGCCAAAGTGTTGGAGTGTCAGCTTCAGCATCAATTCTTCCAATGAATATTCAACTGATTTCCTTTAGGATGGGCTGGTTGGATCTCCTGTAGTCCAAGGGACTCTCAAGAGTCTTCTCCAGCACCACAGTTCAAAAGCATCAATTCTTCGGTGCTCAGCTTTCCTTATGGTCCAGCCCTCACATCTACGTGTGACCACGTGTGGTAGTTGTGTAGCTCAGGGTGGTTCCGATCCCAGTGCCATGGTGGAACGTAGGTGGTCCTTGGTGGCTGGAGGTTGAAATGAGTGGCTGAGTTGTGCTTGTTGATCTGCTTGCTTTCCCTTAGGAACTGCCTGTATGTAAAGATGACCATTAATATGTGTGCGTGTGTGCTAGGTCACTTCAGTCGTGCCCGACTCTTTGTGACCCTATGGACTGGAGCCTGCCAGGCTCCTCTGTCCATGGGGATTGTCCAGGTCAGAACACTGGCTTGGGTTGCCATGCCCTCCTCCAGGGGATCATCCTGACCCAGGGATTGAACTCACGCCTCTTCTATCTCCTGCATTGGCAGGCGGGTTCTTTACCACTAGTGCCACCTGGGAAGAGCCTGACCTTTAATATATCATCCAGCATATGGCTGACAGTTTAATTTTTTCAGGTTGTGTGGATTAGGACATAGGACCTTCATATAAGTAGGCACTTGTTAAGGATTTAATGTAAATCCTTATTGAATTAACCTAACTGGAATTAACGTAAAGCTTGTTTATAAACAGATGAAATGGCTACAAAGTGCTTTAAAAAAAGAAAAAAAAAGACACCAAAAAATAGTCCCCCTTTAAAAAACAAGTGCTTATTTGGGCAATATAAACTAATACGCTTACTAAGTCTCCCTCTGCAGCTTTATGGATTTTTAGCCTCTACCTTTTTAGAAAGAAATATTTACCTATAAAAACAAACCTGATGAACCTGGAAGAAAATTGATTGCAGCTACAGGTTTTTAAAAACTCTGACTTTTTTTGCACATTGTGGATATAATTTTTTAAGTTCCATGAAAGGGGGAGAGAGAGAGAAAAAAAACATTCAGAAGAGTGTGTGTTTCCCCTGGTGTGTGTTATGGCTACTTACCACTCACCCTTCAACCTGCTGGATAAATAAAGGTGTTGGCAGGTGTGGGTGCGGTTGGGGGGTATGTTTGTGAAGCTTCATCCTGCTTGATTAGTAGTGAAAATGGCATCAGATTCCAGTCTACAGTGGTGGACTAGGGTGGGGGGAGAAATAAAATCTGTAACAGCAGCCTGTGGTCTGGAGGCTTGCTGCAGACCTGGAAATGGTTCCAGAACAACATCGTGTTTCAGTGCATTTCTAAGTATTATGTCATGTCGGAATTTAATCTGCATTCCTCAGTGCTTAATTTTCATTGCGAGGGTCTGTTTGCTCCCTGATGCTTTCAATTTATCACCCTTCTCTTGCAAAATGTAGCACTCAAACTTGCTGATCCTGTTAATGTCAGGAAAGGGAGGGGGAAACCCACATGGCAGGACGTGGAACTAATTTATGAACTGATGGAGGGCTGCCTCTGCCTTCTCCTTAATGTCATTCATTTTATACCCCCTGCTTCTCTGTCCCACTGTTTTCCTCTAATTTTTTATTTTTTCCTGATCTATATTCCTTTTACTTTCTCTAACTTTTACCTTTCTCTGTCTTCAGACTTTACTTCATCTCCTAGTTCTCTTTATGCCTCCTTTATATATAATCCTTCCTCTCCCACTCTCTCCTCTTCTTATTCTTTAAACCTCAGGATTCTTTCCCATTCCTCCTTCAGAACTCACTCACAGTTAACCCCGCTCACCTACAGTCTTTGGTTTACTCCTTTTCCTTTCTTTGTCCATAATAGTGCTCCTTATTTTTTTTTTCCATTTATTTTTATTAGTTGGAGGCTAATTACTTTACAATATTGTAGTGGTTTTTGCCATACATTGACGTGAATCAGCCATGGATTTACATGTGTTCCCCATCCTGATCCCCCCTCCCGCCTACCTCCCCATCCCATCCCTCTGGGTCTTCCCAGTGCACCAGCCCTGAGCACTTGTCTCATGCATCCAACCTGGGCTGGTGATCTGTCTCACCCTTGATAATATTCATGTTTCAATGCTGTTCTCTCAAAACATCCCACCCTCGCCTTCTCCCACAGAGTCCAAAATTCTGTTCTGTACATCTGTGTCTCTTTTTCTGTTTTGCATATAGGGTTATCGTTACCATCTTTCTAAATTCCATATATATGCGTTAGTATACTGTATTGGTCTTTATCTTCCTGGCTTACTTCACTCTGTATGATGGGCTCCAGTTTCATCCATCCATCTCATTAGAACTGATTCAAGTGTATTCTTTTTAACGGCTGAGTAATATTCCATGGTGTATATGTACCACAGCTTCCTTATCCATTCGTCTGCTGATGGGCATCTAGGTTGCTTCCATGTCCTGGCTATTATAAACAGTGCTGCGATGAACACTGGGGTGCACGTGTCTCTTTCAGATCTGGTTTCCCCGGTGTGCGTGCCCAGCAGTGGGATTGCTGGGTCATATGGCAGTTTATAATAGCGCTCCTTATTTTTAATTATGTCTTGTACTCTAAGAAAGAGATGCTGCTTCTAGCTTGTGGGTTCTATCCTAAGAGGCCATTTGAGAACAGGGGATAATATTCACAATCTCTTGGTCTAGGATTACTAAACCATCTCAAAGACAGTAGAAAAAAGGTGGTGTGTATCCAACATACTTGCCACACTTGTATTATAATTTCTGCTAATAATAACTATGTAATGATGAGTTACACCTACTTTCAGTCTTCCAACTTGGGTATATACTAGTTCAAGCAAATGTCAGAGTTTCTATTTTGGAGAGGCAAGGCAGCACAATATTATGGGAAAAGCATGGACTTCAGAGTTAGATGTGAATTTAAATTTTGGTTTTGTCCTTAATTAGCACTGTAACATGGGCGAATTATTACCAGCATTATTGTTTTCTTAAATTATGAAGTATTTGAAGTTCAGAAAGCTGTGTATACAATAACATGTTTAGCCTCCATTGTAACTTTATCAGATCTTATCATTGTGCCATACGGTATTAATTTCCCTTCCTTTTTGTTAGGAAATAAAATGTTATAGCAATTACATAGTTGCTCTGATTTGGGGTTTCTTTTACTCTGAAATGAGTCTAATTATATTTCTGTCCCAGACTTGTGAGAATTAAACAGCATGACATACCTAAAGTGTTTGCCATATTTTATGTGCTTAAAAACATTAACGTTCTTATGTTGACAATCATAAATAAATCACTTTAGTGGCTTTTTAGAAATTTAATATGAATCTTTTTTTAAAGACAACATAATTTTGCTAACTCTATGCAGTCCCTAGGGCTTCACTTGTTGCTCAGTGGTAAAAAATCTGCCTGCCCAATATAGGAGACTTTGGTTCGATCCCTGGGTTGGGAAGATACCCCAGAGAAGGAAATGGCAACCTACTCTAGTATTCTTGCCAGGAAAATCCCATAGACAGAGGAGGCTGGTGGGCTACAGTCCAGGGGGGTTGCAAAAAGAGTCAGACTTAGTGACTAAACAACAACAGTAACAGGTAGTCCCTAACTTTGATTTTGTTACTATAAAAATAAAGCTGATTATCTCTATCACTGGTTTAGAAAAATAATCCCTAATTTAGTATTTCCTGAGTCTAAGTTTTTTTTTTATTGTTAAAATTTCACAAGTATTTACAATTTAAAATACAAACTAGTTCCTCATTAAATGCATTTTTAAAACTAATACTTTATGGTCACTTGGCTACTTTGTAAAGAGTGACAAAGTGATTTTTCCTGGCACATGAGGGTTGAAAGACTTTCTCAGTGAGTTCTCCAGATGTTGGAATGAGAAGTGTTTCCTTTGGTAGCTGGTTGTTCTGCAGCAGCTGCTGCCCTAAAATAAGGGCAGGCAGATGAGGAAAGAATGCCCCAGGGCAGGAGAGGATGGCACATCAGTGAGGCCTGATTGCCAGGGACCCTGGAGGATCCCTGCTGAGAAAATGCCCAGGCTGTGTGAACCCAGCAAGGCAGTGGAAGCCTGTCATCCATTTGTGTCCATTAAGCGCTTACTGAATGCCAGGTGCTCTTCTATGAACTAACAGTCAAAAATTCCTTTGTCATGGAGGTTACACTCAGAGGGTGTGTGGAGATGAAGAGATCATGAGTAAAAGAAACAAATGTAAATGTATTGCAACGGGTATAGCAATACAAGGCAATAGGTGTTATGGAGGGGAAAAAGAAAGGAGGGAAGAGGTTAAGAAATGCTAGGTGGGGGCATTTTTTACAATGGCTATGGCTTCATTTGTTTGTTCATTTATTCAATAAACATCTGTTGAACAACCAAGTCATCTGGGCCATCGGAGTAGGGAAGTTACTGATCAGTGTAACTACTGATCCTGTAGTTCAGGATCTGAAGTTACTTAGGCATTTCAACTTTTAGGGCTGGGGGGATTTCTTGGAGAGGAGAGTGTTTTGCTGTGTTTTTTTTTTCCTTTTTTGTTTTAAATTGAAGTATAGTTGATTTACAGTGATTCAGGTGTGCAGCAAAGTGATTTAGTTATATATTCATTTTCAGATTCTTTTCCATTATAAGTTATTGCTGTTGTTTTTGTTAGTCACTTAGTCGTGTCCGACTCTGTGACCCCATGGACTGTAGCCCGCCAGGTTCCTCTGTCCATGGGATTCTCCAGGCAAGAATACTGGAGTGGGTTGCCATGCCCTTCTCCATTATAAGTTATTACATGGTGTTAAATACAGATCCCTGTGCTATACAGTAGGTCCTTGTTGGTTATCTAGTTTATGTATAGTAGCATGTATCTGTTAATCTGAAATTCCCAATATAGCCCTCTCTTCTTTCCCTTTTGGTAACTATAAGTTTGTTTTCTATGTCTGTGCATCTATTTCCATTTTATATATAAATTCATTTTTATCATTTTTTTTAGATTTCACATATAAGTGATATCATATAATATTTGTCTTTGTCTACTTCACTGAGCGGGCTTCCCTGATAGCTTCATTGGTAAAGAATCTGCCTGCAATGCAGGAGACCCCAGTTTGATTCCCAGGTCAGGAAGATCCACTGGAGAAGGGATAGGCTACCCACTCCAGTGTTCTTGGGCTTTCCTTGTGGCTCAGCTGGTAAAGAATCCACCTGCAATGTGGGAGACCTGGGTTTGATCCCTGGGTTGGGAAGATGCCCTGGAGAAGGGAAAAGCTACCTACTCCAGTATTCTGGCCTGGAGAATTCCATGGGGTTGCAAAGACTCAGACACAACTGAGTGACTTTCACTTCACCTCACTGAGTATGATAATTTCTAGTTCTATCCATGTTGTTGCAAATGGCATGATTTCATCCTTTTTTTTAAATGGCTGAGTAATATTTCATTATATATATATACATTTATATATATGCGTGCATGCCTAGTTGCTTCAGTCGAGTCCCACTCTTTGTGACACTATGGACTGTAACCCACCAGGCTCCTCTGTCCATGGGATTCTCCAGGCAAGAATACTGAAGTGGGTTGCCATGCCCTCCTCATACACACACACACACACACACCCACATACCACATCTTTACTCAGTCATCTGTTGATGAACATTTAGGTTGTCTCCATGTCTTGATTATTATAAATAGTGCTGCTCTGAACATTGAGGGGTGTGTATCTTTTTGAATTAGAATTTTTGCCCTTTAGGGATATATGCCTAGGATTTGGATTCCTGGATCATATAATGATTCTATTGTTAATTTTTGAAGGAACTTCCATACTGTTCTCCATAGCAGCTACACCAACTTACATTTATACCAACAGGAGGGTTCCCTCTTCTCCATATCCTCTTCAGCATTTATTAATTTGTTGACTTTTGGTGATGGCCATTCTGACTGGTGTGGGGTGGTACCTCGCTGTAGTTTTGATCTGTATTTTGAGGAGTCAGGATTGAGTGATAATAAAGAGTTGGAATTGATAGGACATAATTGCAAGTTGGGGATAATGAGGCAAGGTGACCAGGACAAGGCCCCGTTCCAGCGTGGCCAGCTGGGTGGTGGTGGTTCTGTCCTGTGGAGTCAGGGAATGCAGAAGGAACGTTGAGGTCTGGGCCTGGTGATGAGCTTTGTTTGATGCCTGTGGGAATCTGGGGCAGTCGGATAGATGAGCTCACAGCAGAGAAGTCTGGCCTGGAGAAGCCACGTGGTGCAGTGGGGGATTCCCAGCGTGTTGCCCAGAATGCAGCATCTCATAGGCACAGCTCCTTTCTGTGCAGGTTGACTTAGAAGCAGAAAGCGGTCTCACAGGCTTCCTGGTACACTCTTTATGTGGGCCACAGATTCTGTTCCTGCCACTTGTCCTCATTCTGTGATCTTACACCCATGCTTTAGGATTAATCTCTGGGGGGAAATGAAGGAACCTTTGTTTAAGAGCTCAGGCAGTTCAGCCTCATAGCCAGTTATACTCAGAACCTCAGCACAGATCATCTGCCTAGGACCTCCACCACTACACAGTTTAGTAACTGAGTCTTGATTTTCCTGGATTCTAAATCCTGTCCTGATATCCAGCCTTAGACTCCTACTCCCTTAAGATAGTCTCCCTCCTTTGACCTTGATAGTTCAGTTCCATTTATTCCTGAGCACTTGCTAAGTATCAGGCTCCAAAGGAATCATGCAAGGTGCTGAGATTCAAAAACGAATTAAGCAGACAACAGCAAAAAAACAAAACAAACAAAAAAGAGACTTCCCTGTCAGTCCAGTGGTTATGACTCAGAACTTCTAATGCAGAGGGTGTGGGTTCGATCCCTGGTGGGGAAGTTAAGATCCCACATACCTGCTGCATGCTGTGGCACCCTCTCCGCAATTAAACATGTTGCCTGCCCTGATGGGGCATGTCAGTCTGGTAGGGCAGCTGGTCATAGGAACCTGCAATGAGGATTCTGTATGATTTGGTACAATAATAGCAGACTGTTTGCTGTCTAGAAAAAGCACAGTTCTGCCCAGGAACAGGGGTTCAGTTCAATTCAGTCACTTAGTCGTATCTGACTCTTTGCAACCCCATGGACTGCAGCATGCCAGGCCTCCCTGTCCATCACCAACTCCCAGAGTTTACCCGAATTCATGTCCATTGAATTGGTGGTGCCATCCAACCATCTCATCCTCCGTCATCCCCTTCTTCTTCTGCCTTCAATCTTTCCCAGCATCAGGGTCTTTTCAAATGAGTCAGCTCTTCACATCAGATGGCCAAAGTATTGGAGTTTCATCTTCAGCATCAGTCCTTCCAATGAACACCCAGGACTGATCTCCTTTAGGATGGACTGGTTGGATCTCCTTGCAGTCCAAGGGACTCATGAGAGACTTCTTCAACACCACAGTTCAAAAGCATCAATTCTTTAGCACTCTGCTTTCTTCATAATCCAACTGTCACATCCATACATGACGACTGGAAAAACCGTAGCTTTGACTAGGCAGACCTTTGTTGGCAAAGTAATGTCTCTGCTTTTTAATATGCTGTCTAGGCTGGTCATAACTTTCCTTCCAAGGAGCAAGCGTCTTTTAATTTCATGGCTGCAGTCACCATCTGCAGAGATTTTGGAGCCCAAGAAAATAAAGTCTGCCACTGTTTCCACTGTTTCCCCGTCTATTTGCCATGAAGTGATGGGACCGGATGCCATGAACAGGGGTACCAAAACCCATTTCTGGACTCAAAACCACCTGTACCTGGTACGAGATTTCTCCCTTGAGCTGCTGGCCTGCCCACCACTATTCTTCACTCTGCTTCTACAGGACTGACCCGTCAGTGGCCCTCAGTATTCTTTTGGGAGTCGGGCTGCTGTGTTTTGTCTGGTGCCATCACTGCCTTTCTCTGCTGAGGATTTAAACTGTGCCGCCTGCATCCGTTCGCTCTGTGCCCCCTCATCTCCTCTGACCTCATCTGTACAGTACTTCCTAGTCCCCACTCCCACATGGAAAATTAGCCCGTGTAAGAGCCAAGGCTGTGGTCTTCCCAGTGGTCACGTGCGGTTGTGAGAGCTGGACCATAAAGAAGGCAGAACACCAGGGAACTGATGTCTTCAAACTCTGGCACTGGAGCGGACTCCTGAAAGTCCCTTGGACAGCAAGGAGACCAAACCAGTCAATCTGAAGGGACATCAACCCTGAATACTTATTGGAAGGACTGATGCTGAAGCTGAAGCTCCAATAGTTTGGTCATCTGATACAAACAGCTGACTCATTGGAAAAGTCCTTGATGCAGGGGAAGATGGAGGGCAGAAGGAGAAGAGGGTGACAGAGGACGAGATGGCTGGATAGACATCAACTTGGGAAAACTTCGAGAGATAGTGAGGGGCAGGGAGGCCTGGCATGCTGCAGTCCATGGGCCCAGAGAGTTGGACACGGCTGGGCAACTGAACAAAAACAGCGGCAACAGCAAAGAGTCTCAGATCTCTGTCAGGATTTGCATCCGGTGTCCTGGAGTCCCTGCATAAAAGCTCCTTCCATGAAAGCTCCTGGCCACATATTCGAAAGGATGATGAGGAATCTGCATTTTTAATAAACACAGTATGGTGATTAAAAAAAAAATCTGCAAATTCTTTGACATTCATCCCATCGAAAGATGGACTCTAATCCCCTGCCATTTCTCATTTGATTTTAGAGAACAGAATGTGGTAGAGTGGCAGTGTGACTTAAAAGCGTAGGTTAGAAGAGGTGACATAGCTTGTCACTGGCTCTCTCTTGGGATGTTGGTGTGTAGGACCCAGATGCCATGTTGTGAGGAAGCCCAGGCCACACAGAGAGAGCCTGTGTGGCTGTAGCCCAACTAAGGTCCCAGCTAACTTCAGCCGCTGGACTTGTGATCAAGGAGCCTTCAAATGCTTGCAGCTCTCAGCCTTTGTGCCATCTGAGAAGGCTCTGAGTGAAGCAGAAATGAGCTGTTCCTGTTGAGTTCTGATCAAATTGTATTTAAGACACTAGCTTTTGCAGTGGTTTTTGATGTAGCAGTAGATCATCAGGGGACTTCCCTGGTGGCCCAGTGGTTAAGAGTCCACCTGCTAATGCAGGGAACACAGGTTTGATCCCTGGTCCAGGAGCTTAGATCCCACATGCCACCGGTAGGGAACACAGGTTTGATCCCTGGTCCAGGATCTTAGGTCCCACATACCGTCGGACAACTAAGTCCATGAGCTGCAACTACTGAACTCCTGTGCCCCATGCTCTGGAACCCATTCTCCACAAGAGAAGACACCACAATGAAAAGTCTGTGCACCACAACTACAGAATAGCCCCGATTTGCCGCAATTAGAGAAAGCCCACACTTGGCAATGAAGAGCCTGCATGCAGCAACAAAGAACCAGCACTGTTAAATAAAAATAAACTCCTAAAAAGTACATTATCAAAACACATAATAAACAAAATTACTGACCATGTTGAGTTATTTGCAAGATATCTGAAACTTTCATTTTGCGTTAAGAAGGTAAAGAAAGCAAAACTGTTGCTTCTTGGACTAGAATTGGTTGATCATCTATGAATGACACACATTTATGACATTCCTTGCTTTGTTTTTATTGTTTAAATTTTTATTTAATTATTATTTACTCACCATTTTTTGCTTTCTTTAAAAATTTATTTTTAGTTGAAGGAAAATTGTTTTACAGTGTTGTGTTGGCTTATGCCATACAACGCGAATAGGCCATAAGTATACCTGTGTCCCCTCACTCTTGAACCTTGCTCCCAACCCCTCCCCACCCCTCTAGGTTGTCACAGAGCACCAGGTTGAGCTCCCTGTATTATATAGCAGCTTCCCCCAGCAATCCATTTTATATGTGGTAATGTGTATGTTTCAACACTACTCTCTCAATTTGTATATCATTCTTTTGAAGAACCAAACCCTCTCAACTTTTGTATAGAACTGACTTGTCTATTTGCAGCATAAGGAGTCTCTAGTTTCTTACATTTTTTTTTTAATAGCTTTTTGAGGTATAATTGACATTCAATAAACTGTACATGTTTAAAGTACTACATGTGCAGGTAGTATCGATACATTTTGACATATGTACACACTGGTGAAATCATCATTACAATGAAGACAATGAACATAATCATCACCTCCCAAAAGTTTCCTTATGACCTTTTGTAGTCTCTCCCTCCTGAGAGATGAGGCAGCCATATTGATCTGCTTTCTGTCTCTGTAGTTTAGTTTGCATCTTCTAGCATTTCACATAAATGGAATCACATATATATTTGTCTCTTTTCATTTAACATAATTAAGATTCCCCTTTTAGTTGTGTGTATCATTGCTTCATTCTTTTTTATTGATCAGGAATATTCCATTGTATGGATATGTCACAGTTTGTTTGACCATTCACCTGTGAGTGGGCGTCTGTGTTCTTTCTAGTTTTTGTTTATTACACAGTAGAACTGCTATGAACATTTGTGCACCATCTTTTTTTATTTTTTAGCCATGTCCTGCAGCTCATGGGATCTTAGTTCCCTGACCAGGGATTGAACCCTGGACTTTGGCAGTGAAAGTGTGGAGTCCTAACCACTGGACCACCAGGGAATTCCCCACACCATCATTTTTTACTGTGGCTTTATTTATTTTTTACTTTTTTAATTTTTTTTTACTGTAGCTTTAGAATTCTTAAAATCAAGTAGTCCTCTAACTTTGCTGTTTAAAAACACTTTTTCTATTGCTATTCTAGATCCTTTTTGGTTCCATATGAATTTTAGAATCATCCTGTCCTTGTCTGCAGAAATCCAGCTGGGATTTTGATAGGAATTGTGCCGAATCTATAGATCAATTTGGGGAGAACTGCCTTCTGAATAATTGACTCTTTTGACCTATAAACAATGAGCAGACCTCCAATCATATAAGCAGTCTTTAAATTTTTCCAGCAATGTTTTATAGTTTCAGTGTACATATCTTGCCCATCTTTTTCTAGATTTTTTTTCATATTTTTGATGCTCTGTAAATTATATTTTATTTTGACTTTCAGTGATTCATCACTAGTCTATAGGCACATAGAAGTACAACTGATTTTATGCATCACTTATATCCTTCATATTGTTAAATTCACTTATTAATTCTAGTAGCTTTAAAAATTTTTTCTAGCATTTTGTACATGGAAAATTCTGTCATATGCAAATGAAGACACTTTTACTTTTTCCTTGTTAAGCCAGATGCCGTATTAACCTGACCAGAACCCCCTGGGGCATCCCATAGACGGCTTCTCCTTCTGTTCCTCTTGTGCCATGGCCTGGGATTTCCCTCAAGTCAGTAAGTGAGGTAAATAACAGGGCTCACCTCGGTCGTTTCCTCTTTGTCAGGAATCACCGTCCTCCAACTGTCTGATATCCAGATCTTGAAAAGCATTTTCTCATGCATTCTGTCTGTTTTTTGCTTTTATTTTTGAACCTTTCAGATGGAAGGGTAAATCCAATCCCTGTTACTCCATGATGACTTGATATGGATGTTCTCATATGTAAAAAATTCATTTTCAGGGCTTTCCTTCTGGCTCAGTGGTAAGGAATCCACCTGCCAATGCAGGAGACACGGGTTCAATCCCGACCCAGCAAGATAGCACACGCCGCGGAGCAGCTAAGCCCGTGTGCCAAAACTATTGAGACTGTGCTCTCCAGCCGGTACTCCACAACAAAAGAAGCTCCCACGATGAGAAGCCCATGCACTGCAACTAGAGAGTAGGAGGGTAGTCCCCACTTGCTCAACTAGAGAAAGCCCACCAGCAAAGAAGCCCCAGCACAACCAAAAATAACCAAAAATAAAATTATAAAAAATTCATGTACAGGCCTTTGATTGTGGAGTTCAGTATTCAGTTTACTTATCCTAAAACTTATCTTCTCTTTCCCCCTTCAGACACCAGACCTGACATTGCTTTCACTAAGACAGTGGAGTGTTGTAGTTAAGAGCTCAGATATTCTTTCTTTTCATGGGACTTAGCCACCTTCTGATATACTATATAATTTGTATCTATTTTATTTGTCTCTGTCCTTCCCCCTCCCAACAAGTGCTGTAAAGGAAAGGAGTTTTGTCTGGTTTCTACTGAGAGTCAGATTCTTGCTTTGCCACTTTTACCAGCTAGACAATATACTTAGCCTTTCTCTACTTCACATTCATATAAAAATGGGAAAAACAGTTCCCAGCTCCATGTGTTGTTCAGAAGATTAAGTGTGTTATGTATGGCATTTAGAACAGTGCTTGGAATATAGTCAGTCATTGTTCTTGAAGTTGTTATGGAATAGTCCTCACTAGAGATTGGACAGGTAACAGGAAATGATAAATGCAAGCTCAGCTGTCTCAGGTCAGCCACAAGCCAGTACATCGGGTGTGCACTGGAATGATCCACTTAAATACACTATTAGATTACACGCAGATGTAATAGCTATCCTTTTCTGAATTAAAAAAAAAATTGAGCATTGACTATTAAATTAGTAAAGGAGCTCTGATGACCTAAAGGAAGTATGCAATAAAATTGTGTCCTTTGTGACTCTTGGTTTCTTATCAGAAAACTGGAGATATCTGAAATTCTGGTGTCCAGGTATGTTTTAGAATTCAGTTATTTTTAGATTTTAGAAAGAAAAAGGTGCATATATCTTTAATAACACATAGTATTTTACATCCCAGTGGAGCCTCGGGTAGTGCCCTCAAATCAAACACATTAATTTATTTTGCAGCAGAATGTATGAATGCTCACACCAAGTGGACAAATAAAGATTGTGGAAAAAAAAAAAAACCCTAAAAACCCAGTTTGGGTTCAGATTAAGTTCTGCCACCAAAAGAGTTTCCTGTAAACTTAGGAAAATGCATTTTGGTTTTCAGAACTTTATAATTTTAGAATTGTGGACCTTTCATCTTAAAATTTGGGGGAGGATTAAATATATAAAGCACCTGAAACAGGAACTCAATCTGTGTCCAACTCAGCGACCCTATGGACTGTAGCCCTCCAGGCTCCTTTGTCCATGGGATTCTCCTAGGCAATAATACTTGAGTGGGTTGCCATTTCCTTATCCAGGGGATCTTCCCAACCCAGGATTGGATCCCAGGTCTCTTGCATTGCAGGCAGATTCTTTACCATCTGAGCCACCAGGGAAGCCCCCAATTATTATCACCATTGATGTTCATTGTATCAATATTATTAGTAGGATAATGTTGCAGCAGGATAGTAGTAGTAATTATTTCAAGACTGTAAAAGTCAAGGCCTGTTAGAAATATTATCCAGTTTCCCTGATCCCTCAGGCTTGATTGAAACTGTGGATGATGTTTTAGGGATGGTTTAAATAGAAACAAAGGGACTGGGAGGCCCATTTGAGGTCTTTCATACGTTCACTGGGGTTGAAACAGAGAGGCTGGTGATAAGTGCAAGAAGTCGAGCCCTAGGTAGCACTGGTTCCACAAATACTGGAAACTGTCTTTTTCCTCCTCCCCTTCCTCCTCATCCTTCCCTTTCCCCTTCTCCTTCATTGACTCAGCCTTATGACTGTCATCTCATAGACAAAGGAAGTTGCTTCAACTGTGCACTGGAGGTTGAGGTTCATAGGTGAGGGGAGGAAGCCTTGAATCAGAGGGTTTTGATCCGCTGAGTAAAGAGAGCATTCATTAGAGCATTCATTAGAGCCTGTACTGGGAAGGTGAGACAAACTACTTCAGCATGTTGATGCTAACACAGCTTTCCAGTTACATTGCAGTCATTTATTGATTTGGAAGCAAATCAAATTTGGAAGCAAAACAAAGTGTTTTGTTTTACTTTTCTTTCCTAGGATTAGGTAATGAACAACTGACCAACGTGGGGGTTGCTAGGTTAAGGTAGGTTCCTAAGGAAACCAGTAGATTTGCTATTATTCTAGGAGTCGTCTTGCCTTGATTGAGGGTTAGATGGTTTCTGAAATCTTTCCCCTGCTGCTCAGTGCCTCAGAAATGTCTTAGACTTTGGAGTATTTTGAATCCTGTCTCCTCATTTGTAAGTATGGGCAAGTCATTTAACCTCTCTTAGCCTCAGTTTCATGAGACATAAAGATGAAAAGAACAACAGGGACTTCCCTGCTGGTTCAGTGGCTACAAGTCCATGTTCCCAATGCTGATTCCTGGTCAGGGAACTAGATCCTACACGCTGCATGTAAAGAACCTGCCTGCCACATTGAAGATCTGCAACTAAGACCTGGTGAGATGAAATAATTAAATAATTAATTAATTAAAAAAAACAAAATAAACCAGCTTCCTTAGAGTTGTGAGGGTTAATTGTCCAAGAATGTACCTAGTATATTCTCCACTGCATAGCGTAGGCCCCATAAAAAGGAGCTATATAATCTTTATACTTTCTTTTTTTAGAAAATTTTTATTTATTAAACTTATTTTTTTACTGTGCTAGGTCTTCATTGCTGCACCTGGGCTTTCTATAGTTGCAGCAAGCAGGGACTACTCTCTAGTTGCGTTGCATAGACTTCTCACTGCAGTGGCTTCTCTTGTTGCAGAGCATCAGTTCTAGGTGGGTGGGCCTGATAAGAACAGGCTAATAGAATGATCATTTGAAGATCCCTATAGGTTAAAAAATGATGGTGAATTGTAATAAATATATTGCTCTGGTGGAAGATTTTGATAATAGGGGAGGCTCTGAATGTGTGGGGAGAGAGGGTGTAAGGGAAATCTCTATACTTTCTTCTCAATTTTGCTGTGAACCTAAAACTGCTCTGAAAAAACAAAAGTCTATAAAAAAAAAAAGAAGAAAATTTTGATGATGTGGTAACTGCAATAGCAGCTATAGAGATAGTCAGCCTTGTATGGTAAAACAGATTATTTCTCAAATAATTTAGAACATGATGCTGTTGTGGAAAGAGCCTGAGACTCAGCAACAGAATACCTGGCTTCCAGCCTGAGTTTTACTAGTTGTACGATCTTGAATAAGTCACTTAATCAGATTTATTTTTATTGTCAGTAAAATGAGGATTATGATGTAGACTTTGTCTACCTCCCAGGACTGGTATGAAGATCGAATGAGGGAATCTATGTGGAAGCATTTTGTAACACTGTTAATATGTCGCAGAAGTGACATGATTTTAACTGATTCTTCTCTTTGTCTTTTTGGCAAAGAGACCCGGGGCTTTGATCCAAGGGAAAAGAGTTAATCACAGGGTAATAGCCTGCATTCCATAGGAGACTCCTTCTCCTCATCCTACCAAAGCAACTTTTTGGTTAGAGGCAAGGGAATACTATCACTGGAAGCAGTGGGGAGATGATAGGCTGGGAGGGGCCTTTAAAAAAGAAGTAAAATGAATAAAACACACAGAAATTCCCTATTTTCCCCTTTCTCATTTAAGACCTAGCTTATTCCTTGCAGAGTATACCTACTTCCCTCACCTGCTGGGGATTTCATTTATGTAAATTTTAAAATTTCCGTTTCAGTTCAGTTCAGTCACTCAGTCATGTCCAACTCTTTGTGACCCCATGGACGCCAGGCCTCTCTGTCCATCACCAACTCCCGGAGTTTACTCAAACTCATGTCCATCAAGTCAGTGATGCCATCCAACCATCTCATGCTCTGTCGTCTCCTTCTCCTCCAGCCTTCAATCTTTCCTAGCATCAGGGTCTTTTCCAATGAGTCAGTTCTTCGCATCAGGTGGCCAAAGTGTTGGAGTTTCAGCTTCAGCATCAGTCCTTCCAATGAATATTCAGGACTGATTTCCTAACTTTCCATTTATATAAATCAAATTAAGAGTGTCCTTGTTTGGAAAATATAGAATGCTTGTTGCTCTGTGCACTGACTGGGCAAATTTGGCTATTGTAAGCCCAGACCATAGTTTTTTTCTTCCTGTACTATGTTGTCAAAGTATTTTTTTCCAAGGGCTCTTCTTGTTATAATAAACCCTTGGAAAGGTAGCTTAGAGTTTCATTGACACTGTGCATGCTAAGTCACTTCAGTCGTGTCCAACTCTTTGCAACCCTATGGAGTCTAGCCCTCCAGGCTTCTCCATCCATGGGATGCTCCAGACTAGAATACTGGAGTGGGTTGCCATGCCCCCCTCCCACGAATCTTCTTGACCCAGGGATGAAACCTGCATGTCTTATGTCTCCTGCATTGGCAGGCAGGTTCTTTACCACTAGCACTACCTAGGAAGCCCAATTTGACTTAATTACTGAACGGATCTGAGAAAGGTGACCTGGTGTTGACTTATTAAAAAAAATGCACAATGTGAGCGCTTCGAGCTAAGTTTTATTTGGGGCAAAATGAGGACTGCAGACCAGGAGACAGCACCTCAGATAGCTGAGAAACTGCTCCAAAGAGGCAGGAGGGAAAGGTTAGTAACTATGTGATTTTGGTGAAGGGAGAATACATGCAATCAAGCACATGCTTTTCCAGAAGTTTTCTGCTAGTCTTGCGAAGCTTTCTGCTAGTCATGAGCAATCATTGTCCGCATGAAAGATTTTAGTGTTTTTCTAGATATGAAGAGAAACAAGAATTGGGCTCATAAAATCAGCTCATGAAAATATCTAACTTGCTGAAGACTTATTCTGCTAGTTTTTCCCTGAGCACAGAGTGCCTCATTTCTGCTCTCCACCCTGAACTCCTTTCAGAGGATGTTGAAGGTCAGCAGCTGAAACAGCACATGATTTAATCCTTATAGAGGTAGATGGCAAGTGCCAATGGCAAATGCCAATTTGTAGTTGACCCTGGCGCAGCGGCAGGAGCACGAGTGTGGAGTCATCAGACCTGGCTTTGAATCCTGGCTCTGCCCCTTGATAGCTTTGTGACATGAAAAGTCAAGTGGCCTGTCTGAACCTCACCTTCCTCACTTGGGAAGTAAGGATAATGAATGCCCTTCTGCTTTTTCGGGTGGTTCATAATGGGTATGAATAGCTTAGGACAGTACTCATTACAGGAATGTTATTTTATTATTATTATTATTAAGAGGAAAAGCTTTGGAATTTGAATCCAGCTGTGGGCTAGTGGGAAAGTCATTTAACCTTCCTGAGTAACCAGTCCACTCAGATGTGACAAGGGGATCCCAGAAATTCCTTCTACCAGGGTTATTATGAAAATTACAGATAATGGAATTAAAGTTCTGGGAAGTGACAGGAACTGGCTTTGTAATGCTACTAGTTCAGTGGCTGAGTTTGCAGCCAGAAGAACCTGGGTTTAAGCTTTAATTCTGCCACTTAGCCCATATGAACTATATTTTCCTCTTAGAGAAATGGAAATAACATCTTCCCAGCATAGTTTTTGTGACGATTAGAGATAATGTATAGAAAACGCCTGGCACTTTGGTAAAATTGCTCAGTAGATGCTAGGATTATTACTGTAATATGCAGTATAAGGAAATCACTAGGGTCTGTTTTGCTAATTGGGATTCTTCCTTTGCTGGAAAATATCCAGTAGCTGACAGGGAAGTCTAAACTTTAACTCTTCTCTTTCTGGACCTGTGAGCACTGCAGCAATGGAAAAAGCAAGTTCTTAACATTTAGCTCAAGGAGGCCAGGCAGATGGCCTCTGATCTGGGGGCACAGTGGGGGATAAACAACTCAAAGGTTTTCAGGCTCCTGTGACAGTAGGCTCTGTCCTCACCGTCACACCTAAGAAAGGTCCAGTAACCTAGAGGGAGTTAAACTGAGTTTATATTCGAAGTATGGGGCTTCCCAGGTGGCACTAGTGGTAAAGAACCTGCCTGCCAGTACAGGAGACTTAAGAGATGAGGTTTGATCCCTGGATCAGGAAGATCTTCTAGAAAAGGAAATGGCAGCCTACTTCAGTATTCTTTGCTGGGAAATTCCATGGACAGAGGAGCCTGGCAGGCTACGGTTCATAGGGTCGCAAAGAGTCAGAGACAACTGAAGTAAGTTAGGACAGATATCTGAAGTATAAGCTTTAAAAGAGTGGCTCTTATTTTTTTCCCTTTTAGAATATGGTTTGGGGGAATTCCCTGGCAGTCCAGTGGTTAGGACTCTGTACTTTCACTGCCGAGGGCTTGGGTTTGATCCCTGGTTGGGGAACTAAGATCCCAAAAGCTATGTGGCATGGCTTAAAAAAAAGATTAATTGTGTATAGAGCCAGAAAGCTAGACAGTTGGTCCAGGTAACTCAAACCAGACATTTGTCTGAAATCTGAGCCAATAAGATTGAATTTAGTCATATAATTTTAATGGTTTTCCAAACTGTTTTTCTCCCTGTGGAGGTCCAATTCAAACATATGATTGCCAGTTAATAGTGCAGAATGTTTTCTGACTTTCAGCTTCGTAGGCCAGTTTGCCTGTGGAAATTATTCAATATAAGGCCACTGTGTGACCCTCCCTTGTACTCATAACAGAGGCTCTTTCTGACACCTGAGTAGAAAGACAGTTCTCTTGTCCCCAACTGACTGTCTTATCAGTGAGATGATTGTAAAGTGATAATTACAAAGTTCCTCTGGAATCAAGACAATCAGTTAAAAACTCTAAGTTTCAGGATATATCATTGCAACCTGAATTATTTGAACATGGGAATCTTTAACAAGACCTCAGCTCAATTTACTGCACCCAAGTAATGGGTCATTTGTTTCTTAGGGTTGCTGTCACAACATACCATAAACCGGGTGGCTTAAAATAACAGAGACTTCAGTTCATTTCAGTTGCTCAGTCATGTCCAGCTCTTTGCGACCCCATGGACTGCAGCATGCCAAGCTTCCCTGTCCATCACCAACTCCTGGAGCTTGCTCAAACTCATGTCCATCGAGCTGGTGACGCGATCCAACCATATCATCATCTGTCATCCCCCTCTCCTGCCTTCAAGCTTTTCCAGCATCAGGGTCTGGAAAAGTGAGTCAGTTCTTCACATCAGGTGGCCAGAGTATTGGAGCTTCAGCATCAGTCCTTCCAATGAATATTCAGGACTGATTTCCTTTAGGATGGACTGGTTTGATCTCCTTGCAGTCCAAGGGACTCTCAAGAGTCTTCTCCAACACCACAGTTCAAAAGCCTCAATTCAAAAACAGAGACTTACTGCCTCACAGTTCAGGAGGACACAAAGTGTTGGTGGGATCCTGTTCTGTCTGAAGGCCCTGGGGAAGGAGTTGTTCAAGGCCTGTCTCTTCCCTTCTTGCAGCCTCAGGCATCCGTTGGCTCCCAGATCATCACTCCAGTCCTCTGTGCTCATGTGGTTTTTACCTGTGTCTTCACAGCATTTCCCTCTGTGTATGTTTGTTTCTGTGTCCAAATTTCCCCTTAATATAATGATGCCATTCATGTTGGATTAGGGCCCACCCTAATGCCTTTGTTTTAAATTGATTACCCCTGGAAAGACCCTATTTCTGGCAGGGGCGGGAAGCCACATTCTGAGATACTGAGGGTTAAGACTTTGACATCTCTTTTTTGGGCGACACAGTTCAACCTTTAACAATGGGCTTGGGCTTCTTACCAAAGAAAGCTCATGAACTTTTCGCTGTTTACCCTGTGACTGAGAGGCTCTCTAATAATCTCTCCCTCTTCATCAGATGCATCTTTTGAAGGCATGAAATACACACAAATTCCACAGGCTATGGTTCTTGCAGAATTTTTTTGTAAGATAACAGAGAGTTTAGTTGTATGCATGCATATATAACTTAAAATTTGGGCTTCCCTGATGGCTCAGCAGTAAAGAATCCTGAAAACACAGGAAACGTGGGTTTGATCCCTGGGTTGAGAAGATCCCCTAGAGGGAGGGCACGGCAACCCACTCCAGTATTCTTGCCTGGAGAATCCCACGGACAGAGACTCCTCCTGCTGCTGCTGCTAAGTCGCTTCAGTCGTGTCCGACTCTGTGCGACCCCATAGACGGCAGCCCACCAGGCTCCCCTGTCCCTGGGATTCTCCGGGCAAGAACACTGGAGTGGGTTGCCAGTTCCTTCTCCAATGCATGAAAGTGAAAGTGAAGTCGCTCAGTCGTGTCTGACTCTTAGCGACCCCATGGACTGCAACCTACGAGGCTCCTCCGTCCATGGGATTTTCCAGGCAAGAGTATTGATGTGGGTTGCCATTGCCTTCTCTGGGACAGAGACTGGCAGGCTACAATCCATGGGCTTGCAAAGAGTCACACAACTAAAGTGAGTGAGCACGCATGCATGACTTAAAATTTACTAAGTTGGCAAATGTGAAGATGCTAATGCAAATTATTTTGTTGACTAAGTTCATAAAAATCCATAGTCAATAGAGCAGAGCTAATGTAGAAAAGATTTAAGAGGAGGAGGATTTCAATTGGAGCTTGACATGAGGAAAAGAGGTATTTACATTGTTAGAGAGATTGGGGAAAGTCAGTCTAAAAATGGGAACCAGGTAGTAGATTTTAGTCAATGAATATTTGCTCTGTGTGTTTATAATCTAGGCACTTAGAATATCTCAGTGAATAAAATACAAAAATCACTGCCCTCATGCAGTTTATATTCTTGGGTGGGTGTTTGTGTGTGCATGTGTGTGTTGTGGGAGGACACAAAATAAACAAGTGAGTAAATATTAGAAGGTGATAAGTACTTTAGAGAAAGAAAAACAATGCATGAAAGGGGAAAGTGGACTGGGAATTTGGGAAGGAGGAGGCTGCAATTTTAAGCAGGCATTCAGGCCTCACTAAGAAGGGAACTGTTGAGCAAAGACTTGAAGCAGATAAGGGAACTCTGTGACTCTCTGAGGGAGGAACATTCTAGAAAGAGAGAAGCACCGGTGCTAAGGATCTCGGGGAGGAATGTGCCCGAGATGTTTAAGGAACAGCCAGGTGGCCACTGTGATTGGAGCAGGTTGTGCAAAGGGGGAGAAGAAGGAAACCAGTCCATTGTGAGGGCTTCTGTTTTTGTCTGAGTGACATGGGAAGTCTGGGTAGTCCTTACAGAGTTAAAGTGGAGGAATGAAATGATATGACTGATGTTTATGGAGGATCTCCTTGGCCCTCCAGGAGGCAAGGTTAGAAACAGAGAGAGAATTTAGGAGGCCATTAGGTAACCCAGGTGAGAAATAATGGAGCCTGGATCAGTAGCTCTAAAGTGATGAGAAGGCAGACTGGTTTCTGGATATGCTGTTTCTTGATGGCTTTCTCACAGCCAATAGGATTTTCTGACAGATTGAATGTGGCGAGTGAGAGGCAAGTGTGACATTGAGACTTGTGTTGAGCAACTGGAAGGATGGAGTTGTCATTAGCTGAGAACAGGAAGCCTTGTAGGGGCAGGATGTTTGTGGGGGTGGGGTAGGGAGAAACTGGGGCTTCCATCTGGGACACAGAAGCTTGAGATGTCTATTCAGCATCCAAATGGAGATATCAAATAGACAGTGGTGTATAGAAGTCTGGAGTTCAGCAGAGAAGGCGGAGCTGCAAATAATAAATTCAAGAGTCACTGGAATATATAGATTGGATGAGCTCCCCAAGGGTGTGAGCAATGATGAAAAGGACATCCAAGGACTCAGTCCTGGGACCTTCCAAAGTTAAAGAGATAAAGCAGAAAAAGAGGCTGAGGATGAGCAACCAGTGAGGTAGGAGGAACAGCAATAGGATTTGTTTGACTATCTGAGGGTTAATAAATAATCTGTGGAGATAAGACAATGGATAAAGTGATAAAAGGTGTTGAAGACCAAGCACAGAACCTGGATTTTTTTAAGATGCTGAAACTGAGGCATAACTTCATAAAAGATTTATCTAAAATGACTTCATGGTAAATATCTCCTTCTAATCCCAGTCCCTTGATTCAATCGGAATCTTCATGGTTGAGAAAAATTTCATAAAGTTTAGAGAGATGCATCTCACTCTACCATGGAATCTGATAGGAGAGGGCATTCCATCCTGAGTTGTTCAGAATAACAGATTCTTCATCTATTCTGTGTGTGTGTGTTTCTGATCAATGGCATTTTAGAAAAGCTTCCACAGAGCCATCAAAGCTAACAGGTCAGTATTACTTTCTTCAAACATAGTTTTACTCATCAGCTTGATAAAGGAATGGCTGCAGGCTTGAAAGCCAGACTTAAGGAGAGAATTCCCTGAATACTGTTCCTGATCTCATGCTTTTTGTTTTTTGTTGAGATTCTTTGTGTTGTTTGTTGACCTTTGACTCAGGACTTTGGGTTTTCTTTTTGCAGTACAAAATTAAAGGCCAGAAGATTCCAAAGGAGACTGAAATATCTTCGGAAATTCAAGTGTGATGTGATAGAGGAAGACATGGAAATTCAACAACATCCCTCAAGAGAGATGAAGACTCAGAGGTGGTGGTTTGGCACCTCCTTTGGCACACAGATCTCAGGTGGGTTATCCCGAACTTGGAAAAAGACCTGAGCCTGGAGTAGAACTTTCACTGATTTTTGTTTGTGGCTCTTGGATAATTTGGAGAAGGAAATGGCAACCCACACCAGAATTCTTGCCTGTAGAATCCCATGCATAGATGAGCCTGGCGAGCCCCAGTCGACTCATGGGGTCGCAAAGAGTCAGACACGACTGAGCGACTAACGCTTCACTTGGGTAATTGCTGACTACATTGGTGCATCAAAGAAGTAACTAAGTGTTGGCATTTAATAGCCTTTGAAACTTGTTTTTAGATATTTTTTGGTCCTATTTCTCCGTTGCTTTTTTGATCTAAACTCTCAAACTCTTTCAGAACTGAAGCAGGAAATTTAGATTTAACCTCAAGAGGCAATGTTTTGTCTTGTGTCTCCTCTAATATAATACAGATGTGAGGATGACTGCATTTTACTTGAACACTTATTGAATTTCTGCCTTACTCCTTTCTCTTTCTAATGGGAAACAGTCTAACTCCAGCCCTCATTAAACTCAGAGAATCCAAGTTGTAATCTTGAGAATGTACATGGAGAGAAGATACATTTAGGTTATTTACTTAGATTATAAAGCCTTAAGCTGCCTCACTATTTGAGGGAAAAATCTCCCATCCAAGAATAAGACACTGAGAAACAAAAATGTTAAAGGCTGAAAAAGTATTCGTTTAAGAAGTGAAAAAGTGGCCCTTCAAAATATTCTTCTTTGGCTTGAATGAGTGTCAGTTCAGTACCTGGACAGTCTGTCATGTGATGAGATGCCTTTTTGAACACTCTACATTCTAGGGTGACAATGCCTGTATTTTCTATCTACAAAGTTAGTTCTCCCAAATTGTGCTATTCTGGAAAATTGCACAGACTATTTGAATATTACAGCAACTTTGAGGTTGCCATCTCAGCTCTCTGCAGCATATGCCCTCTGTAAGTCAGCTGGGCAGAGAAGAGCCAAACATATCCAGTGACTGTGATATGGACATGAAACCCTGTTCCTTTGGCCATAGTACTACGCTTATCTATAGTACTGATCCAACAAGCTGAATTTTTTTTTCTGGTTGGTGGCAAACATATTTAAGAGGGAAAAATTACTTCATTGTTTAGTTGTTAAGTCCTGTCCAACTCTTTTGTAATGCCATGGATTGTAGCCCACCAGGCTCCTCTCTCTGTGAATTTCCCAGCCAAGAATACTGGAGTGGGTTGCCATTTCCTTCTCCAGAGGGGTCTTCCTGACCCAGGGATCAAACCTGCATCTTCTGCATTGACAGGTGGGTTCTTGGCAGTAAATGTATTTAAGAAGAAAAAAAAAAGCTTCATAGCGTGGATGTGTAATGTGAGCTCATTTATATGGTTTAGGAATGATTTCTTCAGTGGCCCAGTGACCTGAGCTGCCTCATCTAGTCTAAACATGTGTCACAATTATGCTTGTACCCAATTTGGGTGTACTCAATTACAGGCTTTCTTCTTGACTTGTGTTATGGAGGCAAATAAACATGTATCCACATCCTCAGACCAATTGCTGGTTTATTACTCTGACAGTTACAATGAATCATGAAACAGAGCTGTCCAAAGACAGAATGATGGTCTCTCCTGGATATAGTGAGCTCTCAGTTGGTATAGCCAGGTGACTTTGGCATGCAGCCAGGTGACTTCACAGCAGAGGTCTTAAAAAGAGACTCGTGACTGAAGGAGCAGTTGGTCTAGACGACTTCTCTGTTCCCTCTCACTCTCAGATGCTTTGACCAGTGTATTTGATTCAGTCCTTTCAGGATTGACAGTATCTAGTTATTAAATGAACACTTTGGGGTCATGTTTACATCTCGTCCATTAGGAGCCAGTGAACCAGCTAATAATTACATGTGTGCATTTGGCCATGGTGTGCAGAATCATGGTGTGTAGAATATTCTGTGGGAGGAATATTTAAAATCACTTTTTGGTTTGGCATTGACATTTTCTTTGAAATTTAAATTTTCTATCATGTGCTCATTAGAAATGCCAGGCATCTGGTTTAGAAAAATCCCAAAACAACCTGTGTTAGCTGGCACTTCTAAAGTAATAGAAATTTATAAATATTGGGTTAGCCAAAAAGTTCATTCAGGGTTTTCTTTCTTTTAAAAAGTATTTATTTGACTGCACCAGGTCTTGGTTGCAGAGTGTAGGATCTTAGTTGCTGCATGTGGGATCTAGTTCCCTGACTAGGGATCCAACCTGGGCCCCCTGCATTGGAGCTCCGAGTCTTAACCACTGGACCACAAGGGAAGTCCCCATTTGGGGTTTTCCATAAGATGTTATGGAAACAAACAAACAAACCTGAGTGGACTTTTTGGCCAACCCAATATATGACTACAATAATAAAACCAATGGTCGTGTTGGCAGTACCACTACTGTGGCAGAATGCAGTTTGGTGTATCTGGTCAAGAACTATGTTATCTTCTGATAAGACAATACAATGTTTTTATTATTGTCACTATGGTAGAGCTTATCATAGTGGAATTATATCTTTATATTTTCCCTCCTCCTGATCCTGCCATATGTTCCTTTCTTTTCATAGACTTTGCATAACATTTATATGTAAATTTAAGCCTAAAAGGGGGAATTAGAAGGCACTAGAGAAAAGAGTACAGAACTGTTGATTCAGATTGTTTTGAGTTTGAAACTCTGCTGTGACACTCATCAGCTATGTACATAGTTTCCAATTTCTTCTTAGATTCTTTAGGAAAAAGACTCTGGGCTCTGTGAGATTCTGCTTGATGTACGTCCAGAGAGACATCTTTCACGAGAGGGACTGATGTTCCCAGCGGGGCCTGGGGGTCGTTAGCGAGAACAAGGCACAACAAAGTGTTTGAGAGGCCACACATCCTGTGGCATCTGTGTTATTGTCTCGTCCCTTGTTCAGTGTTTGGTAAGAGATCAAAGCTGGAAGAGAAACCAGGGTGTGCTCAGCAACACAGATCTTGACATTCTTGAAAGATAGTATTTAGCTCAAATACTTCTGTGTGGCAAAGATGAAAGCATGTTAGAGTTCTGAGAACTTTTGTGATGACCAGAAAGTTTTCTCATAGATATTTGTTTGTTTTTCTTTTTCTTTTCTTTTTTTTTTTTTTTGTTTGTTTTTCTTTATATCTCAAGAAAACCCCTAAGAAAGCTTTTTTTTTTTTTTTTTTTGAAACTTTGCTCCTTTGGGTTTCTCCTGCCTTGTTTTCTTCCTTACTCCAAGGGCAGCCTTACTCCATGTGACATTTTGACCAGGCCGCCCAGACTCCTTACATTCACATCTGGTGTTGCCTTCTCCATTGTGTCTGTAGCATCTCAAGGCCTCACTAGTGTGTTTCCCTGCAAGGGCTCTTCCAAGGTGGAGGTATGAGTTCTTGAACCAAGCTTGCTCTGACCAAGTCAGTTATACGTATACTGCACATTTAGTAACTGCCCGTCTTTTGGAAAAATAACTTCAGGCTTGAGGTGTTGGGAATGACCAAAGTTTTTTTAGGATGCCCTTCCCATATTTGATAATCCTGTATTAAGACTTGGAGTTTCTATGGATTTGTATATAGAAAATTCTCAAAACAAAAGCTCCTGACTGCAAGGAGCTTGATTTTAAATCATGTGGCTTGTATGTTTTGACATTCATGCCTACTAATGATCACAAATTGTTGTGTAAGTTTACTTATGGAGAACCTAGCAAAATATACTCTGAATCATGTGATGTTGCTGTTCTAATTTATAATTAGTTTATCATGGTATAATATGAAAGTGAAAGTGTTAGTTGCTCAGTTGTGTCCGACTCTTTGCAACCCCACGGACTAGCCTGCCAGGCTTCTCTGTCCGTGGAGATTCTCCAGGCAAGAATACTGGAGTGGGTTGCCATGCCCTCCTCCAGGGGATCTTCCCAACCCAGTGATCGAACTCAGGTTGTCCACACTGCAGGCAGATTCTTTACCATCTGAGCCACCAAGGAAGCCCATAAGTCATACAATTCACTAGCTGCATTAGAAGAATCCTTATGTATGTGGTTGTTTTTTGTCAGACACACCGAGCTAGTGAATTCTTTGGTGACACAGCAGGAAGCTGAGTGCTGTTGGAGAAGGCCTGTGGTTAAAACTGGTCTGTATTCAAACCATTCCACTCGATGGGCAAGTGGCTCGGAGTTGCAAAGACTCCCAGGAGGACCCGGGGTCTGGAGGTGGATTCAGAGGAAGGGCAGGGCTGGCCTGGCCCTTGGGCTGAAATGCACAGAGCTTTAGGAGATTGAATGACAGCATCTAGACCAGAGTTCAGGTGGGGCGCCAGACTAGGTGAAGGAGCAAACCAGAGGAGAGAGAGGAAAACTGGGCCTGAGGCTACAGCAAGGCATCTACCTGAGGCCACTGAACCAAGCAAGTGGGGCTACAAGGCAGGCAGAAGGGAGAGCACGAATCACAAAGGCCCTGGTCAGGTCTGATAACCTAGCTAATTGGACAGCTGTGTGTAGCCAGCTTACCCCCTTGACAAGGAACATGTCTTAAGGCAAATGCCAGAGAATTGATGCTTTCGAATTGTGATAGAGAAAACTCTTGAGAGTCCCTTGGACAGCAAGGAGATCAAACCAGTCAATCCTAAAGAAAATCAACCCTGAATATTCATTGGAAGGACTGATGCTAAAGCTCCAATTCTTTGGACACCTGATGCAAAGAGCCAACTCATTGGAAAAGGCCCTAATGCTGGGAAAGATTGAGGGCAAGAGGAGAAGGGGACGACAGAGAATGAGATGGTTAGATGGTATCACTGACCCAATGGACATGAGCTTGAGCAAACTCTGGGAGACAGTGAAGGACAGGGAAGCCTGGCGTGCTGCCGTCCATGGGGTCGTGGGGAGTTGGACACAACTTAGTGACTGAGCAACAACAAGGCAAATGCACTGTGTAGAAGGTCGAATCACTGGGTACCCTAACCTTGAATCCTTGGGACCCCTGGGCTCCAGATCTGACTCTTCTGATTTTGGGAGAATGAGCCCTGAAAAGTGATAAGCCCTGGCTTAGCCCCAAAGAAGCTGGGAAAATCTCACCCTTCTCGACTCTACCTTCCCTCACCACCCAAATAAATAGCATACCTCATAGCTGGTCTCAGGGATTGTCATGGTTAATGGAAAATGCTGGAAAAGATATAGGAAACTTTGGTCCTTTACAACTGGTTTGAAGCTTTACAATCTGGCAGCTAAAGAAGCATTGAGTCTACATTCCCTGTTATCTGCTTTTACTATTTGGCCTGCAATATAATGCATTTAATGCATGTCTACTCTTGAATTTTGGTGAGGGCCTCTAAATTTAATTAGAAGTTAACAGTGAAGAGGACAGGGGCATTTTAGTGGAATAAGTCACTAGGTGGTCTTGGTTTCCAGTCTCATTTCATTAAATGATGGTCTGTTCATTTTAATTTGTAATACAAAGGAGCTATTGAAGCAGAGGAATGTTTTCATGTTCTCATATCAGAGCCAAATGATCAAAACATTAAAGAATACCACTAGTTCAAATGGTTTCCTAATCAGAAAAAGTCATAATTCTCTATAATTTTCTCATTCTGATTCCTATTTATATTTTCTGTGAAGGCCGATTTGTGGTTGTCATAGCAATTCCTTTTTTCTATACGAAACTGACATTATGATTTTTATTATTTGTACCTCATAGCAAGTCAAGATCTATAGCAATGTAATCTAAATATTTTCTTTTAAATAATCAGATCTTTTAACCTTCACATCATTATCCTTAATGTCTTTTGACCTCTGAATTATAGGATTTCTTAGGATTCTCTTTTGATGAAGCAAAAAATAGTCCCATGGATAGGGTGCTTTGAAGACAATGAAAGGCTGTGAGTCGTGGTACCCACCATTCTTCCCTTTCCTTTTAGCATCTTCAGCGGCTCTGAAGCCATTGGGTATTCTGATCATGGCTGTACACAGGTGGTCCTGGTTAAATACCAAAAATATTTGCGGGATTTTGTTCCCTGTTCTTTCTCGCATTGTTTTTATTTCCTTCCTTATGCTTTCAGATTTTTTTCCCATTCAGTTTTCATGTATTGTTTTGATTCCACTAAGATTTTTCTATTAGAAAATCTTGTTTGAAACAGGCAATGACCCAATTCTTATCTAATCCATTAGCTTCTCAGAATTTACTATATGTATCTGTTCTGTTGCTTTGATAATGTTGACCAGTCAGTCCTTCTTGAAGCTGTCCCCTCTGTTTTCTTTTTTTTCTTTCTCTTTTTTGTCCTTCCATTTTCCCATGCACCAATACCTATGTCATGCCCAGATATCTTGCAGGGTTGTGCATTGTTCTAATATGTGGTTGGGTCTTTCCCAACACCTCCTAGGCTCTCCTTTAGTTCCTGCTCCAAAAAGGAGCCCCTGATCCCAGGGTCTGCCTTGAACAGCTCCAAGTTCCATGTTCGCTTCTTGGGTGAGCAGTTCTGGATGCCATATTCACTTCCTGGGTAAACAGCTCCAGGTGTGACATTCACTTCCTGGGTGAACAGCTCCAGGTTCCACATTCACTTCCTGGATGAACAGCTCCAGGTGTCACATTCACTTCCTGGGTGAACAGCTCCAGGTTCCATATTCACTTCCTGGATGAACAGCTCCAGGTGTCACATTCACTTCCTGGGTGGGCTTATTCACCCTCTGGGTGCCACCTGTTACTAGAGAGGGCTAACCCTCAAATCCTTATCACTGGTTTGGACCGCTCACCTCCACTACAGTTTTGTTTCCAAAGAGCAATGGAGACATTGCAAGACGTCTCCACTTTCAAGACCTGCCGTCTCACACTGGGTTCGTACCTTCTCCCCCAGTTCCGACATGGCTATTCTCGACTACCAGAGGCACTACTCTCCTGCCAGTTGCCAAGCCTAAAGCCTTTAAATCTTTAGTCTTTTTCATTTCCTATATTCAGTTTCATATGAATGGCCACTACTTAATAATACATTTCTGATCCCAGCTTCTATTTTTACTGTCACCTTCTAATATTATAGGTGAGGCCATGGAGCTTAGAGTACTTGCCCTCTTCATCAGTTACCACATAGAAAAGCTGAGACCTGATTTTCTGATTCAAATGCAAATCCCTGGTTGAAAACCAAGGGTCTAGAGCAGTGGTCCTCACACTTAATGGTTTCAGACCCTCACTAGACTCAAAAATATTGAAGACTCCAAAAAACTTTTATTTATATGGGTTACAGTGATTGATATTTATCATATTAGAAACTTAAAATTGGGAAGTTAAAAATCCCAATTCTTTTTAAAAAGCAATAATAAACATTACATATGAATGTAGAATATTTTGTGAAAAAACACCTATTTTTTTCAAAACAAAACCAGTGGGAAAAGTGGTATTTTATACCTCTTTTCAAATCTTCTTAAGGTCTGACTTAGTAGAAGACAATTGGACTGTTAAACCTGCTTCTCGTATGACATCATACATTCTGTAATACCCTGCTCGCTGTATACTGACTGGTGAAAGGATGGGAGTGAGAAAGGCAGATAAATCTGTCTTAATCTCATGATGGAAATGATTTTGATCTCAAGGACTCCCTGAAATGGTCTTGGGGATCTCCAAGTGTCTCATGACCACATTTTGAGAATCACTGGCCTAGAGGGTTGCTAAGTCCTTTTATGACTCAACATTTTCTTGTTCTTTTCATGACATTTCCATTTTGGTTTTGAGGTTTATATAAAAAAAAATTCAAAGTCAAACACAATCACGTAACTAGCATCCAATATATATTGAGAAAGTCAATCTCTAAAAGCTTGAAAACACATTATATTATGAAGTGGTAGTTTTTTTTTAAAGCTCATGATGTTAAATTTCCATGCTCATGACCAAGAGGTCACATTGTCTTCTTCAATTCTGTGTTCTCATCTCTCTAGTCCTTATGACCACCTGGATTGTAATTTTAATATAAAGCTAAATTTTTGTTATTTGTGTTAATGGAGATCAAAATGGATATGTAGGAAATAACTCTAAACTGTACTACTGCACCTTTCCCTTTCTTTATTTAGTAACCAACCATGCCTTGAATTTTGCTCTGTGCTCAGACTGTTAGATGCTGGGATATTAAATTCATAGACACAATGGTCCCATCCCTGAATTCATATGATATGAACACAAGCTTAAACACCAGTGATCACAGTGTAATGTATTAAAATAAAAGACCTAACTCCTTCGAGAGAAACCTGTGGGGACACAGAGCAAGGTCTTTCTCTCTTTTAAGAGAGGTGGGCATTGCTCATCATTGCTAGATGAGCAATGATCTCCAGTCCCTTTTCTGTCAAAAGAGACCATTTGGAACACATAGATCCAAAGGTTTCCAGTGTTTAGTGTTGAGCAGAAAGCTTATCAGCTATCAGTTGACTATGGAAATGTCTATTCTTCTGGAGGCTGAACATAAGCCAGAACAGTATATAGTTGCGGGTGGATTGTGGAGGAAGAAGAAGGAATTTAGAACTAGAAACAAAAATGGTGATGAAGGGGATCTGAAAAAAAGCAGTAGTGTAGGCACTGTCTCTTGATGACTGCCTCCTTCTCAGAACAGAGACAGTATATCCTTTTCACACCACAATTCAGGCATGGATTGAGAGAAATACCACCGCCACGACGGCTGTTACTACTACAAATTGCAGCAGTCAACAATGCTGTGAGTACAGGCACACCTTATACGTATTTTGGATTTGCTTCCCATCACAATGAAGTAGCTACGGCAGTAAGGTGAGTCACACACGTTTTTTTCTCAGTGTATGTAAAAGTTAAGCTTATACTACGCTGTAGTCTATTAAGTGTGCAATAGCAGTATGTCTAAGTAATGTACATGCTTTAATTAAAAATATTTTATTGCTAAAAATGCTCATCATCATCTGAAAAGGTTGCCACAAACCTTCAATTTGTTAAAAACTCAATTATCTGCAAAGTGCAATAAATTGAAGTGCAATAAAACGAGGTATGCCTGTACTGATTATGTGCCAGGCACAATGCTAAGCTATTTGCATGCATTATTTTATTGATTGATTGAAGTGTAGTTTATATACAATGTTGTATTAATTTCTGCTCTACAGCAAAGTGATTCAGTTATATGTTGGTATTATACTGTTATATTTTTTCTGATTTATCACAGAACGCTGAACATAGTTTCCTGTGCTATACAGTGGGACCTTGTCACTTATCCATTCTATGTATAACAGTTTGTATCTGCTAATCCCTAACTCTCAATCCATCCCTCCCCTACACCTTTTCCCCCTTGGCAACCACAAGTCTGATATCTGTGTCTGTGAGTCTGTTTCTGTTTTATAGATAGGTTCACTAGTGTCATATTTTAGATCCCACATATACGTGATATCATACAGTTTTTGTCTTTCTCTTTCTGACTTACTTCACTTAGTATGATAGTCTCTAGATCTGTCCTTGTTGCTGTAAATGGAATTATTTCACTCTTTTTCATGGCTGAATAATGTTCCATTGTATATATGTATACATATATATGTATATTCTATTGTCTTTATCTACTTTATCCATTCATCTGTCAATGGACATTTAGGTCATTTCCATGACCTCGTAATTGTGAGTAGTGCTGCTATGAACACAGAGATACATGTATTTTTCTGAATTATATTTTAGTCCAGATATATGCCCAGGAATGGGATTGCTGGATCATATTTTTAGTTTTTTGAGGAACCTCAATGCTATTTTCCACAGTGGCAGTGCCAACTTACATTCCCACCAACAGTGTAGGAGGGTTCCCTTTTCTCTGTACCCTCTCCAGTATTTGTTATCTGTAGACTTTTTAATGATGGCCATCCTGACTGGTGTGAGGTGATACCTCATTGTCAGGCACTATTTTGTTAAATCTTTATAACAACCCTCTGTAGAGGCAATTTTCACTCACCAATAAGTGTATTATATACCTTCTATGTATCAGTTCAGGGGGCTAGATGCTAGGGCTGAAATGTTGAGTCATACAGATGTAAGTCTATGTGGTCCTGGTACATGGAGTTTAGTAGTGACAAGGTTAGAAATTAGCCAAATAATTTCACTGATAAATATGCAGAGGTGGTTGTACACTGTGCTGAATGCTTACGTATGTAACTATTATTTATTGAGCACCTATGGTGTGCTACGCTGTGGGCATACAACAGGGCTATCATCATTACCCCTGTTCTAGATGAGCAAACTGAAGCAGTTCAGTTCAGTCACTCAGTCGTGTCCAACTCTGCGACCCCATGGACTGCAGCACGCCAGGCTTTCCTGTCTATCACCAACTCCCGGAACTTTCTCAAACTCATGTCCATGGAGTTGGTGATACCATCCAACCATCTCATCCTCTGTTGCCCCCTTCTCCTCCTGCCTTCAATCTTTCCAAGCATCAGGGTCTTTTCCAATGAGTAAGCAAACTGAGTAAGTTTCAGTAAATATTAATAGCTGGAGAACTTACCAGACTTCAAAGATGGGTTCTTGCACACTGCACTGGTAGCTGCAGCACTGAGGGCATGTGGGGGTGTCAGGGCGTGGACCACCTGCGGGGTCCCCATCTTTGCCACGGTGTCACCAGGGGGGCTAAGGCAGAATGTGCTGGTGGGTCTCACCAGGCAGTTGGAAGCTAAGATCCTGAGGAACGTGGCAAGACTAGAGTTTCTCCCTGGACATTCAGAAGTTGGGAACACGGAGAAAGGTAGAGAGTATGATTTCTATGTTGAAAGGCAAGAGTGAGTCCAGTGAGATATGTTTTTAAAATGATCTCTGAGCTATTTTTAAAACTGTATCCGAAGCATTTCCCATAAACCTTCCTTTGGAAATAGCCCAGGTTTTCTCAGTGTAAGGAAGGCAGTTTCAGGAAAAGGAAGTTTGGGGGAGAGAGCAGCACAGAAAGAATAGGAAACTTTTCGAGATAATGGTGACTTCTAACAGCTGCCTGCCTGCTTACCTGGACATGTGCTCATTTGTTAATTTCAACGGTGGAGAGTGACCCTCACGTCACTGTGGTGGTGTGTCTTTCTCTGGCTCTGTGTCTCCTGACCCCATGGTCCTCTGTGCATTACAGGGCTTCCGGAAAGCCCATAGGAATTGACATTTGTCCTGTTCACGATCTCAGAAACTGTCATGGGACTTCCCTGGGGGTCCAGGGCTAAGACTCTGCGCTCCCAACACAGAGGGCCTGGGTTTGATCCCTAGTCAGGGAACTGGATCCCACATGCTACAACTAAGGCTTTGCATGCTACAACTAAAGATTCCACATGCCACGACTAAGATCAAAGATCCTGAGTGCCTCAGCTGAGACCAGGCACAGCCAAATAAATAAATACATATTAAACAAGCAAAAAATGGTGATTATGTCCACTGCAGAAGGTGGGGTGAGTGTCTGATCATTTCTTTCTTATTTGGAGTGAAAAGAGGTGTCAGCAGTGAGGTGGAGGTGGTGAGGCCACGCCATTACTGTTGAGAGGGGGTTTTTATGAAAGTTGGTGTTGTATGTAAAGGGGACATCCCCATGGCCTCTACTTGCTCACTTTCCCTGGGAGGGAGACCCTGAGTGGTGCCAGGGTGGGTAGACATGCCCATTGGCTGGAAAACTAATAAAGGAGAGTGCAAGAAGAAAACAGAGATCATTGTTTAACTAGTGTTGAAAATTCACTTTGAACCTGTATGCATTTTGTTGTTGTTCAGTTGCTAAGTCATGTCCAGCTCCCTGAAATCCCATGGACTGCAGCACACCAGGCTTCCCTGTCCTTTACTATCTTCCGGAGCTTGCTTGAACTCATGTCCATTGAGTCAGTGATGCCATCCAGCCATCTCATCCTCTATTGCCTCCTTCTCCTCCTGCCCTCAATCTTTCCCAGCAACAGGGTCTTTTCTAATGAGTCAGTTCTTTGCATCACGTGGCCAAAGTATTGGAGTTTCAGCTTCAGCATCAGTCCTTCCAATGAATATTTAGGACTGATTTCCTTTAGGATTGAATAGTTTGATCTTGCAGTTCAAGGCACTCTCAAGAGTCTTCTCCAGCACCACAGTTCAAAAGCATCAATTCTTCAGCGCTCAGCCTTCTTTATGGTTCAATTCTCACATCCATAAATGGCTACTGAAAACACCATAGCTTTGACTATATGGACCTTTGTCAGCAAAGTGATGTCTCTGCTTTTTAATATGCTCTATTAAAGCATTGACTCTTTACTCTTCCTTATGTCATTGCTTAGGAAGTGACCTCCGAGCAAATAAGCAAGTGAGAAAAAAGCAAATTAAGTCTGAATATGCATGAAAGTGACATTTCAATGCCAACAATATATTTTGGACACTGACTAGCAGTCGAGGGTAGCAGCCTCTAAAAGTAGAGTTTTATTTCACATTTGACTTTTCTCCACTTGCCTCCAAGGTAGGGAAAGATATACCTAGCTCTGGGAACTATCCCTTCAGGGACATGGGTTTTTGCTTATTTTGGGGGAACCAGAATTTTAAAAAAACATTCATTATCTTATTTATTTGGCTGTGCCTGGTCTTAGTTGCATCATGCAGGATCTTTAATTGGGGCATGTGAACTCTTAGTTATGGCATGTGGGATCTAGTTCCTTGGCCAGGGATTGAACCCAGGCCCCCTGCATTGGGAGTCTGAACCACTGGACCACCAGGGAAGTCCTGGGAATCAGAATTTTTAAGAACCAGATTGGTCTAGCTCATAGTCAGGCCATGTGGTCACTGGCAACCATAGGCTGACTGCCCCTGGGTTAGCTGTCTTCTGGGAACCCTCAGCTGAGGTTGGGAGGGGGCGGGATTCTGTGGTCTAACATACAGCTGCTGGGGTTGCCTCTGCAGGGGTGATGGGAGCAGTGAGCAGTAGTGAAATATCTAGTACCAGAGCAGTGGTGCTACAGGGTCTATGTTACCTCCCTCACAGGACTGTCAAAGCCAAAACCAGTAACACTATCGATTAACTCTCTACTATGTATTTAAAAGCAGAGACATTACTTTGCCAACAAAGGTCCGTCTAGCCAAGGCTATGGTTTTTCCAGTAGTCATGTATGGATGTGAGAGTTGGACGGTGAAGTTGAGTGCCAAAGAATTGATGCTTTTGAACTGTGGTGTTGGAGAAGACTCCTGGGAGTCCCTTGGACTGCAAGAAGATCCAACCAGTCCATCCTAAAGGAGATCAGTCCTGGGTGTTCATTGGAAGGACTGATGTTGAGGCTGAAACTCCAATACTTTGCCACCTCATGTGAAGAGTTGACTCATTGGAAAAGACCCTAATGCTGGGAGGGATTGGGGGCAGGAGGAGAAGGGGACAACAGAGGATGAGAAGGCTGGATGGCATCACTGACTCGATGGACATGGGTTTGGGTGGACTCCGGGAGTTGGTGATGGACAGGGAGGCCTGGCGTGCTGTGGTTCATGGGGTCGCAAAAAGTCGGACATGACTAACTGAACGTGTAAGGTATTTTATACATGACTCTAGGTCAGAGCATTTTCAAAACTTGTTCTCTTTCTCCTCTACATGGTTATTTTTGAAACTATTTTGCAACCTGTGAAAGGTTTTATAGATCCAGTTAAGATTTTTATTAAAATGTTATCCTCCTTTTCCCTGCAGACTTATGTTTGGACTTAGTCCACAGACAGATGGTATGTTTCCTGTCTCCAGGATCATTCTGAGGGTTATGTGAGTGTGGGACAGCCAACCATGTCATATTTGCAATCTACACTGAAAACTGTGTAGTTTTCAGTGATTTGTCAAGTTTCAGTGATTTGTCAAGGATAATTGAGAAACTCACGTGTCAGATCTCACAGTGCTCCTGGGGGAAACCGTGATACCCAAGTGTGCTGTTAGGGAAGGGACTGGGTCCTGATAGAGTGTTCACCTGTCTAGTGCTGGTCAGTCACACAAGGTCATGCTCTCTGCCCTGTGTCTGCCTCAACCTCTGTGGCAAAGAGTTGAACCTGTAACCTTCCACCCGCAACCTATTCCTCTGGGTACTCTGCATCCTGGGATGAAGCCCCAAATTCCGGGAGCTATTTCCACACACAGACAGTAAACCAGTTTTTCGTCCTTGGCAAGCTAGTTTTTGCTGAACCGAGTCTCAGCTTTATGTCATTAGGGATAGTCCTGATGACTAACAGGGACAGACCAGTAAGACCGTTACTGTACTGGCTGGGAGATGCTGTGAAGATCAGGTTACCTGCATCATTAATTTCTTAGGAGGAGGAGCTATGGGGAAATTTCTCTCAGGCCTACGTAGCTGTCCTAAGCAACTGATTTGTTTTCAGCTTATGGACACCCTTTATTTTAATTGGAGGGTAATTGCGTTACCGTATTGGATTAGTTTCTGTTGCACAACAAGCTGAATCACACATACCCCCTCCCTCCGGCCCCGCTAGGCCATCACAGAGCACCGAGCCGAGCTCCTTGTGCTATAAAAGCCGCTTCCTGCTCTGTTTTACACATGGTAGTGGGTACATGTCAATGCTCCTCTCTCGGTTCATCCCACCTGCTCCTTTCCCCGAAGTGCTGTGGATACTTCTGAGTAACAATTACTTCCTCTCTGTGTTGGCAAGTAGGAAGATCAGAGGTATTTTACCCCCTTGGCCCTAGTAAAGTCTAGAAGACCTTGCGGCATGTGTGAGGCTGCTGACATACTTCTGGCTTCTTTGTTCTCGCCTTCCCCCTGATATCTTCCTTAGGTGTGATATACTGCTTTTAAAAATATGTAAATGGCTTCAGTTTATTGTTTATGGACTGAGGCCGGTGTGGATTCAGAAAGCCTATTCAGAGTTAACTGAGGGACAGTGACCCGATATTGTGGTAAAAAGTCACGACTGACTGCTGCAGTTTGCCCATGGTTAGTGCTCAGTTTTTTCCAACGATTAAATTGGAGGAGAAAAACGAAAAACTCTTGCCTCCCCACTGTCTTCTTTTGGCTTTAAATGTTCTTTTGGGTAGTTCTGAGGTGGAACTAGCAGCTTTGTGGGATTTATGTTTTACATTTAGAGAGAGGCTGTGTTTGGTAAATGCTTCTTCCCCTGAGGAGACAGCTGAGTGAGTCTTTGAACATATACATCTTTCCATTTAAAAAATGGGACCCGGAATAAACAACTTTTCTGTGCAGCAGCCACTTCCTTCTCTGGTTTCCAGGGCATGGTTTCTCCAGAGGACCAACATTAGTAGGTCAAATGACCAAAGGTCTTCAAATGACCAAAGGCTTTTTGATGGTGTCTGTGTCTACAGGACGGGAAGGTCCCTGAACCTGTCTTTGAGAGAGCTTAGCCTAGAAGAGACAAAACTGAAACTCATTTTCTGTGGTCTTTCTCTGACATAACTTTCATGCTGGTGAAAAAACTGTTCCATTGGTAGGAGGTTCCATTTCATCCATATAATATATATGTATCAGATTGGAAGAGAGTGTCCTAGTAGTGAGCGGTGAACTTGGATTAGGCTAAAATTCTGAATACATGATATGGAAACTTTTCATTACTTCTGTAATTTCTCTAAAGTCTCATTTAAATGATCAGATCTGACCAAAACACTTAGTGAATAACATAAACATATCTTACAAAATTACTTAAAAAGTTATAACATACAGGTAACCTTTAAGACTGAAAGGAATACCATAGTGTAAAAACATGAAGGACTCTTGCTACATGGAAAGAAATGTCTACTTTTTTATTTTCTGAAGAAGAATACATTTAGCTACAGGGCTAGTTTCTAATGAATAGCATAAATTCAAAGGTACATTAATAATGCTGTGTGTACATGTGTGTGCTCTGTCATGTCCGACTCTTTGCGACCCCAAGGACTACAGCCTGCCAGGCTCCCCTGTCCATGGGATTTTCCAGGCAAGAATACTGGACTGGGTTGCCACTTCCTCCTCCAGGAGATCTTCCCGACCCAGGGATCAAACCCTGCACTGGCAGGCGGATTTTTTTTTTACTGCTGCGCCACCTGGGAAACACACATTAACATGCTATTGCCCTTTAAGGTCAATTTACACCCCATCTTGATAAAATAGTTACAAAAAAAAAATAGTTACAAAATACAAAGAGAAACCTATTTAATAAATTTAAAACGTGGCAAGCTAGAAAAGGTTCAACATTTTCTGCCAGTGGAAAGAGAGAAAAAGGCATTCAACAAATTGGCTCCAACTGAGCCTTCCATTTTTGCTCCAATCATAAGCCCAACACAGGAGACAAGGCTTTGGCAAAAGCACCTTCGGTGTGAACACCGCTGATCGCTGTGGGGTCCAGGTCACAGCTTGGGGGAGGGGTCTGCCCTTGAGCAGTCTCGTGACCGGAAGCCTTGGTGCCATATGAGGGTCCCCAGGGGTTCAGTGGACTTTACACTTTGCCACATTAGGCAGTGAAGCCAGAGCTCTTCCAATGAATGAAGAATAGGCTCTTATGAGTTCCTAGTTTAGCCAGACAGGAGCTGTTAGACATCCAGGGAGAAGGTGCTCTTACACGTGGTGCTGTTTGGGGACACTGTATCAGTGCTTGAATATTTACTTGTAATAGCAGCCTCAGCGGTCATGGTGGCTCTGTTCTAGCCATTCAGAGGAAGAGTGAGAAAGGCCAGACATGAAGGTATGTTTAATTTTAGAGAACCAGCATCTTGTAACTCGAACTTAGTGGAGTGCATTAACTTTTCCCCCTTCCCTCTGGACTCACGGGCTTATGAATCATACCAAGTAGGAACACCTCAAATTTTTATCCATGATCTCAGATTTATAAAATGGAGCAAATATGTTATCTCACCACTTTTGAACTGTTTAGGGGCTTCCCTGGTGGCTCAGCTGGTAAAGAATCTACCTGCAATGAGGGAGACCTGGGTTTGATCCCTGGGTTGGGAAGATCCCCTGGAGAAGAGAAAGGCTACCCACTCCAGTATTCTGGCCTGGAGAATTCCATGGACTGTATAGTCCGTGGGGTCGCAGAGTTGGACACAACTGAGTGACTTTCACTTTTCACATGTGCTCTAAGCATGTGCTTGACTCTGTGGGTAAAGAAGCCACCTGCAAGGCAGGAGACACAGGAGACACAGGTTCAATTCCCGGGGTTGGGAAGATCCCCTGGAGGAGGAAATGGCAACCCACTCCAGTATTCTTGCCTGGAGAATCCCATGGACAGAGGAGCCTGGTAGATTACTTGTCCATAGCGTTAGACACAGCTGAGTGACTGAACATAAACAAACAAACAAAAAAACCATTTCCCAGCCCAGGTAACTGTGGCTCAGACTTCCATCACGAAAGTACCCTGTGGAGTAATGTGTGAATGGACAGCAGTGGTGATGTGATTTTCCTGCTTCAAGGGCCTGAAGGCAAATGAATGGGAAAGAGTTGCCAAGGGCAGTACAGACACAAAACTGGCCTCTAGGTGGTGCTTGAAAGCAGGTTCAGGAAGGCTGGCATCCTGCGGGATGAACTCCAGTAACCTGCAGGCTCCTGGGCAAAGTCTTCTTCAGACTGGCACCTGTTCTACAGGGTGTCCAGGGGGGCACCAGGCCAGTGTGAATACATTTCTTCAGTTATTCCTGCAAGGTGTGTATTCCATTTATGTCTGTCAGCTATCACTGTTAAAGTCAGCAAACTGGAGGAAATACACTTAATCAAAGAGCTTTTGCCAACTGCAGGTCATTTTGCCACAAAGCTTTACTTCAAAACATCTACCTGCTTTTGCCCAGTCCCTGTGTTGTCCAGATGGGAGCAAAGACTTCGTTGGCTTGCAAGTGGAATGTTTCCTAAAGGGGGATTCTTAGTGAAAGTCGCTCAGTCGTGTCCGACTCTTTGCGACCCCATGGATTGTAACCTGCCAGGCTCCTCTGTCCATGGGGATTCTCCAGGCAAGAAAACTGGAGTGGGTTTCCATGCTCTCCTCAGGGGATCTTCCCAACCCAGGGATTGAACGCAGGTCTCCCACATTGCAGGCAGATTCTTCACCATCTAAGCCACCAGAAAAGCCTGTATTTAAAAAAAAAAATTGTAGAATTTTAAAACAGTGGTATAGCTGCCTCATTTGATTTAAATATTAACCTGTAATTCCTGCTAAAATATTTGCCATCAATAAAAAGAAGCCACCCCCTCCCCATGTAAACCATGTGGACTTTGTGTGAAATTTATATAAAGAACGTGTTAGTATAAACATGCTCACTCAAAAGGACCCCTGTAGCATGAAAATTTAAGACTCTATAGAACCAGGCTGATTTTAACATATACTTTTTTTTTATTAAATATGTAAAAAGATAAACGCAAGTCAAGTTATTCACATATTCAGAGACAAAAAACTATTCTACCATGCGACAATAGATGGGTAATGTAAAATGAATGTGATACATCTGAATAAGACCTTTTCATCTATTATGTCATTACTTATCTATATTTATAATTAACAATACATATGTTTACATTCCTTTCAGTTTACATTTAATATATAACAAAAGCTTTATGGTGTACTATTTAGTAAAAGGAATCTGAATGCATATTAAACCCTAACGGAATAATGGAAATACTCACCAGGGGAAGGAGGAGTTCCTGGTTCCCTTCTGGAGTTTACTTCTCTCGAGTCAACGGGGTGTGTCTTTTTTCTGCTTTTCTGCTGTTTTCTCTTTACCCCCTGCTTCAATCACTTCCTACCTGATGTGAGCAGTGGACATACTATAATCAGCTGTGGCGGGTGTGAAGGGGACACTAAGACCCAAGTCCGGCGGATGCTTCTCAGCCCAGCATGAGGATGGGTGACGAGGGCGGGGGACTGGCCGCCGAGACGAATGATGTGGGGTAGTCATCAGGGAGAAAGGAGCAGTCCTGGGAAATGAGAGGTGAGCCGCACCACAGGCTGGGGTGCAGACAAAGAGGACTGAGAAACTTAGCTGTCACGGATTCTCCGAGGCACCAGTGATGTCCCGTGCGGTGGAAGACGCCCCAGGAGGAGGCAGAAAGGGAAGTATATAGCTCCTCTCTAAATAAACCAAGAGTCTGCCCCAAGACACCGGGAAGGAAGCGGGAATAGGATGACTGGCGAAGGTTATCTTTGCCAGGTATCTGGCCAGTATGTTAATAGGCAAGAAAGTTGGGGATCTAGGGAGGAACGGAGTGGCTGAGTGTCACTGCGGAGGCTTATGCACACTACCCAGTAACCACCCTCATGATGGGCGCGTGGGTCCTGCCCTACCTGGCACTGGGTGTTACTGACGTGTCCAGGGCAAGCAAAGAACCGCCCGGGAACCACTCAAGTGTCACCTGCAGGAACTACTTATTGTGCCTGTTCACCAGAGCTGTTTAAACAGAAGGAAACTCAGTGAGTGCGCCAGGCTTGGGAGGGGACACGCCGTGAAGCACGATGCTGCGTATAGCACGACCACGCCCTGTGACCAGGTGTGGGAGGACGTCACCGCAGAGAGCCAGGCTGGACTCCAGCCTGAGAGAAACGAGCTGTCGCCGAGGCGCAGAGCAAGCAGGAGAGAGAAGAAAGGGAAACCAAGCCCCATGGAACAGCTGTCCACTTCTGCACAGTGTCCTGTAACCACCTCAAAAATACAAGCAATCCTTCTCACGTGTAACTCAATAAATACCACTCTGCCGCTAAAGATCTGAGAAGACTCCTTTTGGTGGAAAGCTTCAAGGCTAGAATTTAGAATTCGTATTTCATCAGTTAATAAAGAAATGTCAAAGCTTTATGAGACATGATTCAGAAATTTATTTGAAGCTTTTTCAGTTAAGAGGAAAGTGGAGGGGGCACACTTGTTTGTTTTTTGTTGCACCTGCTAAGTCAAATAACAAGTGAAAGAAAATCTAAAGTTAGAAACCAAGTGAAATCAATGATCCAGGGAGGGAAACCATCTTTCAAAGGAGTGGTTAGGGGGGGTGGGGGGAGGCAAAGATTTGGAAAGATACTAAGAAAATGTGCAAATATTAGTTAAAAAAAATAAGGAATGCTTTTAATTCATTCATGTTTCCTCTATTTATGAATTGCCACGGTTTAGCGAAAGTCAATGACAAAGAGGGCCATCGTACTGAAGAGGGGGAATTCCTTATTCCAGAAGGCATTGGGAGTCAGATTTTTCTGTGCTGTCTTTCCAGTGTCAACACCAGACTTCAGAAGCAGGGTTCTCCCTTGGGCTTACACTCCTATCATAAGCTCGTCACTCCAGGCCTTCCAGCAAGTGTGTGGCACGCCCAGGGCTGCACACCCTGAAGTCATTCTTTAGGAGGAACCCCCTAGTGTGGATGACAGGGTTGGGGCTAAAACCCACACGAAGAGGCAGGAAGGACCTGTGCCTGTGCAGACCCCCTCTGACTGCAGACACCCGATGACAGCTTTTAGGGAGAGTGGCTGCCCACCAAAGAGGACCCTGAGAAAGAAAACAGCGTGAGAACCTGGGTGGGGGTGGGGAAGCAGTTGGAGGGCCAAGTCGAGATGGTGTTCTCCTTGAGTGAACGTCTTTCCAAACTAACAACATACTGTGTGGCTGTCTAACATGCTGATGGATGAACACTGCTAGGCCCTGAAGTCCTAGTTTTGATGCCCTTTTTCCTTCCCTTTCGTTTGTGAGTGGAGGGAGAAACTGACTCTGTTTTTCCCCATGAAACAAGTCACTGTCATATGGCTTTCATATCAAGTTATCTCTTTCCCTTTGTTCCAATTTATTATTTGACCAAATTTATGTTCACAGAGGTTAGACTTGCAAACATCAAAGCACCACAAATGTGTGTGACATCTAGTGACACTGGGTGGAGAAATGCCAATATAAATACCATATATCAAATTACCATTGTTTCACACCAGGATAAAAAGGGAACGGTGGTGGTGGTGGTGGTGGTAGGGTTGGGGAGAAGTTGTTCTGGAAAGAAATGCAAAGAGCAGAACCAATCTCAAGCAGCCAAGTGGGGAAGTTGAAGGTGTGTGACCCCCGGGATGTCTCGGGCAGGCCGCCCATGGCCGCCGCTAGTGTGTCTTGGCAAAGGAAATGGGACCCGAGCGCGGTGCTGGCGTGGGCGCTGGCGCGATGATGTAACAGCAGACTGGGAACGACTGGTTTCTGATGAGCTTGAGGCCACACGTGTTCCAATTCTCCGGAAGAGAAGTTCCCACCAAAACGGAAGTGTGGAGAGCTGCCGGGACGGTTCAGTACTCTTCCTGCTGCTGGGGCTGCTGCTCGTGGACTTGCTCCTCTGCTTCCGGCTCCTCCGGGTGGCCCTCCTGCGGGGGGAGAGGGGCCGGGGCGAGGTTTCAACTGATGGAGCTCACGGCCGGCCGCCCTGCCGTGACTGCGCGGCACGGCGTCTCCATGGCGCGAGCCACGCGGAGCACCCCCTGCTCCCAGGAGCCAAGGCACACAGACGGACGCCTTCCCGTCCCCCGCCCCTCCAAAGATCGGATCCTTCTAGAACACAGCCAGCAGGCTTTGTGCACTGCATTTTCCTTCTGTCCACTTTGGAAGCACAGCCTCACAGACTGTACGACATACTTTCCCACCCTCCGGAAGACAGTAAAGCAAAGGAGTGTTGTGATCACCAGGGGTGAGCCTGCTGTGGCAGGGCCCCGAGCCCCAGGACCCCGAGGGTGACCGAGGGCTCCGTCTCCTGCCCTGCTCTTCCTCCTCACCTGGTAGCATGTCTGCTTGAAGCAGACCCTTTGTTAGAACCTGTTACTCCTTTGATGTGGAGAAGCAGCTTGTCAAGAGTGGTTAGGTAAAGAAAAGGGTGACAGCTACGGTTCCGGGCTGCCCCCGGACAGGCGGTTTCTCCATCAAGGGAGCGCAGGAGTTGAGCTCCTTCCAGCCATCTATTTTGGGTACCTGAGGCGTTTTTGCTTACTTTTGATGGTTGAGGTGTTCCTCCACTTGGTTGCAAATGACCTATTTACTACTTGCCTTTAACCCAGGGAAATACATGTGAACACCAACTTGGGGGAATACCAACCTTGGTCAACCATACCTGCAAATCTTTTAATTTTCTGACCTCTCAAATAAGAATCAGCTCTGTTACTCAAGCAGAGGGAGTGCAGCTGATCAACAGGGCCGACTGCTGCCTCCAGAATGCACAACGCTTTGCAGTGCTGTCGGGAGCACCCGCTGGGACACACAGACACACTCATGTTCTCTCACACTTTGCACACCTCCTTCCTGTCTGGCCCTATTCCCTTTAGCCCAGGATGAATCTCTCAAAATCCAACTCAAACACAGCAGGATCACCTCCCCAGACCCCAGAGACAGGATTCTCCTTCCTTCTTCCTGCAATATTTTGCTTATGCCTTGGCCGTAAAACTTTGATTTGTAATCTTGCTTGTCTTGAGCCTTGTGGCCTCATCCAGTGGATCCTGAGGCTCCAGAAGTTGGGACAGGGCCTCATCCATCTGTGTCAGACCGCACATATGTGTACAACTCTTGTGCACATGTGTCAGGAGAAGGACATCAGAGAGGGTGCCACAACAGAAACAGACTATCAGCCAAGATCATGTTATCACTTATCTTTTGAGAAGCAGCATTAATGTCAAGGTTATAAGCATGGAGCTGGAGTTTGTCTCCCAGATCCATTATTTACAAGCTGAGTGACTTCGGGTGACTTAACTGCTGTGTGCCTTGGGTGACAGACCAAAAGTGCCCATTTATCAGTTTTCAATGAGTGTCATTGGTCAGTAAATCAATGGGGTCACTGAATTCAACAGAGGGCTCTGAGTTAACATAGGTAAAGTGCCTAAAAGAGTGTTTGGCACATAAGTGTGAGCTGTGATTATTTTTTTCTTGGAAGGAGAAAACTCATTGGAATATATTTTAGAAAGAAGAATGATTTTTTAAAAAGTAATCTTTTCTACAACAGGAGGAGAAAATGACACCATATTGAAGACTTAGGTTCAAATCTAGCGCCATCCCTTGCTGGACTGGGGTCAAGATGCACATGAAATATTCGGTCTCCCTACAACCACACCTATCATCACACCCAACACGGCTCCACCTCTGAAGCATGAAGACCCCGCTCCTCCTCTGCCCACATCTGCTGTCCTTCGGGACCCCTCACTCCTTAATCCCTTAACCGCCGTGTCCTTTGACCTCAGAGCCCTGAGCCCTCCTTTACTCCAGGCTCTGCCAGTTCTTCCCCAGGCCGGCCCAGCAGCATCCTCCTCATGGCTCTGTACCCCCCGCTCTGCACAGAGTTAGGGCCTCATGGACAGAGGCGGCCTCCCACCCTCCTGGGAGCAGAATAGCACCTCCTGCTGGGATCGGACAGGGAGGAGGAGCCACTGGCCGCCTCCAGTCTGGGAGCAGAGAAGGGAAGTCCTGCTCCTGGGAGCTGACTGGGGTGGTGGACCAGGGACCCCCGTGTCTGCTCTGCTGCACGCTCCTCTCCACGCCTCCCTCATTGCCTTCACCCCAGAACAGGTTGCTCCTCTGAGCTTTACGCTCATGCTTCCATCAGGGTGCACACTGCAGGGGTGTGTGTGTGTATGTCTGTGTGTGTGTCTGTGTCTGTGTGTCTGTGTGTGCGCCTCCGCTGTCTGGCTACAAGGCTGACTTGCAGACTCAAGCTTACTCTACTCGATGTCTCCAGCAGGACTCTGAGCCTCTGAGTCCCCCAGGGGTTAGAGATCTTGTTTGATTCATCACCCTAACTTTAAAGAGTTAGCTGCTTCCATATCACATCGCCCAGACTTCAGCTGGTTTCAAGTGTGCTTTTCTTACACAACTGTTTTTGTGAGTGTTAGGCAGTTGGTGGGAAGATCGCAGAAATGAGGCTCTATTTGACAGTTTACAGGAAATCCTGTCTGCTCACACCAGGACTGGGAGTCAACTGTGGGATGATGGATTTAATCCCAGACTGGAAGTCGGAAGAGGTGGACTCAAGGAACCATGGGCCTGTCACACCAGCGGCGGGCCCAGAAACCCATCACTGGGTTAGGCCCCTCCCCAGGCCTGCTTTCCACACTTGCTGAGCAAGGGGGTGGGTGTGGTGTCCCGGCCTAGGCCTCGGGTCTCCAGCTGGCCGAGGGCAGCCCCTCACTCATGGGGCGCCCCTGTGAGGTCACACATCTCATCGGTAGGAGCCTCGGACCCCAGAGCACTCTTCTTACTGGGTAACGCGGGTGTGAAGAGCAAACGTCCTGTGCTACCAATGGATTGCTAACCCCTGGGGTGCAAATGAAGGTGCCCTGAAGGCCTGGCAGGACACCCCCGTCACACGTCACCATGGGGCGCTCCCAGCCCGCTGTGCCATGGAGGCGCTCACGCTCAAAGATGATCTTTCTCTTCTGCCCCACGCAAGAGGGAGGAACTCAACTGCACAGGCGAGGAGGAGGCCAGGCGAAACCTAGGTCAAATACGTGACTCAAGCACTGGGGCGCCACCTGCTTAATTAAGTCTAACATCTGCATGTCAGTCCATCACCACTTCCTAAATGATTAGCTGTCAGCGGCTGCTTTGGAGTGCCTTATTCTTTCAATGATCAACAGAAGGAGAAGCGAGCGGCAAGTCAGCCCTGGAGGGGGCTCCAGGATACTGTTGCAGGGAGAGCAGGGGCGCCTCCCACCTTCCTAGATGGAGGCTCATCCGCCACTCCCACACCAGCTCATCCAGCTGCTCTTTGCTCTGCTTTGTTCGTGCTGTTTCCTCTGCAGAAAAAAACACTCCCTGTCCTGAGCTCTGTAACTGGTCACATTCCTCGTCATCTTTCAACATCCAACACAAATGTCATCTTCTCTGTGAAGTCCCGGCCTGTCCCTCCAGGCTGTCTTTATGGGCACCCCACACAAGTTTATTTATGTCTCCATTACTGCATTTATCACAGCCTGACATATTCCAGTCGGTGGTGTCCACGTTCTGTCTCTCTCGCCAGGGCAGCAAGCTCTGCGAAGGCAGGGGCTGTGTCTGCCTTCTGAACATACCCAATGCTGCGTCCAGTGACAGAAACACAGGCTGAATCCAAAACACGTGGGTGGAGCTGGGGACGTAGCTTAAGCCATTCCACCCAAAGTGGCTTCTGGGACAGGACCGCAGGAAACACGCACCTCTGTATTAGCAGGTGACGCTCTGCTGACAGAAGCGCAGGGCAGCAGCTACCCAAGGACTAAGCCCAGACACCTGTGGCCCCAAGCCAAGTATTAAAGATGATGAGAATCATCAAGACAGGAACTGGACAGCACGCTGGCCATCTGCGCTGGAAACTTCCGTGAGGTTTCTACGACTGCAAAGTAAACTGCCTCTGTTTACTTCTATACTCCAAACTCATGTGCATGTCTACATCTTCCAAACATATTATTCTAGGATCGGCTGACTGTAAGAATCAAAGACCAGCCAAGGTGAAATAAAGACTGAGGGAGGAGACCTCTCCACCTGCCATGCCAATGCAGGGTCTGTCTGTGGTTAACTGCCGAGCAGACCCTCAGCGCAGCCTCAGATTCCTCAGCACCTCTCCCACTTCCAGGAGGAAGGCAACCAGAAATCTCCGCCTCTCGGAGGTGCAAAGAAGTCAGGCCAGCGGCGACAGGAGTAAAGTGCTGGCATTTTTTCCCAGACACCATATGCATCATGGCTGCATGTCCAGCCAGGACTGAAGTGTGTGAATGGCCTGAAAACAGGATGCAGTGTCAGGGTGAAGCACAGTGGGGGGAAAAAGAAGGCTTCTGGCACTTTCGGGGTGGGTGCAGTAGACTGTCACATTCTAAACAAGGACACCTGGCATATTCCAGCGGATCCTCTATAGAACTCTCAGCATAGCCTGAAATGTTTCTTTTGGAGCTGTCCAGACCCAGAGTTGCATGAGAAGTTATCCTGGAATGAGAAAAATTAAGGCGGCAACTGCGTTTGAAGTTGCTGAGCCCATTGTTCCCCAACTGACACCTTTCCTAGGCAAGGGTGGAAGCTTTTTTCCAAAAAAAATTTTTGTTTTTGGCTGCACTGGCACTTTGTTGCTCTGCGCAGGCTCTCTAGTTGAGGTGCACAGGCTGCTCCTAGCGGCGACTTCTGCTATGGAGCAGGGGCTCTAGAGCACAGGTTCAGTAGCTGTGGTGCGCAGGCTTAGCTGCTCTGAGACGTGGGGTCTTCCCAGATCAGGGATCGAACTCACGTCTCCTGCATTGACAGGTGGATTTCTCTACCACTGAGTCACCAGGAAAGCCCAAGTGGAAGCTTTTTAAAGGCTTACTCCCTTAAAGGTAGAACCTGGATAAGCTGGGAGGTGGCCACAGAAACAGGATTCGTTATGCTCAGGGAGGGAGGCAAACCTCGATGAGTCTAGGGTGTCGAGGATGGTTCTGTGAACCTCTAGGAAGAAAAGCAGAGAGCAGAGCAGGATGAGCACTCCGGAGCCCCTCCCCGTCCACTGCTAAGAAGTGTCATGTGTTCACGTGTGTGTAGTAAGGGAGATACCCTGGAGTGTCCGGGCACACAGCAGTCACTCCCATCTTTCTATATAGAAACCAAAGTTTTTTTTTTAAAAAAGGGTCTTGTCACATTTTAAACAAGGACACCTGGCATATTCCAGCTGATCCCCTATGGAAAACTCAGCATAGCCTGAAGTGTTTCTTTTGGAGCTGTCCAGACCCAGAGTTGCATGAGAAGTTATCCTGGAATGAGAAAAATTAAGGCAGCAACTGGGTTTGAAGGTTTTGCTCTGGTCACCCACACACATAGTTTGTGTTGTCTATCTTCTAGATTCCAGAGGCCTGGTTACTGCCTCTAAATCTCTTCCTGGACTTCAGATGCTCCTCAGCACACACCCGGCAGCAAGGTCACTGTCTGCCTCTCTCCTCCTGACCACGTTTCTCCCTCTCTGACGACATCAGCGTTGTCTCAGCCCGAACAACAAAGGTGGGTCTGGTGATGCTGCCAGCCAGAAGAAAATCGACATTCTCGGTGGATGCTGAATTAACAGGAAGCCTGGCGGCCAGAATGATACTTTTGAAGGTGCCAAACAACAAAATGAGATGAAGGGAGCTGTTTAAGAAAACCCAGGAAGGAATTTGACTAATTCCTTCTTCACGTACAGAACATGGGCATCTCAATACTGTCAACTAGACAAAGTCTATCCTGTCGTTCCCCTATGTGGTACTGCCTTCACTTTTGCCTTCCCCCATAGCATCCAATATACTGAGAAGAGGGAACACAGTCCTCAAGATTTTGGGGCTCTGAGTTAGTGAAATCTGGGTAGTGATGGAGCGTACTAAGGGTGGATCACTGGACAAGTAATTTTATCTGTGACACAGAGGTAAGTAATAGTACTCATACAACGTAAAAGGATATGGTGAGAAATGTATTTAGAACACGAATGTAGTATCTAGCACGTGCTAAATGTGCAATGTCAGCTATCACTACTGTTCCTATTTAAAAGGCATTCCTATTTAAAATATTCCCTGTTTAAAAGGTGGCTCAGGCTTGCAGAAGGGAGGGCATGAACTCAGCGCTGGAGTTCAGAAGCAAATTATGATGCTTATTTGCTTGGAAATGTTCTTTCATCTCTCTTCCACCTTAGTTTCTCTCATCTGTAAAATGGGATAATACCCGTATCTACTTAATTCTCTGGAGAATTAAAGGAGCTGACACATGGAAAGCCCTTGGCTCCTCCCCCTCATCTCCCATCCCCAGAGTTTTGGAAAGGCCCTGCTAATAAACCCATTAGTCTCCATGACTGATGATGTGTTGAAATATTACTTCTTTGTGGGGAGGCACGGTATGTGTTCATTGTTCATACTCTGCAGAATGGCTCGCTGAAGCCAGACCTCAGCAAGCTGGTGCTGGTGTGTATGCTGGGGGTGGGGGTCGGGGGTGGCGGTAGAAATGGTCTAACAGAAGCTGAGTATGTAGCCATGGAGGAAGACACCCCTGAACTCTCCCCCCAAGCCAAGAGCTCTTGCCCACGGCCAGCACTCATGTCATTAACCAGGAAGTGGGAGGCCCGGCTAACCCTTAATTTGGAGTTTGCTTGTTGGTGCTCCTACACAAGGACTCCTCCTTGGGACAAGATCTGGCTGGAGGTTAGGAGCAGAAGGCTCTTCCTCCTGCTGGCAGGTGGTGGGAAGGTTCCATCCTGCAAGATGCCCTGTTCCCGTGAGCAGGCACCACCCTGGATGGCAGCAGCACAGTTCACTCTGGCTCATGGAACCACACAGACCTCATCAGGTTCTGCCTCAAACAAGCTTATGAAGATAGTAACCACAATTCATCTAGTGCCTGATGGATGACAAAGCAGTCTGTATACACAGAACGTCATGGAAATATCACTTGCGGTGGTGCAGAGACATTGGCAGAAGGACGCCCGCCACCCGCCCGGCTCCCCTGCCGTCCACACCGCCCCCGGGGGCCTGGCTCCCCTGCCGTCCACCACATCCAGGGGGCCCAGCTCCCCTTCCCCCACCCACAGCGCCCCCAGGAGCCTGGCTCCCCTGCCGTCCACCACATCCAGGGGGCCCAGCTCCCCTTCTCCCCACAGCGGCCCCGGGGCGGCCGGCTCCCCTGCCGTCCGGAAGGCAAAGCCCCACTGGGCTCCCAGTCCCGCTGCAGGGGCTTCTCCCGCCTTGTCCAGGCGGGCGTGGGGTGACCCGCCCTGGGCTCTGCCGTTCATCCTGCCCCTTCCCCACCTTGTTCCCGAGACTCCCGCTCCTCCGCGGCTTCGCATGCCTGCTTCCCATCCCCGGATGGAGCTGCCGCCCGGGTCCCCCCCCAGCACATTCACTCATGGGGAGCAACCCCGGGCCTCCCCGCAGTATCTTCCCACAGAAGACCGTCTCACGATATGCTACTCTGCACTGGCGATGAGTAACCAAGACAATGAGCCAGGAAGGAAAACCCAGACGGCCGTGGGGGCTGACGGGGACGGGAAGAGCATCGACATTAATGTTTCCTTTCACCACGCCCTGCTCCGTCATGAAGAAAGAAGAATCTCTACACACACTCTTACTGCTCATTTGCTCGGGGAGCTGAAAACCACTCGAGGCTGCGCAAGCCTGTTTCTCTCAACCCAAGGCCCCTCGGCCCCGCCCCCCACGACTGGTGACGTCCACTCCTCTCTTCCGGGATTTAGGAATGCCAGTCCCCTCCGCAGGGTCAGCGGGTGAGGGTCATGCCGAACCCTCTGGAAACATGGCATGCCCCGGCCGAGCTCACTGAGCCCCGGGGCGGTCTCTGAAGGTACAGCCATCACTGCGCCGTGACCAAGAGCATCACTCTAGACCACGAGCATCCGCGCTCTGCTCACACTCACGTGTTCGTCCGAAGCGTAGAGGACTTCCATTAGTCGCTGCACGAGGTCGTCGTTTTCCTGCCCGTGTTCCTGGCAGAGGAGCTCAATCTCTCTCAACTTTCCGAAGTAGAAATCCCTTTCTTTTTCCACGCCTTCCAGGGCAAGTTTTAACGAATGTACCTGGCGAGGGTGGGGAAGGTGGAAAAGAAAACCCTCAAAAAATACAGCATTAAGAAATAAGTGACCAAGCATGCCTGCGTATAAGGATGCGAAGCGTGAAAAGACAGATGTGCAGAAATGACAGATGTGCAACAATAACGGATGGGCAGGTCCAGGGAGAGACAGGGGCTGCTACTGGAGCCCGGGCCCGGGCCTGGGCACCCAACTGCAGCAGCACCTCTGTCGCTCCTGTCAGCTGAGCGTTTATAATAACCTCAGGCCTGGGATCCTTCCTCAGGAGACAGTTCCACCTGGGCTCCGAGTCAGCCTTCCTTTCCCGCTGACATGGGCGGGGGCACACCTTCCCCCCAACTCCTGGGTCCTCTACAGGGAGGGGGGATGAGAGGGCAGGGGGCCAGGGCAGGCTGCGGACCCTTCTTTTTTTCTTCACCTCACTTGCATGGAGAGCTGCCCTCAGCTTTGGAGCCCCAGTTCCCGACCCAAACTGGACAAATGCTTCTACGGGGAGCCAGGGGCTTGGCTGCACAGGGAAGACAGGGCAAGACTATCAGCAGGCTGAGTGGATCTGCCTCAATCCCTCCAGGTCTCGCTTCGAGCTCATCACAGCAAAGGTGACAGTGTGGAAGGTCCATTCCCTCGGCAGAACAGTCCCCATCCCCTTTATTCTCCCTTGCGGCTGGTTCAGGGGCCTCCCAGCTTCCCACGGTGATAAAGGGAAAGGGGGCAAGTTACAGAGGCTGAGTCCGACAGAGCCATCACCTGGGCTGAAGAAACCCGGAAGGGGGTGTAGACAGACCTGGTCTCAAATTCCAGGCTGCAGGCCCAGCAGCCCCACACAGGCCCAAACCATCACCCCTTCCTGCTCTCAGAAAATCCCTCAATTTTTTTGAACCCTTTGAGCAGTTATAAATTTATGCAAAGAACATGTTGAGGAGGTAAACTAGGTCTTTCACGGTCCTCCTCAGGTGTAACTTCTCTCTCAGTATATGAAAAATCACCCTTAACAGGTTCAAAGACAATACTTGGAATAGAAAATCTCTCTAGTAACTCCAGGCCTCTGTATGTGCTATATGTCTGGAGTTATTGATTCATTGAAACAGATACTCAGCACATGCAGTGGCCCTCTCCTCATGCACGTGGCAAACCTGAATCCATCCAGCAAGACAAGAGTACGGGTCTTCCTCAGAGCTAACCCCACTGACGCCCTCACGCAGCTACTCACAAGGCAGAGGAGGAGGGACTTCCCTGGTGGGTCCAGTGGCTAACGCTTCATGCTCCCAATGCAGGGGGCCAGAGATCGATCCCTGGTCAGGAAACTAGATCGCACAGGCTGCAACTAAGAGTTTAAATGCTGCAACTAAAGATCCTGCATGCGGCAATGAACACCCAGTGCAGCCAAACAAATAAATAATGAAAAACAAAAGGGTAGTGGAGGATCATCAGCTTCTGACTTTAACTCTTCTTTCTGATAATAATAAGGCATTGTAGCTCATGCTCAGTTATGTCTGACTATTTGTGACCCCATGGACTGTAGCCCACCAGGCTCCTCTCTCTATGGACATCTGTAAAAACTGAAGCTAACCCAGTTGCCTGAATTCCAGAAAAAAAAAAAGAAAACCCTCTTGATTCTGGCATCCTCCTCCCCAGACCTGACCACAGGTCCATCTCAAGCCTGCAATGGCGTCAGTGGACGGCTCTGTGGAGTTCAGGACGGCTCTGTGGAGTTCTGCCAGGGGCCCCTCCCTGGACAAGGCAAGAAGGGTCTCTGGATGCCGCTACCCCATGGAAACCACAGGTTCGTCTGCCTCTTGACTGGTGTGGTCTGTGCAGTGAACAAAGAGCTGAGGCTCAGTAGAAACACCCAGCCCAGGTCAGCTTTTGTGGCTATTCCAGGTGCATCAGGTAATACATGCAGCTATAAACATTCCCTGGTAAAAACAATAGGAGCTAAATCACCCGGTGAAAGATCAGTTGGCAAAGGGGACGCCATTTTCACAGTCCCACTCCGACGTGTCAGAGCAGGAGCGTGAACGGCAGAGAGGCAAATGCTAGGGATGCAGCCTGGAGGGGAGTCAAGTTCTCTTCTCCCGATTCTCCACCACCCAGGTGTCCACACACTGCAGATCTGCCCAGCCTTCCTGTCTGAGCCACAGACAGGGTCTGCGAGGGCTAGCCAGGCCCACTCTCCTCGGCCTGCGGTCCCCAAGCATGGCAGGGACCCCACCCCGAGGCCCCTGATTATTTCAGTCATGTCTTTTCCTCCCCTGATTCATTTCTATCACTGACACTGTCCGGCACAGTGGTGCTTTCAGAGCATGTCACGGGAGATAGCCTGCATCAAGGCACGGGACCGAGTACGTGAGAATTCTTAAAGTCCATGGCACTTGTCACCCTGTCTGTTACCCCTGCTACCTGCTCTTTGGCCTGGGCCCCGTCACTCAGCTCCTCCTCGTCTTCACGTCCTCAGCTCTAACACAGGATACCTGTGTGCGGCTCCCCACCAGCTTCAGGGGGGCACCCTGTAGGCTTTGGGGACAGAAAATGGAGGGAGCGCTAACACAGCCTTGGAAGCAGCTGGAGGAGCTGCTCAGTAAGCGGCGGGTGAAAGAAGGCTCCCAGTGTAGGAGGTATCCGACCTTCCCTCCGGGGGACAGATGGAGGTACGGGCACAATGCTCTCCATGTGTGGGCACTGGGGGCAGCCCGGGGGCGAGGCCTTTGCAGTAATGGAGGAATTACAGCCAGGGGGGAGGAAGACCACTGGAATGCACTTCTCTCTGCTGTCTTCTTGAAAGTGGTGTTACGGACAGAAGGACAGTTTAGTTTCCCTGGTGGCTCAGTGGTAAAGAATCTGCCTGCCAATGCGGGAGATGTGGGTTTGATCTCTGGGTCGGGAAGATCCCCTAGAGTAGGAAATAGCTACCCACTCCAGTATTCTTGCTTGGGAAATCCCATGGACAGAGGAGGCTGGTGGGCTACAGTCTGTGGAGTTGCAAAAGAGCTAGACACGACTTAGTGACGGAGCATGCACGGTTTTGTTGAAGCATTGCAGAGGGCATGGGCCCTCAGGGCTCTGGGGCTCTGGGTGAGCTCTTGGGAGCCTAGAACCAGCCCCAGGAGAGGAAGTGGGGCTGGTAGGCGCAGGTTGTACAGCCAGAGGGGCAGGTGGGATCCAAGGTTCCCAGGCGGTTCTACTTTGGGTTAGAAGGTTGGGAACCTGAGTGTGGTAGAGGTAGATGATGAGGAAGCATGAGATAATAAAGCTATTAAAAGAATCTGAGTTCCTAAGGAGAAAGGGGTATAAATCTAAGGTATCACAGACCCATGCCTGACCCTCTTCGCATAGAGCCTCAGGCATGTGGCCCCAGGCTAATTAGCGCTGGCCTAACCACCTCCTATCCTGGAAGAACTCATTAGGGACATGGCATAAGGGCTCAAACTGAGAATCAGCAGGTAATTAGAACTTTCCACAGTTTCGAAACCAAAGTCCTACCCACTGGATGACTTAAGGTTTTACCTTTTTCATTAAAGTGTTCAGAATTGTAAAGAAACACCCTCGTTAGGCAACTGCTGGCTTTTAAACCAGATCCTTGTTTGCAAATATACAATTATCTCAAAAACTGTTTCCAGACTCTTGCTGGCTCATCAAGGATCAGATTAATCACCGGGATTGGGCCAGTGAGTGGCTGGGAACAGCCTGAGGACCTGGAATAAAGGCTCCTGTCCCAGAGGTGGGGGTGTGCTTATATGCTTAGTTGCTCAGTTGTGTGACCCCACGGACTGTAGCCCACCAGGCTTCTCTGTCCATGGGGATTCTCCAGGCTAGAATACTGAAGTGGGTAGTCTATCCCTTCTCCAGGGGATCTTCCCGACCCAGGAATCAAACCAGGGTCTCTGGCATTGCAGGCAGATTCTTTACCAGCGGAGCAACCAGGGAAGCCCAGGAGTGGGGGTGGCCAGGATAAAAGACTCTCCTCCCAACTCAGGGTGAGGGTGGGCGTTTTCTACGCTGGGTCCTGAGCTCCCAGTTGTCATATTACAATTTTGTTTTGAAGTCTGTGATTAGAGTAAGCTATTTTTTTTCTTTCTTTAAACTGGAGGATATACTTTACCATACTGTGATGATTTTTGTCCTCCATCAACATGGATCACCACAGGCATACATGTGTCCCCACCCTCGCCCCCCCACCTCCCTCCCAACTCCATCCCTCCAGACTATTAGAGAGCACTGGCTTTGGGTACCCTCAGTGGGAGTTTGATGTATGTCATAACTTTTAAACTATGTATGCTGTGCTGTGCTAAGTCGATTCAGTCGTGTCCAACTATCTGCGACCCTATGGACTGAAGCCTGCCAGGCTCCTCGGTCCATGGGATTGTCCAGGCGCGAATACTGGAGTGGGTTGCCGTGCCCTCCTCCAGGGGGATCTTCCTGATCCAGGGATGGAACCAGTGTCTCTCCTGCGTTGGGAGGCAGGTTCTTTACCACTAGGGCCATCTGGAAAGCCCCTTAAGCTATGTATACACTTAGGCAAAGTTAGCTATTGTTGATTAGGAAGCATATGTAAGCTTTCATATTGAATATTTCAAAGACAGCAGAGATAGATTACTGCAATCCCAGGGATGGTAGATAAAAAAGAAAAGTTCTAATTCACTGTGGCCTTTCCAATCCCCCCACTCCTGGGTTCAGTGCTCCTGTGTACGTTCACTCTTGTGGGAAGGGCTCGGTGTTTGGCTTTTGCTGGTGAAATTGCTGGTGGTGTGTGTGTGTCTGTCTGTAAGTTCAGCAAGGGAAGGGAAGTTCTCTGTCTTTCTGCCACTTTATAATCAGCATCAGACAGACTGTCTGTCACATTGAACAGGCTTAACTGATAGTTGCTGAAAGAAAGGAAGAAGGGAGGGAGACTAACCCTTGATGCCTATAACACAATCTAGACTGGCTCAAAGTGGCCGTGGTCTAGCCTGGAGCTCCTAACAGCACTGAGGTGTGTGTGTGTGGGGTGTGGATGCGGGGGGCAGTGGTGGTTAGCCTGCCCGCTTGCATTTACCTGAGGCTGCCTCATCTGTCCTCCTGTCTCAGTGTATTTTGGTTGTTGGTAGTCGCTCAGTTGTGTCTGACTCTTTGCGACCCTATGGACTGTAGCCCACCAGGTTCCTCTGTCCATAGCATTTCCCAAGCAAGAATACTGGAGTGGGTTGCCATTTCCTTCTCCAGGGGATCTTCCCAACCCAGGGATCGAACTCATAGCCCCTGCTTGGCAGGCAGATTCTTTACCACTGAGCTACCTGGGAAGCTATTCTCTCAATGTGCAGCTATGAGATTGGTGACGTTTATTGACAACGGGCCACTGATTTTATCCACCCCACTAGTTCCTTTCATTCTGACTCGGCTGAAGCCACTGGGTCCCTCCCCTCCCCATCCCAGGCCCAGAGGGTCTGCTCATCTCACCCTCATACCCATTACTGCTCCCACAGACAGGGCAGGAGATGCTGAGTTACCTGTTCATTAAGCTGTATGACCTGCGTTTCTAAGTCTTTATCAGATTTGGACGCTGAGCCGCTGGACGAAGCCCTTTTGGCTGACGAGGGACGAGAAGGTGTGGATCCTGGTTTAGATGCTGGACTTGATTTAGCCGCACCTGAAAGCAACCAGAATAAATTATGAGCACTGGCAACATGAAAAATGCTTTTTCGGTTGACAGCAAAACTATAATAACAAAAGGAATTTACTAAAACATGTAAGAGATAACCGCCAGCTATCCCTTCCCAGGACACTGTGTGGATGCTAAGTCACACTGGTTGTGTCCAACTCTGCACGATCCTATGGACTGTAGCCCGCCAGGCTCCTCTGTCCATGGGATTTTTCAGGCAAGGATACTGGAGTGGATTGCCATTTCCTTCCCCAGGGGATCTTCCTGACCCAGGGATCGAACCTGAGACTCTTACATCTTCTGCATTGGCAGGTGTGTTCTTTACCACTCATGCCACCTGGGAAATCCCTCCCAGCACAGAAGTAGCACAAACACACTTAGGAAGAGTGCACGCAATAAAATGAGAGAGTCATCCTGGGCAACTTAACCCTTCTCAGCAGTTTTTCCCTCAAGTGACATGAGATTAATGCAGTTGTTCTTTCTCCCCCCAGAGAGATGAGAATAGCAGACACAAAGGGATTTTAAGTTTTTTTTTTTTTTTTTCTTTTAAGAAGGAAAGGTTCTCTGATAAGCTCCAAGCATCATCCTAATTGAATTTCTAATACAGACCTTACAACAGTGTAACACTTTAAGAGGAATATCAATGCAAATGTCTATTTTTTCCTCTTTTAATGTATACCCTAGTTTCAGCCATTAAAAGACTCTAGGAGCCAAGACATCTCTGTAGCAATGGGCACTCCTGGTGCCCAAGTCCTGGTTTCTAAATGTTATTCTGCAATAAAAGGGCTTCTTGAGATAGAGCTGACTCCAGGGGTGGGCCTGGAACATCTTATGTCAAAGAGCAAGGATGTGCTCAAGAATTTTGGTCAACGAGACAGGGGCCAGACTGAAGGGGCTCCCAACTAGCCACACTCAGACCATTTTGCAAACCAAAAAGAATAATGGTTGTAATTGTATTACAATGCACTGAATAAACAAAAATCTAGTCTACGATGAGGGGAGCGGAGAGGAAGGATATAAAGATCTTTACAGAACACTGATAGCTAGGAAATTGCTATTTGAACCAGTCCTAATGAGATGGATGAAACTGGAGCCCCTTATACAGAGTGAAGTAAGCCAGAAAGATAAAGAACATTACAGCATACTAACACATATATATGGAATTTAGAAAGATGGTAACGATAACCCTATATGCAAAACAGAAAAAGAGACACAGAAATACAGAACAGACTTTTGAACTCTGTGGGAGAAGGTGAGGGTGGGATGTTTCAAAAGAACAGCATGTATACTATCTATGGTGAAACAGATCACCAGCCCAGGTGGGATGCATGAGACAAGTGCTCCGGCCTGGTGCACTGGGAAGACCCAGAGGAATCGGGTGGAGAGGGAGATGGGAGGGGGGATCGGGATGGGGAATAAGTGTAAATCTATGGCTGATTCATATCAATGTATGACAAAACCCACTGAAATGTTGTGAAGTAATTAGCCTCCAACTAATAAAAAAATTAAAAAAAAAAAAAAAAAAAAGAAATGCTACAGAAAAATCACCATTTTGCAGTACACTTAACTGATCCAGAGAGGTTTCATCAACTGACTCTAAGACATTGAATACTCTGGTTTCTTTTCAGATTGTATAAATCTTTCGCCCTTTTACTAAGACATTGAGAGGTTTTTGGAGAACCAAATAGCAACACATGTCAAGTCCTTATCCTGTAAGTTGCTTATAATGGGAGAAAGACATGCCTTTACAACAGGGAAGCTTGGGAATTGAGACAGTAGCCAAGTTATTCAGCAGCATCAGTAATAATGACAGAAACTGGCAAAAATAAAAGACCACTGATGTCCGGTAAGACCTCATCTACCTGAAGCTCAGCTTAAAACAGACTCTCCCTATCTAGAACTTGACACACATAGAAAATGGCTTCTGCAGCCAAAAGAGAAGGCACAAGGTATAAGCAATGAAGTTTATACACTTCATGGGTTTAGAAATTCAGAGTCATTGCTGAGGCCCAGCCACTCCCTCTTCCTCTGAACAGCTCAGCATGGTGTAGGTGCTCCCACTGGCCCAATTCTCCACTGCAGTACCCCCACCCGCTGGCTCATCAGTCTCTGCTCTGTAAGCTCTGCGCTTAGCACAATACTTGGCAGAACATATATTTGGTGAAGGAACAACTGTTTAAATAAATACAGGAACAAGTAAATAAAACCTGGTTATGTGGTTTCCAACTTTACATTTTATTTCCAACTTTACAGTTTATTGGGACCAAGAGGTGAGAAAAAGGCAAGGGGTTATACAGGCAAGCTAACAGCAACAAGTTTCAACCAATCTCCTAATTACAAAGTAGCAAACAGGGAAGACTATAAAATTCCTATCTGTCTGTCTTCGGGTGCCGGAAGTCATCAGTGAGAGGTGCCAAGTCATACACACCCTCAAGAGGCATTGACGGTAACATACCCTTTAATATACATGCCTGTTATAAAGGAGGAAAAAAGAATTTTCTTCTAGAAATACAGGGAAATGCCTAATATGCTGAAAATGAGAATGCTTAAATTAGGTGTGACTGAAGAAGTTTGAATATGCACACCATTAGTTACCTGGAAACCTCACTTATGCACCAGACCTTCCCAGGTGTAGACAGTGGATAGCCTGCTTTGTGATTCACCAAAGCTGCGAGGAGCCTTCATCTTTGTAGAAGCCCAGATAAAACACTCCTGGACACGGCTTCCGTGTCCCACTGACCAGGCTGTCTAACTCCAGGCCAAGCCAACTGGGTAAGGAACACAGCACAGAGAATAGCAGGGAAGGCAGGGCGAGGACGTGTGGACCTGGCAAAGAGCCTTCTCCAAGGGCGGCCACCAGCCAGCCTCGCTGGGGAAGTTGCTGTTGACAAATCAAGTTACTGCAGATCTTTTCATGAGCTGTGTGTCATATTTTAATATAAAGAAGGTCTAACAGAAAGCAGCTCAAAGACTGTCCATGACCAACCCCTTTTATTACTAGATACAGACTTACTAAGTGCCTACCATGAGCCCTGTGCTTCTTTGACGTCTCAGTGGGTGGAGAATTCCCCTGCAATTCAGAAGACACAGGAGACCCGGGTTCGATCCCTGGGTTGGGAAGATCCCTGGAGAAGGAAATGGAAACCCACTCCAGTGTTCCTGCCTGGAGAATCCCATGGACAGAGGAACCTTGCAGGCTACAGTCCATGGGGTTGCAAAGAGTCAGACACGACTGACCGACCGAACATGAGAGTGATGAGCACTATATTGACGGTCCCTGCTCTAGAGGAGTTCATGATCGCATGGGAGTGATCATTTAAGAATGCTCACAGACAGAAAGACAGTCTATGTCATCACTGACATGTGGAATCTAAAAAGTAAAGCAAATGAATGTATAAATATATTAAAAAAAAAAAAAAACTGCCCAGGCATGGCCACTCTCAACATTCTCAGGAACAAGGCAGTGTTCTAGACATGACCACAGAGCTTGATTGGGCTGCATTCCCTCTGCTGAAACTCCTCCCTCTTCTCCTCTGAGTGACTGAGTCTAACATCCTTCAGGTCTCAGCTTAAATGTGGCCATGCAGGGAGGTGACAGGACCCAAACACCATCCACACAGCACCCATCAACTGGAGAGGTATGGAGTGATTTATTTAATGCCTGCTTCTCCCATTAGAGGGCTTCCCAGGTGGCGCTAGTAGAATCTGCCTGCTGATGTAGGAGATCCCTGGGATGGGAAGATTCCCCTGGGATAGGAAGTGGTACCCCACTCTGGTACTCTTGCCAGGAAAACTGCATGGACAGAGTAGCCCAGTGGGCTAAAGTCCATGGGGCTGCAAAGAGTCGGATATGACTCTAAGCGACTGAGCACTCCCATTAGACTTAAACTCCAACAAGGGAGGAGTTGTATCTGCTTTGTGTTCTCATGGCCAACCACAATGCCTGATCCAGAGGAGACACTTGATAGTTACGCTTTTGTGACTCATGACAGAACTCCTGGGAGAGGCAGGTATCCAGGGGACAGGTCCCAGGGGAAGCTCAAGGAGCTGATGGCAACTTCAAAATCACTGACAGCAAGAGCTGGCACTAACTGAAGGAAACCAAACAAAACCCACCAGCCTCCCAGAGAGAGAATCTCTGACTGGGTTTCAAGGTCACCTTCCATCATCACTGAGGCCCTTTAGAGATGCAATCAGGACAGCAGTTCACCTGGGTAAATTCAGTCAGTAAACAGTTAACTCTGAGTAGGAAGGAGCAAGGTGGTTTGTGCTGGGCTGTCCAAATTCAAATCTGCCATGTTCTCGTCCATGCCTCTCCTGAAGAGAACAGCCCTGTGGAAGGGGTTTCCCTGGAGAGCGAGTGACCACCCCTTGCCCTCCCCCTGCCGGGCAGGCATCCCTCAGCAGGTCAGCACCTGGGATGGGGCTGGTTGCAGAAGCCGAGTGAGGTCCATCGGACACACGTTCTTCTGCTCCACCTTAGCCAGTCTCACGTAAATTTTTTAAAAGAAAAGCAAGAAAGGAAGAGAAGCCGGTTGCTTGTAAAACAAGGTTGTGTGTGCTTGCATGCTTAGTTGCTCAGTCGTGTCTGACTCTTTGCAACCCCGGCCAGGCTCCTCTGTCCATGGGATTTCCCAGCAAGAATATATTTTCAGGACATCATCAAATGCAGCTTGCAAAAAAAAAAAAAAAACCTGAAGTTTCTGATAAGAAGTTAAAGAAGAAGACGTCAGGGTAAGCCAGAGCCCCATGGAAGACCGAGTTATCAGGGAAGAAAAACTAAAAATAAGCAGAGGGAGCAGGCTGGGAGGGAAATGGGGTCATGGGAGATGCAGGCGGCTCACGGCAGAGACCAGAGCGGCTGCCGTCATTGGCACTGTCCCAGTTCCAGCTTTTTCCTGAGGAAACACATCCCTTGCTGCTGACAGAGTCCAAACCGACTGTGGTTCACAGGTCTTGGCACTCAAGTGCCAGCTGTGATTCACAGACCCTATAAACTGGCACAGTGCAAGCAGCCTGGAGGTCTCTGAGATGAGAAAGATGAAGGCAGTGAGAGTCAGACTTGGCATCCCCCTGCTGCTGGGCCGGGAGGGGACGGTGGAGAAGAGGGGGCCCACACCCGCTATACTTGCTACACGGGGGATGGGAGCAAAGCTGCTGCCTCCACAGTCAGAACAAAGTAAAGAAGGGAAAACAAATTCGAAAAATGTAAAAAGCTCAATTAAGTAATTAATACTCAAAATTTAAAAGTAGAGGGGTTTTGAATTCTGATTTAAGTTGTTTGGAAAGAAACTGATAATAGAAATAGACATCTGATGGATGAGGATACATCCATGAGGTTGGCATCAGTTAACTATACATTTCTACCTTCCAGTCAATAAAGGCAAAGACATGAAAGAACAGGAAGGACATAGGGAAGATCTTAGTATCTTCAGAGGTTAGAAGTTTTTTTTTTAAATCACACAATTAAAGCTCATTTTCAAAAGAATGTAAATTGAGCTCTTTAAATCCTCACAGGCTGCAATCTGATATGGACGTAACTGACCCCTCATGATCAACACACACCAAGAGACACTAAAGGCTAAAATACTAAAGTTTATAAAGATGAAAACCAAACCTTGTGTTTGCTGTATTTAATGCTTTCATGGTTTAACTTTTTAGAATAATAGTAGACAATATCCTGTGTTATATCACGCTCATTAGACAGTTAAGAACTAGGTTTTTGTTTGTTTCAAAGTCTTGCTACCATCACCAGCCCAGGTTGGATGCATGAGACGGGTGCTCAGGGCTGGTGCACTGGGAAGACCCAGAGGGATGGGATGGAGAGGGAGGCAGGAGGGGAAATCGGGATGGGGAACACATGTGAATCCATGGCTGATTCATGTCAATGTATGATGGCAAAGACCACGACAACATTGTAAAGTAATTAGCCTCCAACGAATAAAAATAAATGGAAAAAAAATAAAGTCTTGCTACCTTCTATTGTCTTCTGTGGTGTACCCAGCTTGTGGGATGACAGATATCCTTTCCTGGGCTGCAATAAGGATGTTACCAGAAAACTGGACTGCTATCACTGATACTAAATTTAACACTGATACAATTCTTTTATGTAAGCTAACATTTGTACTCCATTTTTGTGAAGTGACCCAAAGATGTCCTTGATAGCATCCAATCATGGCTTTAGACACAGGGGTTCTCAAATGCTGCCTTCATGCTTCCTCAAATGCCCCCAAGTCCACTGCTGACTTCACTTCTGTGCCTTCCCATGCCTCTCTGCTCAGTGATGCTTACATGGAAAACATTTACATAATAGCTTTTAAAGAGAGTACAGCTACTTCGGCAAGAATACAGATACAGATTTTTTTTCTTGCAGCTATCAGACATTTCAATTTCTTTGTGAGGCTGCATTTGATGATGTCCTGAAAATATAATGAGCGGTAGCCTCGTCTTACAAGAGTCATTTTTCCCTCAAGTTTTTCTCTCTATCCCTAACTTCCCCCTTCAAAATAAAAAGGAGTTTCAGAAGTGGAGGAAACTAGACATAAATTCTGTACAAGTCCCTATAATTCTCTGATTTGACCCATTGGATAGGGACATGATTTACAATGCTAGTCTTTGAGCAGTTGTGTCTTAAATAATGCCTTCAGGGGTTGGGGGTATAAATATGATTCTAAGACATTTTAAACCATAGTTGTAAAAAACAAAGAGTGGCCTGATTCACTGTCTTAGTAAAGCCAGAGCATTGCTGTGTCTAAATGTCAATAATTAGTAGCTTGCTTAATGTTTACGGAAAAATGCTCCACCATTTTAGGCCTATGAGGCCCAATGAATTCATAACCAAGAAGCAAATAAAAGCACTCTATCCTTCTTTATACTTGGCTTTATCCTCTGCGGCCGGGGCTCTGGTGGAATTTAGAAATTCTTCTCACATAATCTGCCATATTCTTTCTGCCAAAATCCTAAACAGAGGAGCTAAAAATATGACATTAATACTGTTGACAAGAGCCTCAGAGACAGTAAAGAAACACACGTCACTCAGGAAGCAACCACTCTTCTTCCCTGCTTTGTGAGCACCCCCCAACACACACACACACACACACACACACACACACACACACACACTTCCTTCTCACTTAATTAAAAAGCCCAGAAGAAACACACGTCACTCAGGAAGCAACCACTCTTCTTCCCTGCTTTGTGAGCACCCCCCAACACACACACACACACACACACACACACACACACACACACACGCTTCCTTCTCACTTAATTAAAAAGCCCACAGAGGAGGGGTGGGGATGCAATGGATGCAGGGAGTCAAACGGAACAAGCTTCCAGTTATAAAATAAATATGTTCCCGGGATGTAATGTACAGCATTAACTATAGTTATTAATACTACAGTTAATAATACTGTATTGCTCATTTGAAAGATGCTAAGGGAACCAAACTTAAAAGTTCTCATCACAAGAGGAAAACAACTTGTAACTCTGCAGTGATGGCTGTTAGCTAGGCTTACTGTGATGACCATTTCACAATATACACAAACATTGAGTCCTTAACACTGTACATGTGAAAGTAATAAAATGTTATATGTCAAATACACCACAATAAAAACAAACCCAAACCCCAGAGAACAACTGAAACATGACCGAAGTGATCTCGTACCTACACTGATTAATCGTTTGTGGATGAACCTGACATCACTTCCTTATCCCCATTAACTCTGGCAAACAGGTGTTATTGTTTAACTGGGATAATGATTAAAATAAATAATTAGGCCACTGCTGGGGGAGATGGCCTGGGGTGGGACTGATTGAAAAGAGAATTCCCACAGGAAGAGGATCTCCCAAGTGACTAAACTAACACCAGAGCTGTCACACTGCGGAACAACTAACAAGCTCCCGTGCAACCCTGCAGACACAAGATCTAACACTTTCCTTCGAAAATGCCTCTACACCTCCACTGTGTGTGTTCTGTAATCTGCTTGGCCCTAAGGGTGGGGGAAAAAAAAAACATCTCAGTGGCCAACGTTTTGTCCAAATGGAACCTTAATAGGGGTTTTCTGGGGTACCCTGATTCACGAGATCATTCACAGGTTGGTTCTTTTACTCTCCAATGAGTAGTTCAGAGGCCTTACGGCTTCTGTCCCACCAGGGCAGCCAGTGGCAAAACTGGGCTTTCCCTTTTTGCCCCTTTGGTGTTGGCTTCTAGAAGTCGGGTGGCTCCACCTCCAAGCAGCTCGGGGCGGGGCTCCACAGAGCCGAGCGTGAACCTCGTCAGTCCTGCGGGAGGAAGACTGGTGGGAACGCCGTGTCCTTCCCTCCTGCCCAGGGAGGCGGCGGTGAGGAGCAGGGGCGGGCGCCCCGCAGCCTCGGAACAACCCTGGCCCCGCGGCCAGCTCACTGGCAGGACTTCCCTGCCACCTGGACTTCCTTCTGTCCTACACAGTCAGTAGCAGTCCCTCCTTCTCAGAGCTGGGGAGAGTACCTGGGTGAAGCCGTGGAAAGTTCCTACCCAGGAGCCTGGCACACAATAAATCAGCACACCCTGTTGTTATTATTACTACTCAGCAAATGAGGCCTGATTCAACTAATGACGAGAAACCACACAGGCTTCTCACTTCTAGACGCCAGCAAGATAAAAACTAAACTGCTGAAATGATAAGGAAATGAGACTCATTTTTATCTAAAGGAAATCTTTATGAAAACGGGTTTAACGCATAACCCACTGGTGGGCTCCCAGGCCTAGGTTCCTGTCTTGGGAATCAGTAGACCAGAGCCCAAGTCTCTGTGCTCCTTCTGAAACTACCCCGATTCATGCGTTCCTGTCACAAATATTTACTGAAGCCTGACTGCATTTCTGGCAAGCTACAGGCACTTGGGATAAAACAGGGAATGTAACACAAAGATGCCGGTCCGTGTGGAATTCACGTTCTAACGGGGAATTCGATAACAAACGATAATGTTAATAAATTAGTGGGTGACATGATAAACCAGAAAGTAAATGCCACGGGAGAGGCAGGGCCAGGCGAGAGTAGGGAGTGCCGGGTGGGGCTGGGAGTGTGGCAGTTCTGAACAGAAACTTTAGAAGTCTGAAGTTCAGGATTATCCATCGTGTAGTCCCCTCCAGTCTCAAGCCCTTGCTCAGACCCAGAGGACCTCCCGGAGTCCCTCCAGAAGGACAGGGGTCACAACCCTGCTCCCCTGCCTGGCAGCCCAGTAGGGATGCCAGGAGGTGGGATCCACACTGGGTATGTGTGGGGCTGACCCGGGCTCAAAACCTCCCTCCTCACCTAAGCCGATGTGTGTTTGGAACAGCCCCTTGGTTCCAGCTTCCAGGATCCCTGAAAGGGACATGCCACTTGCAGGAGTCACCCTCACTTCTTCAAAGCCCCAGGGGAAAGTGCAAGCTGAGCAAAGACCCGAGACAGGCAAAGGTGGCCTTCTGGACAGCCAGGAACAGAACATTCCAGGCGGAGTAAAGACCCGGCCTCACCTGGAATGGAGGGAGTTGGGGGTGCTGTGGGAGGAGGGCGCTCGAGATGGACTGGAGGGCGGCCGCCATGGACCTCAGAGGTTACCGCCAGGAGGCCGGCTTTTGTTCTGACGGAGAAGGGCAGCCATGGCAGGGTCCTGGGCGTGACGTGGGTTGCAGGCGGCTCTCTCCGCCTGCTGTGTGGACCACAGACTAGCTGGGCTGAGGGTGCAAAGGCCCAGCTGGGCGGTTACTGCGGCCGCCCCTGGTGTAAGCGGCGAGTGCCCAAGATGAGTGTGGGTTTGGGAAAGCGTTCACAATGCGACAGTTTAGAAAACCCTATGATACATCCTAAAGCACCAAACATCTGGCCATTGATCACAACTTAGGTTTTCCATCATTCAGTTCAGTCACTCAGTCGTGTCCGACTCTCTGCGACCCCATAGACCGCAGCATGCCAGGCCTCCCTGTCCATCACCAACTCCCGGAGTCTACCCAAACTCATGTCCATAGAGTCGGTGATGCCGTCCAACCATCTCATCCTCTGTCATCCCCTTCTCCCGTCTTCATCGTTAACAACAACTAAAAGGTCTTCTGGGATCAACAGCATCTGCTATTGGCTCCACAGGGAGGCAGAAGGACGAGGTGGCAATGACAAGAGCCATGAGTCAGCTGGGGTCCCTCCCGGCCCACTGCTTGGAGCCACCCCACATGTGCCAACCGGCTCTGCCCTGGGAGAACGTGCCGAGGGACAATGCCAACAGCCTGGGCCGGAGCCCCAGTGCCCGAGGCCTCCCCAACCGGTGGTCACCGAGAGGGGACAGCGGGCCTGACTCCGCTGGGCACGTTCAGCCAGCGTGAGCATTCACAAACTGAGTTACTTCTGCCCTGGTTACTGTCCCTGCTGGAGAGGATGTGCTTATTTTTAGCCATCATGTGATTCTCCAGTATTTTCCAGGCTCGGCTTGAGTCACTCCGGTTTCGGAGAAATTTTCAGAGCGGGGCGGTGGGGGGGGGAAATATGCAGGAACGCCTCTTCTTGAAATGGCTTCAATAGTAGATTCTGACTTTACGTAGTTATTTGAGCATTGTATATATTTCTTTTGATGAGCTGACTTTTCACATTCCTCACATCCTGGTAGAGAATTAAGTGTGCTTTGAAATGCATAAGGTGCCAACCAATTACTATCTTATTCTAACGAGTTCAAATTCTTGTTTTGAAATTGTTCTCAGAGCAATTTCTCTCTAGAAGTAGAGAAGCTCCCTTACCCCTGTGAAAACAACATGCACCAGCATTCCGATAATAATTGAGGGGAACACTCCCTTGCTTGTTTACTGCAGCAAGAAGGAACGCTGATGGCTGAATGAGCCCAGCAACCCGAATCAGCCCACTGAGAGTAAAGACACACGGGCATCACCATGACAACATCAGTGTCACATGCACTCCTGGCACACAGCAATCATTCAAGCCAGAAGCTTACAGACGAAGATGGCCATTCTGGGGAACACAACTACTTACGTTCATCCTTTATGATGTTCCGTCAGAGACCTACTGGCTCCACTGACAAGACCAAATGTTTCAGGTTGTCTTGATGATGGGGGTAAGTTCACTGTGCTCCATTAACACTGTCTTACTGGGACTCTCTTGCAGAGACAGAAACAGACTGAAGCCACACAGCTGCAAGAACCCAGGGAGGTGAGAACCAGAGCTGAGCCCCACTCTCATCACCTACTCTCTTCCACTCCAGTTGACTCCCGCTCCAGGTCAATCCTAAAGGAAATCATGCCTCAATTTTCATCGGAAGGGCTGATGCTGAAGCTGAAGCTTCAACGCTTTGGCCACCTGAAGTGAAGAGCCAACTCACTGGAAAAGACCCTGATGTTGGGAAAGATTGAGGGCAAGAGGATGAGATTGTTGGATGACATCACCGACTACATGGACATGAGTCTGAGCAAACTCCAAGAGACAGTGAAAGACAAGGAAGCCTGGCGGGTTGCAGTCCATGGGGTCACAAAGAGTTGGACATGAATTAACAACAGCAACCAGGTTTCTGCTTCTACCACCCAATGACCAAGCCAGAAACCTGTGCATCATTCATCCTTGGCTTCCCCTGTCCTTTACGTCTCATATCACATTACCATCAAGTTCTGTTGATTAAACCTCCTTAAGGTCTCTATAACCCACATGGCTATGACTTCTGTTCAGGCCACCCTCCTCTCCTACATGGCTGGCTGCACCAGCTTCTTGGCTGTTGTACTTAAAACCTTTCAATGAAATGACTCCCCAGAATCCTCATAACAAACTGTAAACATCTGTGACTACAGAACTTCAGGCGACCGCACCACTGTGCTCTTTATCTCCTGGCATACCCACTCTCCCCGAGAGCATGGGTGGGACCTGTGGCTTGCTTCCAACCAACACAATATGGGAAAGGTGATAGAATGCCACTCCCATCACATGGAATCCCATAGGATTCTCTCTCTGACTCTATTTGCTGGCAGGCACACTAGAGACTCACCCTCCTGGCCTTGAAGAAGTCAACCTCCACTGCAAGAACCCATGTTCGAGAAGCCCCCAGGGTAAGGAACTGCAGGTGGCCTATGGGAACTAGGAGTAGCTGCCAGCAAGGAAGTGAAGCCTCAGTCCTGCAGCCTCAAGGAAGCTGCCAACAACACAAGGGAGTTTTCCCCACTCGAGCCTATGATTAGACCACAGCCCCAGCAGATGCCTGGATTGCAGCCTGGTGAGAACCAAAGGCAGAGAACAAAGCGAAGCTGTGCCTGGACTTTAGAAGCTGTGACACAATACATGAGTGCTGTTTTAGGCTGCTAAGTTGGTAGCAGTTTTGCAGCAATAGGACATGAATGCTGCCTCTTCACGCATGATACAAGGGCCCTGGCTCACCTCTGCAGCCAGCCTCACACCTAAAGTCCATATGGAACGACATGCACGTCACTGAATACCGCATGTTCTTTCTTTAAAAAGAAATTATTTATTATTTATTGTTGGCTGTGCTGTGTCTTTGGTACTGGCTGCCTGTGGGCTTTCTCTAGTTGCAGTGAGCATGGGCTCCAGCTTCTCACTGCAGTAGCTTCTCTTGTTGGGAGGCTCTCGGGTGCGCAGGCTTGGAAGCTGTGGCTCCTGGGCTCTAGAGTGCTGGCTCATTAGTTGTGGCGCAGGGGCTTTAGCTGCTCTGCAGCTTGTGGGATCTTCCTGGATCAGTGATCGAACCCACGTCCCCTACACTGGCAGGCGGATTCTTAACCACTGGGCCGACAGGGAAGTCTGAGCATGCTCACTTTTGATTGCAACATTCTATTCTGTTTGCAAGGCTCTCTTCCATACCCTTCACCTGGCTAACTCCTACTCATTTGCTAAGTCTTAGTCAAACCTCACGTCTTCCAAGAAGCTTTCCTAGAGTACGCTAGGTCAGCTCACGTGGTCGTCTTCCTACACACCCTCACTGCACTTACCTCACTTTAATGCTGTTGTCTATTTAGTGCCAGACTTCCTCATAGGCTGTAACTTCCTGATTCCCTGTCTATTTCCAGAACCTCTCACAGTGCCTTAAATAGCTGTTGCAAGACCGAACGAGAATTCAAGTAAAGTTTTCACAAAAGGGCAAGGAAGCCAACAAAAAGAAACTGTTGTTTAAGAACTATTTTCTGAGCTCCTGTGCAGTGCGCTATTTTCTGAGCTACGGCGTCAGGGGCTGCTCAAGTGATGGAGATGATTGGTGAAAACGTCCAAACAGCCACGTGCTGGCGTAAATGCTGCATTCTCCTTGATCCACAGGGACACCGCAGTGATTCAGTTTAAATCAATTCAACAAATACTACGTGAGAACCTTCTATGTGTCAAGCAATGTGGAAACAACGATTGAACAAGACAGAACGGGTTGATAGTTTGGTTCACCCAATTCCAGGGGGATCGAGAGAATTCTTCAGGTCAAAACTGTCTTCAGTTCCCGCCCAACGTACCAAGGGTCAAAGAAAGGCACCAGTGATGAAGAAAAATAGGCTCACTGGTAACTCGTGATATTCTGCTCATGGAAACAAACAAATGCTAAGTCACTGCCTTTTGAGGTTTGACAAACTTTCCTGTGAGGCTGAGAAGCCAAGCGCCAAGTTGTTATACCCAAGGAGAGAAAAGGGATGATCCATCACAGAAACGCATGGGTCTGAGTTCCAGAACTGATGAATATTTCAGCACGTACAGGGGGCAGCTGTGTAAGAATGGCCCAATGCTGGTGATGAAAGGACCCAGTACTGTTGAAGATGGGGCCAGGACAGACCTCCCCGGTGGTCCAGTGGTTAAGACTCTGTGCCCCCACTGCAGGGGGGTATGGGTTTGATTCCTGGTCAGGGAACTAAGATCCCACATGCCGTGTTACACAGCCGAAAACAGAAAAGGGCCAGGATGATCTGTTTCCCAGGTGAAGATGGGGGGACAATGGATGCCCTCACCTCCTCCTGCCAAGTCCCATGTAAGGGACTGAAATTCGTGCTGAAATTCGTGCCGGTTTTGTCCAAGGGGCTTACTCTTCACTTTGAAATCACCCAGATCATCTACTCAGAGAATGCTCTGAATTGAAGGATTAAGAAATCAGAGATCAGTAATCCCATGAACCTAGGGCTCGGTTTTCTGGACTTTATATACATTTCTGCTTTGGAGTTGACAGGAGGTCTGGAACAAGCAGCCGAATGTTTCGTGCATTTACAAGCATATATAAAATATAGCGACTCTCACCCCAGAGCCTATTCCAAGGATACATGGGAATGCTTTTGAACTTTTAAAAATGATAGCTGTTTAAAAACATAAACGCCATTCAAATAGAACAGCATGTGCTCTGTTTCAAGCCTTTACAACACAGGAGGGCCTTTTATTTCCTCCACTAACGATGCAATTTCCGTTTGGTTTGTGAAATTTTACTGCAGTTCAGTTCGTGTGGGAAGAAGAGAAGAACGTAAGACAAGACCGTACCCGTGATATTTGCGTGTGCACGTGCTAAGTCACTTCAGTCATGTCCAACTCTTTGTGACCCCACGGACCGTAGCCCGCCAAGCTCCTCTGTCCATGGGATTCTCCAGGCAAGAACACTGGATTGGGTTGCCATGCCCTTCTCCAGGGGATCTTCCTGACCCAGGGATTGAACTCGCATCTCTTAAGTCTCCTACATTGTCGGGTGGGTTCTTTACCACTAGCGCCACCTGGGAAGCCACCAAGAATATTGGAGTGGGTAGCCATTCCCTTCTCCAGGGGATATTCCTAACCCAGGGACTGAAGGCAGGCAGATTCTGTACCATCTGAGCCACCAGAGAAAGATATTTGAGAGGCAATATAACAACACAGTGGTTAAAGAGCACTAGACTCTGGAACCACAGAGCTTGCAGTTTCCAGTGCGTGACGCTGACAAGTTATTGAACATCTCTGTGCCTCAGTTTTCTCAACTCTAAAACAGGGGTGGGATGGGGACTGTCTACCATTTAGGATTGCTGTGAACCTCCACTGAGCTCATACAGGTTAAGTGTTTAGAACACTAGTGGCCAAATGCCCACTAGCATGTATTCAATACTTACTCCCTCTATATCTGATGTAAAGAGCTGATTCATTGGAACACACTGATGCTGCGAAAGACTGAAGGCAAGAGGAAGAGGGGGAGGCAGAGGATGAGATGGTTAGATATCGTGACTGACTCAATGGACCTCAATCTGCGCAAACTCTGAGAGAGAGAGAAGGACAGAGAAGCCTGGTGAACTGCAGTCCATGGGGTCACAAAGAGTCAGACTTAGTGACCGAACAACAACAATATTTTACACATTTTTCCTTTCCCTAACTTCCATTAAAAATTCACAGTAGATTTAAAAAAAAACCCAACCTATGATATACTTTGATTCCAAGAAGCCAAAATAATTAAAACTTATAAACTGAACTAGTAAGTCATCTGTCAAATATGCAATCTCCTGAAACAAACACATTAGGATAGACAAGGAAGATGTACATCTCTTCCAAGGAAGAAGCCCCAGCCTCTCCCACAGACACTGCCAGAAGAGTCCTCTCTGAGGCTCCTGAATTCTTCACGACTCTGTTCCCCTCTGTGCCCAATATTCCAAACTCGCAGATATTCAGTATCCCGCAAGGCAGAGTGCTGCTTGTATTTTATGCTGTGGTTTTATCACTATTACAGATAGAGAAACACAGTTTTAACTACACTTTGAGGAGAAAAGTATCCTGACATCTATCTTATATATTTCACATATGATAGATGTGTAACTGGAGGAGCAAAGCCACCATTTCCCCCACTCTCCTTCCAAGGAGGAGGGAATGTCCTTTAAGAATGGAATTAATTGGACCACTGTAATTTCCCCCCACACTTTCTCCAGGCCTGAATGTGGCTAAAGGAGCAGCCATTAATTGGTGTGAATCTTAGGGGATGATTTCCCAATGCAAACCGGCCAAGGGCGTGCCATGCTGATGGAGGGCAGGGACTGAGAGAAAGATACATTGTTCACATAATAGGGAGAAGTGCTAACACCCATTTTAAAAGAAGTCTTGCTAATTACGGGACTGGTAAGAAAAATGCAATTCTTCCTTGTTATGAGTTGATATTGCATGATTTTTTAAAATTAACATTTGATCCTTGAAGTAGGTATGTGGATAAAAGAGTACGTGGTTAGTGACTGGGGTATGTGGGACAGCAGTGTCAGGCAGATACACACTGGGAAGTTGGAAGAATAAACAGGCATGACTCCTTTTGATGGAGAGACTATGAAGGGACAAGAAAGGTGATGCTGCCTGTTTTTATGCTAATGGGGTTCTAGGGAGTAAATGCCATTATGGGCTGTTTTAGTCTAAAGAGAAGATATGAAAAATATGCATTTCTTGGAGTAAATGATGACTCTGGGATTGAGACCAACATTTGTATTTAAAGAGTGGTGTTTCTCAAAAGGTAAATGAAGCCTTACATAGTGGCAATAATAAGGAAAAAGGTCTTGTATAAAGGTACAGTCCTGAGTCAAGGTTAGGACTCCTGAGTGGAATTTAGCTTCTTGAGTACTTTTTACTTGGACTCTTGAATTAAAGTCTGTTAAATAAGAAACATCAACACTCAACAGAGCAATAAAACAAAATCCAGAGTCTCTAGGACATAACATCACAATGTCTAGGGTACAGTCCAAAATTACTCAACATATGAAGAGTCAAGAAATGGTGGATATATCAGACAAAAACTTTAAAGCAGCTATCATGACCATGCCCATCAAGTAAAGTATGCTTATAATAAATGAAAGACAGGCACTCTCAACAGGAAAATTTGAAAAAAAATTAAAACTGAAAGAAACAGTTGATATATAAAAAATGCTCAGCAGTAGATGGAGATGACAGAGAAAGAAGAAGGTCAACCTGAAGATATATTAATAGAAACCATCTAAAGAATAGAGATAATACTGGAAAAAAATGAACAGAGCCTCAGGGACCTGAGGGATAATAGCTAAAGCTCTAGTACATGGAAGAATGAAGTTCCAGAAATATAGGATACAGAGAATGAAGCTGAAAAAATACTAAAAAAAAAAAAATGCTGAAAATCTCCCCAACATGGTAAAAGACATTCGCTTAGAGACTTAAGAAGTTTAATGAACTCCAAAATAAGATAAATTCAAAGAGAACTTTGATTAGGCACATCACAGCCACGCTACTGAAACCCACAGACAAAGAAATCTTAACTGCATCCAGAGAAAACAGCCTATCGCTAGAGGGGAAGGTGATCAGAGTGAGCACACATTTCTGGCCACAGAAAGTGGAAAGACGTTTTTAATGGGAGAGCGTGCGCAGTCACTACAGCCGCGTCCGACTGTTTGTGACCCAATGAACCAGAGCCCTCCAGGCTCCTCTGTCCATGGGATTCTCCAAGCAAGAATACTGGAGTGGGTTGTCATGCCCTCCCTCCAGGGGATCTTCCCCACCCAGGAACTGAACCCATGTCTGCTACATTGCAGGCAGATTCTTTACTGCTGAGCCACTGGGGAAGCCCTAATGGGAGAGAGGGAGGAATAAAAGATCAGTTTGAATTCTTTATCTGGGAAATATCCTTCAAGAATGAGGGTGAAATAAAGCCATTCACAGAAAAAGGAAAACTAAAAGAATCTGATGTCATTGCACCTGCTTTACAAGATATAACTTCTTTTTCTCTTTTAAAGTTATTGGGTCTGAAGAGAAATGAAATTAGTAGGGAACTCAGATGTTCAGGAATGAATGAAGAACACTGGAAATAGTAAAAATATGAAAAATAAATTTTTTCTCTTAATGTCTTTAAAATTCATATGACTACTTAAAGCAGCCCTGCCTAATAGGAGCCATGGAAGTAAACTGCTTCTAGTAGCCACATTAAAAAAATCTTGAAATTAACTTCTAATACATGTCGAAGATACACAATATATGCAAGTTATCACTTCTACCTGTAATCAATATAAAAATTATTAAGCTAGTTTTATATTTTTCCCATACCAAGTCTTCTAAATTCAGTATGCATTTTATACATACAGCACATTTCAATGCGGAATAAGCACACTGCAAGTGCTCAAAAGCCACTGTATAATACAGCACTGATTTAAAACAAAGGTTATAACATTGTCTTGTGGTGTTTATAATGTACGTATGTTTATAGTATAATATGTATGATAAGCAAAACAAAGAAGACTGGAGGGAAGGGTTGTCAGGCTTCCACATTTTACAGGAAATGGTATAAAGTACACTGAAAAGGCAAGAATATATATGGTAATCCTTAAAGCAACTACTGAAAAAAATTAATGCAAAGAGATACTGTTAAAAAGGCAATAGATAAAATAAGATGAAATACTAAAAAAAATTTTTTTAATTCAGAAGACAACAGGGAAAGAGAAACATAAACAAAACAGAGGGGACAAGTAGAAAACAAATGATAATACGGTAGCTCTAACTCCAGCCAAATCAATAAGGACATTAACAATGGACTGGACACTCCAATGTCCACAGACTACCAGAACGAACAGAAAATGCAAGACCCAATTACATGCTGTTTTTAAGAAACATACTTTAAATATCAAGACAAAGATAGGTGGAAATTTACTGTATGGAGAAAGATACACCAGCAAACAGTAAGCATAGAAAGTCGGAGTGGCTATATTATATCAGATAAAATAGACTTTAAAACAGAGGTATCTTTTACCAAAGATAAAGAGGGGCACCTCATAAAATACAAAGCTCAATTCATCAGGATGACTCAACAATCAGAAATTTCTATGAACCTAACCACAGAGCCCTAAACACAGGAAACAAAAATTGCTAGAATTAAAGAGCTGCTGCTGTTTAGTAGCTAAGTTGTGTCTGACTGTAAACCCATGGACTGTAGCCCTCCAGGCTCCTCTGTCCACGGGATTTCCCAGGCAAGAACACTGGAGTGGCTTGCCGTTTCCTCTTTCAGGGGATCTTCCCAACTCAGGGATTGAGCCCACATCTCTTGCATTGGTAGCTGAATTCTTTACCACTGAGCCACCTGGCAAGCCCAGAATTAAAAGGACACATGGATGACTCCATAATTAATGTTAATGCTCTCTGTAGCAATTGTGAGAACTTGATAACTACTAAAAAGAAAAAGCAGTAAAAACATAGATGATCTGAATAACACCATCTACTATCTTGATATTCTTATTTCTAAAACACCATACAACCAACAACTGCAGAATGCATATTCTTTTCAAGTGACAATGACCAAGACAGACCACCTTCTGGGCCAGAAAATCAAGATCAGAACAAGGATTTTAAAAAACCTCTGTAAACTGCTACATTTCACTGCTCCTCTTAAAACACATAAAACAAACTGTGGGAAAGTAAAAGCAACTCTTCTTTACCCAATGGTGATCGGTGATGCTTACTTAGATTACAGGTACTCAAAAAATATGCAAACATAGTTATGTAAATAAACACAATCACTTGTTAAGGTTGTATCAACAGCCTTCAAGAACCCCAAATTAAAGATAACTGAGAGTGAGAATATTCAAATACTCAATACAGTTTCTGAAAAATGCTGTTTGGATTTATTTACATCTCCATTTAGGAATTTAATTATGATCATTCAAATGCTTTATTCTATGTCTTACGTTGCTTCCTTTTTGAAATCACTTTTCTAGTATTTCCGTTTAATCTTATTTTGAGGCTGGAATGCTAAAGTCCCTAAGGAAAAGAGAAGGCTCAGAATCAATTTCCACAGCAACTCTAAATCCATCACACTATATTTGTATATGGGAGTTTGATTTAAGTACATTAATATATGTGGATTTGCAACATGTCTAAGCTGTGGTTGCTATAGGAACCGCAACTTCAAATTTCCTTTTAAGTTTAGTAAGTGCTCACACATAAAAACTGATCCCCCTGACAGATATCTCAAGTTGCAGATATGGCTCACAGCAATAAATTTATAAACATGACTCACGATGATATATGTACTTAATAGAGATCTGTCATTAAGAAAATGTGCATTTTAATACATGCTCCTAGTTGGTAGATCAAAAGCAATTCAAGATGCAATTTCTCAGGATGGAGATAGAATAAGACTTTGCCAGGCAGCCATTCATCCTTAGCAAAAGGCTGTGCCATGCTGAAGCTTTCTATAGCCTAGCTAAGTCACCCAAACACACACAGGCACCAACAGGCTCTACAGCTTCTCTGAATCCAGACTATCCTGTTGTCTGTACTGAAATGGCAAAAAAAAATCTGGCACATTCTCACAGAGACAGAACGTATGGAGCATCTGTAGTGCATCTATTTTGTACACAAGCAAATAACCTATGGTGCATGGGTGTATAAGTACTCTGTATGATGCAAAAACACCATTTCTTTCTTCCCATGTAGACAGTCCTTTCTTAAATATCAATGTGGATAATCCACCCCATGATCACTTTTCCAATTCTAACATGACCTCTTTGCCACGAGCCACAATGTGGTCCCCACATACTGCTCTTCATGTATGATAGTCAGGATCGGCACGTTAGCTTTAATATTAGCGTCAGTTCAGTTCAGTTCAGTTGCTCAGTCGTGTCCGACTCTTTGCGACCCCATGAATTGCAGCACACCAGGCCTCCCTGTTCATCACCAACTCCTGGAGTTTACTCAAATTCATGTCCATCGAGTCGGTGATGCCATCCAACCATCTCATCCTCTGTCGTCCCTTCTCCTCCTGCCCCCAATCCCTCCCAGCATCAGGGTCTTTTCCAATGAGTCAACTCTTCATATGAGGTGGCCAAAGTACTGGAGTTTCAGCTTCACCATCAGTCCTTCCAATGAACACCCAGGACTGATCTCCTTTAGGATGGAAGTGTTTAGAGAGAGATAAAGCCATTGCAAAATGGACCAAATATTTCAAAGCCAAAGTGAAAAAAAATAATTAAAGACCATTTCCTATTTTCAATTATACCAGACATTGTTTGTTTTCACTAATGCAGATAATTAAGAAATGACTGAGGCTTAGAGGTGGAAACAAATTACTTCCCAGTGTTACTAACCTGGCATCACTGTGAAATAACTCATGTAGGTAGGTGAACTTCCCAGACAGCTGGGGGCCCTCACCTCATCAAGCAGTTTAATTTGTCTTAATTTTTTTTTTCTTTTTGGTCACGCAGCACAGCGTGTGGGATCTCAGCTCCCTCATCAGGGACTGAACATGGGCCATGGTAGTGAAAGCCCAGAATCCCAACCATTAGGCCAGCAGGGAACTCCTTGTCTTACATTTTGGATGGACAAAATCAGACTTATGTACGAGAATGGCTTTGAATGGCTTTAGACAGGAGGCAGAGAGGCCAGTTTAGAGACTATAAACAGTTTATGGGAGAGATGATTATTAAGAGAAAATTAAAATCTTAAGAATTAGAATGGAACTCTGAGTGTTATCAACCAGTATATGCTGGTATCGTGTGGATCCTGAGGACGACTAAGACACATGGCACTCTGTGATTCAGCAATAAATATCTCAGGCTGCTGGACCACTGATAACATTTTGTTAAGTTTTTTTTTTTTGTCTCTTCTTTTACTGATATTCATACTTTCTATTGCTATCACTGTACCCCTTGCCCTAATAAGGTACAGCGAGGAAAGCTGAGCGCCAAAAAATTGATGCTTTTGAACTATGGTGTTGGGGAAGACTCTTGAGAGTCCCTTGGACTGCAAGGAGATCCAACTAGTCCATCCTAAAGGAGATCAGTCCTGGGTGTTCATTGGAAGGACTGATGCTGAAGCTGAAACTCCAATACTTTGGCTACCTCATGTGAGGAGTTGACTCATTGGAAAAGACCCTGATGCTGGGAGGGATTGGGGGCAGGAGGAGAAGGGGACGACAGAGGATGAGATGGCTGGATGGCATCACCGACTTGATGGGCATGAGTTTGTGTAAACTCCAGGAGTTGGTGATGGACAGGGAGGCCTGGCGTGCCGCAGTTCATGGGGTCACAAAGAGTCGGACACGACTGAGCGACTGAACTGAACTGAACTGAATGAGGTTCTGAGAAACCATACCCCCATGTTTGTTATAATTCTATCCAAATTTGCTCTTAAGAAAGAGCAAATAGTGTGGATCAAGAAATACAAATTTCCAGTTATAAAGTAAATAAGGCATGAGGTTATAAAACACAGCACAAGGAATATAGTCATGAATATTGTATTAACTTTGTATGGTTCAGATGGTAAGTAGAATCCCTGTGGTCATCACTTTGCAGTGTATACAAATGACAAGTCTCTATATTACACACCTGAAACTAATACAGTGTTGTATGTCAGTTTGAAAAAAAAACAAAAATCAAATAAATAAATGTAAAAGAAAGAGCAAATAGGCTCTGGGTAAGTATTCTAGGAACTCTCCCTTTCTAAAGTATATGAATTTGATAGCACAGATTCTATACCTATTCTGACTTTTAGAATATTCTGGCTTACAGTTTCTTGGCTGCTTTCCCAAGAGTTGGATACATGACCCCTGGGGGGGAAACGCACTCTCACTGTATTTATAGGCATCTTTCTCCTATGATAGCTTTTAAAACAATGTTCTACCTGTGATGGTGATGTATACATGTGACGTATACCCAGGCTATCATTTTTTCAGTGTAGTTTTACTACCCCACCGTGTCCAAGAGTCAGGACACGGTTCATAAAAATGGGGACGGCTGGTCTGACTCCTGGAAACATCCTTTCTCCTTGATTAGGACCAGAGAGATGAATGCAGTCAAGGCATCAGGAACATAAGCCTGAGGAATACTGCCTTCCCAAATATGAGAAACCAAGTTTATCATCTGTTTCCTGAGCTTTGTCACCCAAGAAGTTAAGCTCTGGAAACAATATTATTTCTCTTCCAGGTTCATGGACATTCTTTCTATCGAAATGGCACAAGGTTCTCTGTGGCTTTTGTGAAAGACAGATGAGGGAGTTCCTGGAAAGCAAGGCCAAGGCAGAACAAGGACAGTTCTTTTGGGGGGGAGGCGGGCGGGTAGGGGGTTGGTGCCAGTTTAAGGACACGTTATGATTGCAGAAGAAAAATGTTTTGAGGCCTGTCCAGGTCTACTGCTGAAAACTTGAAAAAGTAGCAGCTGTGTTTCAAGATGAATTGGTACGTCATTAGCAGTTGCAGAAAAAGGGCCGGAGGTCAGAGCAGCTCTTGGTTTTCACACGTCCTTGTCCCCCCAACTCCATCTGCCTGTGTCTCCCCGGCTCCGCGGGAGACATAGCACTCCCCTTCTCAATTCTGGTCCGAGAAGAATGACAGCCTCTGATCAAAGCTGAAGGCCAATTTAAACCACCGTACATTTTGGTTCCCCAGTTTCCCTGTGGCTCCATTTTTACCCAACCTCTTCCAGCACTTCTGTCCCCGCAAAAGGTAAACACATTCCCTTTCCTCTCCAAACCTCTTTCGATGGCCCTGACCCCATTTTTTTCCCTCCAGCCTCAGAGCCACACTCCACCAGTTTCCCCTCTTGGGTCCTACTATTCCTTCTCACAGAATCTTTCTTCCGTCTTATAAACCAGCTCCTTGTGCCTTGCCCGAAAAGCAAGCAAAATCAAATCCAGGACAGTATCATTCTCCCCCACAGTCTAACTTTCTAAAGCATCTGTCAGCTCTTCCCCATCAAAATGGGGGAACATACCATCACAATGTTTTTATTTTCCTCCACCTTTTTCCTGACCTTTTGGTGAAGGTAGAATCTCCTCTCCCCCCCATCACTTTGACAGCTGTGTATAACACCCTTGGTAAGCAGCTGCCATCGAGGTGGATGGACTCAGCATTTCAACAGACCAATTTTGCTCAAGGACAATTAATCACCTGCCAGGAGCCAGATTTCCTCAGCCTATTTTCAGGCTTCATCCCATCTGAGCTCTCTGCAATTAACACTCAGCGCTGTTGGTGGTCCCTCTTGCTAGAAATGTCCTACTCTGATATTGAGCTGTTTTTTCCCCTGAGATTCCCCTTTTCTCAGTTTCCTCTGGTTTTCTTCTTGCCCGTAAGTGTATGTATTCTCAAAGATCTGCGCTTCGTTTATTTATTTACGGCTGTATTGGGTCTTCATTGGTGCGGTGAGCAAGGGCTTCGCTGTGGTGCTCAGGTTTCCCATTGCGGGCTCAGACGGTAAAGCGATTGCCTACAATGAGGGAGACCCGGGTTTGATCTCTGGGTCAGGAAGATCCTCTGGAGAAGGCAATGGCAACCCACCCATTGCCACTGCCCACTCAGTATTTTTGCCTGGAAAATTCCATGGATGGAGGAGGGTGGTAGGCTACAGTCCACGGGGTTGGAAAGAGTCGGACACGACTGAGTGACTTCACTTCCATGTTTCTCTTGTTGCAGAGCACAGGCCTGGGCCCACGGGTTCTGTAGCTGTGGTGCACAGGCTTAGGTGCTTGGAGGCATGTGGGATCTTCCTGGACTAGGGATCGAATCCATGTCTCCTGCCCTGGCAGGTGGATTCTTAACCCACCAGGGAAGTCTCTTGTCTTTTTTTTTTTTTTTTTAAGCTTATTTAATTCTATGGCTTCAAAGTTGGGATTTTTATGCTGTCTCAATTTCCTTCCTCCAATTCCTTTAACCCATTCCTGGACCCATCACTCCACTAAGAGACCCCCAAGTTGAAACCTCCAACGGACTCTCCCAGTCCTCAGTGTACTTGACTCAACAGGTTTAGACACTAATAACTGTTCTGCTCCCCCGACACATTATTCCCTCATTTCTTTGCATCTTTCTGGCATCTTCCCTGCTCCCGGGTGAGTCCCTCTTTTTCTACCCAAACATTAGATGTTCAAGTTCCTCGGGGACTCCCCCTTTCTCACTCGGGAATAACTCCCAGCCTCAATTACCTGGATGTGGGAGACTCACCAATGTTTATCTCTAGCTGACACTTCCTTGAGTTTCAGATACCTGTATGCATTGTTTACTACTGCATGCGTGCATGCTCAGTTGCTAAGTTGTATCCACCTCTTTGTGACTCCATGGACTGTAGCCCACCAGGTTCCTCTGTCCATGGGATTTTCCAGGCAAGAATATTGGAGTGGGTTGCCATTTTCTTCTCTAGGAGATCTTCCCGACCCAGGGATTGAACCTGTGTCTCCTCCATCTCTTGAATTGGCATGCAGATTCTTTACCACTGAGCCATCTGGGAAGTCTTATTATAACCGTTTTGAATCATTCTGATTAGAGATTGGGCATAAATAAGGAATTTGTGTTCTGACAAAATGAAGGTTACTGAATTAACAAGTGTAAATGCTGGTTTTCAAATGGAAGCACACTGTTTCTGAGGATTTCATTGTATAACTGTCCAGTACCACAGTTGGTGTTTATAATAATGACCCTCATTTAACAGGAACACATTCTGCTTGGTAAAGTTTGTTTTTTTAAGGCAGGCATGTTTGTAACATATTTTAGAAAGATTTTTCTCTAGAAGAGTTAAAACATTTTTTAAAGTTCCAGGTATTAGTGACTTCACTTTTGGACAAAGTTGGCCAAGTGAGGTCTTGCTGAACATGGTCCCATAAACACTGGCACTGTCCACACAGGAGACAGGATGGATTTTTCATGAATTTCCTCTGAAGGATTATAGATGATGATCCACATTTAAAAGTGTTAGCAAGTTTATATTCTAGACTCTACTGGCAGCAATTAAACAATAAAAATATGTCAAAATCTAATCAGATTACTTGAAATTTCTCAAAAAAAAAAAAGAAGGAAAATGCAGCCTATCCCTGAAGTTGTATAGCTTCAGTGACACCAGTGAATAGCTCTGCCTTTTTAATAGTTTAAATCCTGATTGTCAGACTTATTACTAGGAAGATAAATGTGGTCAAACAGACAACAATAAAAATCATCCAGAGGTGTGAAAATACTGACTGCTGGGAAGAACCAGGCAAACACAGGAGGGCCTGAGGCATTTTCCAACACAAAAGTGACTCCAGAATGACACTTCCAGTACCTGCTGTGGGGGAGTTGGCATGGTGGGACTTCTTGGGCAGGTTGAAGATCTGTTCGCCGGGGTCGGGAGGAGGAATTGCGTCTTGCCCTTGTCGTGCCTCTACTGGGTCATACTCCTTCCCATCGTAGTTAGCATCGTAGAACTTCTTAAACCACTGGATAAAATCCAGGTTGTCCTGGAAACGCCCTTTCACTAGCTTCTCCACGGGAATTACCTGCAATATAAAAGCACTGGGTGAGTCACAATCCCCAGGCTGGTTTGTATTGAACACAACTGAAGAGCTCCCGAAACAGAACTATTCCCCTCTGTGTCTGCAATTCATGTCTATTGACCTCTCCCCTAGTATCTTAGCCAGTGGTATCCCAAAATTTATATAATTCTTCATTATACTAAAGAAAAATTAAAATGGTGTAGCTGATTCTCCTGGGATGTTTAATATATCTGAACAAACCATAAGGAAAATTAAAAGGTTGCAGCCAATTCTCCTGGAATATTTAACACATCTGAACAAACCTTCCAAAACAAGAAATACCCTGAGCTATCAAGAAGGGTGGAGCCTCTTCATAGAATGTATATTGCCAGAGCATCTCCCCCTAAAAACATCTGTGTCTGGGATGTTGTGCTGTTCCAACACACACAGCTCGATGGGTTTTCCTTATTTCTTTGTACCACTTGGTCCAGTTGTGTTAGAATAAGCTCTTAAACCGACTGTAACTATTAGAGAGTACCAATGAATAGGAACTCAAGTCAATGAAAACACATACTAATCTAATGGTTCTTCTGAAACAAAATGAGCTTTCATGGAACTTACTCACAATGTAGAGACACAAGCATAAAATAAAAGCAACTAACCACAATACAGGGCACAGTAATTCATGTGCTACACAGGAGCACAGTTAATGTTCCATGGGTAGGTGGGGGTGCAGAGGAAAGAAGAAACAGATTCAGGTGAGGGGAGTCACAGAAGGCCTCCAGGAGGAGAAGAGACTCAGCATTTATGTCAATTTCTGAGACGAAGCTAGCTTTTCATGGAATACTTTCCTATTGGTAACCCAAAAAGCCAATCAGTATTACCTTCAGAGGACTTTTCATTGTACTATTTATAAATATTTTCTATTAAAAATATTGTACTATTAAAAATAAACATTGTACTATTTATAAATATTTTGTAACTTTTGTTTATGCTAATACTGTGATTATTTTAGAAAGAGCCTTCTTGGAGCATAAGGGCCTTTCATTAACATGCTACTGTATTTTGCTTTCTGCCAAACATGAACACGTATCAACAGTTTTAGATGCTGCTGCATTAGCCAAAGCAGGCACTTGGTTCTGTTGACTTAATTTTGCATTTCCAATCAATATTAAAGTCCCGAGGTCATAAGTCCAAAATCAGAGGTGACAAGCAAATATCTGTACAGGTACTTCTCCTGTGCTGTCACAGGCTAGGGCCAACACGGACAGGGGCACTGTCTCTACACCAGGACCTTTGGGTAGAATCCTAGCATATTAAGCTGGAGAGGCCAACGAAGGTCATCAAGGTCACTGTCCCTCCAGTGACAGTACCAGAATTTTATCGTCAACATTCTTTTCCTTTTAATCTTCAACATTCTTACCAATGGCTAACCCGCTCTCTGTGTGAACACTTCTATGGATATGAAGCCCCAATTTTGTTACATGGCAAGTTCCATCAATAAACCCATGAATGGGTGTCTCTCTCCTTTTCGATCTACAAACACGTACACAGAAATGTACAGAGAAATGATGCTAATGAGGAAGGAGACCCTGCACAATTCTGTTTTTTTAACTTGCTATTTTATATTGAATTATAGTCGATTAACAAGGTTGTGATAGTTCCAGGTGCACTCTAAGCTCTAGTTTTGAATAAATACACAAGAAGCCAAGTTGCAAATTAACCACAGCAAAGGTAATAAACTTGAAAATGATTCAAGAGGTTGAAATGTGTAAGAGAATATATGTTTTGCAATAAAAATAATGAGAAGCCAAAATTTTCTTAATATTTTGATAAGAATGCTTTGATTATATGCTTTGAAGACACTAACTGCATTAAATAAAAAATATATACAGTTCAGCAAACTTTTCTGTTTTCTTTTAACCTCTCTTATAACCCAATATTTAACTTTTTATTTTCATAGCCTATTTATTACTATGCAAACAAAAGTTTTCCATTTCTCCCTTGCTTTTCTCTTTTTCCTTATTTAAAATTCATTTTTTTCCAACTTATTCCCTGCAAGAGCTATATCCTAAATAAAGACTATGACTTTAATATGTATATAAACTGAATGGGCTTCAGCAATAGTCCTTACGGGAGGAAAAAGGACTCTAGCCTAACTTCACTTGTATCACGCCAGGACAAAATTTTAAAGTTCAAAGCGGGTAAAAGAACATTTTATGGACAATGAGTGAGAATCTGAGTACATACACAGGACACTTGGGACGGGTAGTCCCTCACTTTAACTTCATAACCACAGGGACCAGGGTTCTGATCCCACTTTACAGATAGGTATACTCAAAGAATTTAAATAACTTCCTCAAGTCATGGTGCTAAGATTCAAAGCCATGCCATTTCTACGGGATTTCGTGATTTCTTTAAAGAAACAAAACGAATATGAAGAGCCACAGTGGCATCTGGCAAACATGAAAATTTCTCACCTGCATTGCTAATACAGAATAACAACATGTTAGCATTCATAATTTCTGTTAGAGTTTTTAGTTGAATGGCTACAAGTTTAGAAATCTCCTTAGATAAAAACCTCAACCAGGTATGAGAAGTGAGGGTTGTGCTTTATGCTGTATATACAAAACTCAGCCTACTGATATCAAGATATAGCCCCTTGAAATGTTTTTGGATTTTTGCACAAAAAGAAGTTTAAGCAAAGACAATGCATTTTACGGAGGTACAAATCTGTCTCCTACCTTATCAACATTCATTCGCTTGAACGATGCTTGCAGAAGCTTAAAATTGTGAATGTACTCATGCTCCAACTTTGCTTGAAATTTTACTTTCTTCAAACTAATGCAGCCTGGGAAGAGCATGTCCATGAACTGGCAGTAGGCCGCTCCTGAAAAGAGACAAGGACAGGACAGGTGTGAGTCCGAAGGCGCCACGTGTGACTGAGGGGCGCTGGGCAGGAGGGAGCCCCACGTCCTCAGCCCTCCTGCTGGGTGTGTTCCCCTCCTGACTGCACCCACACATCCTGGTCCACCACGGCTGGGTGTTGGAGGGTAGGGATGTGTCTGGATGCAGCTCCTCCACTTCCTCACCCCTAACCACTGTGGTACAGACGCTCTTCATGACAGCATCACCGGATTCCATCAAAAATGAAGAGAACTTCATTCTTTAACACATAAGGAAATCAGGGTAGGAACAACACTTCTTAGCTTCTCTCAGAAAAAAAGGAGCATATTTTTTCCTTCCATCGAGCTGCTACCAGCTCCAAATCATTAACATATATAAGAGAAAAACAGCCGAAAATGTCTACATGAGCAAACTACAGGAAATATGGAGCTCGGAAAAAGAATATGTATATGACGCCCAAGCTGTTTTACATCCATCCTGCAAAATGGCTGAAGTTAAACTGTTTAACTAAGCCATCTAATACCAAAAACAGTTGTGTACCGATTTAATTCCAGTCCAGAGCAATGGGGTTCCTATATTAACATGAAGGATGGAGACATGGAGACTCTGAAACTTACAGAAGTTCAGAATCATACCGTTTATGACTGAGAAATGAAAATAATAAGACATGTCCGATGAGTCCCCTGAGGAAACAGTCATAGAAAAAAGGGTTCATTAGTAAGTCTTTCATATACATCTGTATGTACATTTTTATGAAGAACTCTTAGATCATGACAATTTCAACTAGAAAACTGCAGAAAGATCACAAATATTGATTCAAATCTTCTTAACAGTAAAGGCTAAAAGCATTGAGTAAAAGAAATTCCGAGTCAGAAAGGTTATTTTTCTTTTACAAGTAGGAAAAGCAATTGAGTGGTGAGAATGGGAACAAACAGCCATTTATGAGTGCTCTTTGCTTCTGCACTTCTCCAGATCCTCAGTCTGTTTCTATAATATGCCAGTAATATGCCTTTTTGAACATAAAGGGCTCCCCTCCATCCACTGGTATCAAGGTTTTGTAAGAAGTCTTTTATTCTGTTTGAGAAACTCTCCCTTACATAGGAAGAGACCACTTGGTCTCTTATGTCAAACAGAGGCTGAGCATCCTTTACTGAGATAGGAATCCAAGAAAAGAGGGAAGCAGAAAATGTTAGTCAATTAGTCGTGTCCAGCTCTTTGCGGTCCCATGGACTAGCCCACCAAGCTCCTCTGTCCATGGGACTTTCCAGGCTAGATACTGGAGTGGGTTGCCATTCCCTTCTCCAGGGGACCTTCCGGACCCAGGGATCGAACCCAGGTCTCCTGCATCACAGGCAGATTCTTTATCATCTGGGCCACCAGGGAAGCCCTATCAAGGATCTAGGGGCTGCTAAAGACAAAACGGTGAGGCAACTCATTATGTGTAGGTAAGACTATAAGGTGATACAATAGAGACCACAGTAAGTTATCACCTCCAGAATCTTTACATCTGTGATGCCTCCTTTAGACGCCAATACCCTGAGTACAAAACTGGGATTTTGTAGTCAAGCAGATGGGTTCTCTTAAAAACAAAAGAACGTAAAACAAACCCAAACAAAATACACTGGAAGAAATAAGCACCATGACCCTGGGGGGTGTTCTTACAGCTGTCATCCATTATCCGGCTCTTCCTCTTGACATGCCACCAGATGGAGCCAATACCAATAGCCACTCAACCTGATTTTTATAGAAAAGGGGATGTCTAAACCCAAGTGTCTCATTACCTGCCATTTAAAGAGTTATTTTCACTTCTGTAGTGTTCAACATAAAGTTTACTTATGGAGACACCAGTATCTATGCATTCTTACAAACCTACCAAGCAAATCACTCATTTTCCAAATTCGAAAAGTAATAGCAGCTTTTGAGGAAAAAAAGAAACAACTTGCATATAGAGTGTGAAGCAAGGAACGAAAAATCACCTCCATCATCCAGAGAAAACCACTGTTAATACTCTGGCACAAACCATTCTTATTTTTTTTTTTAATTTAACAGACCGTGATTCCTTTTCCAGATCATTAAATATTCTCTACTGACATTTTTAATGGCCTTCTGATTTTTATATCATGCTTAGCAACTTTCCCAAGCCAAGATTACATAAATATGCATGTGTATTTTCTTTAAGTACTTTTATGGTCTCAACTTTTACATTTACATTCTGAATCCATGTGGAATTTATTTCGGTCTATGATGTAAAGGATGGTTCTAATTTTAGTTATTCCAAATGTTAGTGAAAATGGCATTTTTGGCTCCCCAGCAATTGGACGCCTTCCCATCTGACTTGATGCAACAGGACCCTGCCTCCCACCACAGCACCGAAGGTGGGCGGACAGTCCTTTCCCCACACCCAGCTTGTGACTTAGGCTCTGTCTTTGGATGCTCTTGCCTGGGTTTCTGAATCTTGAGGGGGTGAGTGAAACATGCAGGGACCATTAGAATTTGGTCATGGTGGCCGCGGTGGGATCTAGCAGAAGCTGGAGCAGCCCATCATCATTCTGACCATCCCAGGCCAGTGGCTTGAGCAAGGCTCTCTTTCTAGTTTCTTAGCATCTTTTGCTTGCTGTCATCTTCTGAGCTTGGTTTCCCCAATGACCCTGAGCTGCCCAGTACCGTTTCTGTAAATCTGTCTCTGCTTCAACTTGCCACAATTATTTTCTGCTATTTTCCAACCCCAAATGCTGACTGATAAAGTTAGGGAGGTGTTGAGCACCACTGTTTCATAAATAATCTATCCTTTTCCCACTGAGGAATAACTGTTTTTACTCTCTATGACTTTTCTAATACATGCTCTTAGAGTCTTTTCTTAGTTTTTTTTTTTTTTTGGGGGGGGGTGAGGTTCTGTCCCTGTGATAGTTGCACACTCTTCCTGGTGGCTCAGTGGTAAAGAGTCCTGCCAATCTGCCTGCCAATGCAGGAGACCTGAGTTTGATCCTTGGGTTGGAAAGATCCCCTGGAGAAGGAAATTCCCAGTATTCATGTCTGGGAAATCCCATGGACAGAGCCAGGGGTTACAGTCTGTGGGGTCACAAGAGAGTCAGACGTGACTTAGTGACTAAACAACAGCAATCACAAGTATTACTACATGTAGAATAATTTCTCCTCTCCCTTTCCTCAAAAATTTCTCAAATTTTTATGCATTTATTCTATAATATTTTTGAATTTGTCATTCACAGCACAAAGAAAATAGATTTTCTTTTTTCTTTTCTTTTTTTTAGATTTTCTTTTAAAAGCAGTCATTTACTATGTAGTGACAGAGCTTTATTGAAATATAATTCATACACCATGAAGTTCAATCTTCTAAAGTTTATAATCCAGAGGTTTTTAATACAGTCACAGAATCATGCCTCTATCACCACTTTCTAATTCCAGAAGGTTTTCAAGATTTTCACTGGCCAAAAAAACCCCAGTCATGTTAGCTGCCACTCTTGACTCTCTCCTCCCCCAAGGCCATGGTAATTAAGCACTAAATCGGTTTTCGGTTGCTATGGACTTGCTTACTCTGGACATTTCATATAAATGGAATCACAAAGTATGTGGCCTTTGTATCTGGTTTCACGCACTTAGCAAAATCTTTCCCAGGTTCATCCAGGTTGTGGCATGTGTCAGAACGTCATGTTCTTTTTTTATGGCTGAATAATACTCCATTGTATGAATACAACATATTTTATTGATTCAATCATCAGCTGATCAACATTTGAGTTGTTTTCACTTTGGGGTTATTATGAACAATGTTGCTACAAACACTCATCTACAAGATTTTGCATGAACATAAGTTTTCAATTCTCCTGAGATATACCTAAGAGTGGAAAAGGGCGCCTTTGTGTTTAACATTTTGAAACACAACCAGACTGTTTTCCAAAGCAGGTGCTCCATTTCACAATCCCACCAGCAATGTATGAGGGTTCCAGGTTCTCCAGATCTTCACCAACATTTACTGTCTTTTTGATTCTAGTCATCCTAGTGCATGTATATTTTTTATTTCCCTAAAGACAAATGATGTTAAACATCTCTTCCACATGCTTTTTGATTATTTTTATATCTTCTTTGGAGAAATGTTTATGCAAATCCTTTGCAGGGGGCAGGGTTAGTTGCTCAGTCATGTCCAACTCTTTGAGACCCCATGGACTGTAGCCCACTGGACTCCTCTGTCCATGGAGTTTTCCATGCAAGAATACTGGAGTAGGTTGCCATTTCCTTCTCCAATGTCAATCCCTCGCTCATTTTTAAATGAGGTTAAATGTCTTCTTATTGGTGAAGTGAAGAGTTTTGCTACATTTCAGAAACAAGTCTTTTATCAGATATTTGCTTTGCAAATATTTTTTACTGTGAATTGTCTTTTTCTTCCTTTTTAAAAAAATATTTATTTATGCTGCACCAGGTCTTAGTTGGGACACACAGGATCCAGTGGGATCTTCGATCCTTGTTTTAACATGCAGGATCTTTAGTTGTGGTATGGAAAATCTTTAGTTGTGGCATGTGGGATCTAGTTCCCTGATCAGGGATTGAACCTGGGCCCCCTGCATTAGGACTGCAAAGTCTTAGCACTGAACCGTCAAGGGAAGTCCCTGATTGTCTTTTTCTTGATGATATCCTTTGAAGCACAAAATTTTTTAACTTTGATGAAGCACAATTCATCCATTGTTTCTTTTGGTAATTACTTGGTTTCTGTCATATCTAAGAAACCACTGCTTAATCCAAATGCATAATGATTTCACTAACTTCTCTTCTAAAAGATGTTTAGTTTTAGTTCTTACATTTAGGTCAATGATGCATTTTCAATTATTTCTTCTATACACTGTGCAGTTTGGATCCAAATGTCATTATTTTGTACATGATCATTCAGCTATCCCAGCACCATTTAATTATCTTGGCACTCTTGTTGAAATCAATTAATTATATATATATGTGTATACACACACACACACATGGTTTATTCCTGAGCTTTCAATTCTATTCCATCTATATACCTATCCTTGGGCCAGTAACACTATCCTGACTACTACAGGTCTGTAATCAGTTTCCAAATCAAAATAGAAGTCTTCAAACTTTGTTTTTCCTTTTCAAGATTCCTTCAGCTATTCTGGGTTCCATGAATTTACCTATTAATCTTAGAATCAGCTCAATTCCTGTAAAAAGGTAGTTGAGACTGTGACAGGGACGTAACTGAATCGAAAGATTAATTTGGGGAGCAGTACCATCTTAACAACATTAGGCTTTCCAATCCACAAATAGGAGATGTCTTTCCACTTAAGTTCCTCCAATGATGTTTCAAAGTTTTTGGTGTATGTCTTCCAATTCTTCGTTAAATTTCTTCCTATTGTAATCTCTTTAATGCTATTTTACATGGAACTGTACTCTCAATTTTATTTTCAGATAACACTCCTAAGGTTGATTTTGGGATACTGATCTTGCATCCTTCAATCCTGCTTATTTGTTTTAATAGTTTTTTGTTGGCTCCTTAGGATTTTCTACATATAAGATCATGACTCTAGTTTTAACTTCTTTCTTTCCAAGCTCAATACCTCATTTCTTTTTCTTTCCCAACTGGCCTGGCTGGAACCTCTAGAAAAATGTTGAATAAATGTGCTAAGAGTGGACTTCCTGTCTTATTCTTGGTCTTTGGGGGGGAAGCAACTAGTTATTCACTCTAAGTATGATAACCTTTGCAACCCTATGGGCTGTAGCCTGCCAGTCTCCTCTGCCCATGGGATCTCCCAGGCAAGAACACTGGAGTGGGTTGCCATGCCCTCCTCCAGGGAATCTTCCCAACCCAGGGATTGAACTTTCATCTTTTATGTCTCCTGCATTGGCAGGCAGGTTCTTAACCACGAGCACCACCTGGGAAGCCCAAATATAATAATAACCATGGGTTTTTCATAAATGACATTATCAGATTGAAAAGTTCCTTTCTATTCCTAGTTTTAGTGATTTTTAATCATAAAAGGGTATTAAATTTTGTCAAATTCCTTTTTTAATATTCACTGAGACTATCATGTGGCTTTTGTCCTTTATTAATACTGAGTACAACACTGCTTTTCATATGTTAAGACAACCTTGCATTAACCCCATTTGATCCTAGTATATAATCCTTTTTGTTTGTTGCTGGATTTATTCTGCTAGTATTTGTTGAGGATTTTTGTGTCTTTATTCGTAAGAGATACTGGTCTATAGTTTTTGTGTGATATCTTTTTTTGTTGTTTGTTTTGGTATCAGGGTGATACTAACCTCAGAGAATGAATTGTAAAGCATTCCCTCTCTTTTATTTTTTGGAACAGTTTTTAAACAATTGGTGTTCGATTTTCTTTAAATGTTGGTAGAATTGAATGTTAAGTTATTTGGGTCTGGGTTTTTATTTGTGGAAATTATTTCTTTTTTAATTGCAAATGCAATCTCTTGTTACATAGGACTATTCACAATTTCTATTTTTTAAGTTTTAGTAGTTTATGTCTTTTTAGGTTATTTGTCCATTTTATCTAGATTGAAAATTACTGCTTTTAAACATTTACTTTTATTGCTATAGCTATTATTCATGAGTTCTAATAAATTTTCAGTTAGTTCTCTGAGGTTTTATCAGGAGAAATCAATGCATAAAATAATGCATTTGTTGTACCATGTATATATGTATATATACATAAAGTATACAAAAAATATGTATCAACTACCTTTTCAACTACCATGGAGATAACAAAAATGTTTTCCTCCTTTGATTAACATTAAATTTCTTCAGTCATCATCATTGATTTCCTAATGTTGAATCATCTTTGCATTCTTGAACTAAGTCCTACTTGGTGGTGTCCACAAAGTTTTCATTACAGTGCTGGCTTAGATTCACAAACTCTTAAATGAGATTGTGTGCAACATTTTTTGTATGGTTTTGTCTTCTTTTCTTATGGTTCTTTTAAGTTTAAAGAAATAACTTAAAACTATGGGAAACCATCCACATTTTTGAGGGTCTAAAAGCTTGAGCACTAAAGTTAAAAAAAAAAAAAAAATCTGGTTAGAATCCTTATTGCACATCAGCTACCGGTACGTCCTGGGCTTTTCACACCTTCCCTACTCATTCATTTCACCTGAACAGCAAAGAAGCTGACTAATTTCTTCAATAAACAATGAATTAAAGGGTGGATTACATTAGCATTTGCAGTAAGCTCAAGTTATGTTATATGATCATTTAGGTATAACATTGTATGTCATTTTCTAGAGTCAATGGAGGCCCTGAGAATTTAAAAAAAATATATCTTACTGACTTCGAAAATGTTGCTAAAGAATTGTTGCTACTGCCTCTGGGTATGCCCATTTGGATATTTTCCACTTCATTCCTCAAATCTCTAGTGTTTAAAAGAGACATCATGAAAAGGATACCTTGATATTAACTGTTGCTACTAAGAAGATCATCAGTGGTTCTTGTGGGGCAGAAATCCACACTCAGGCATATCTTAAACAAGGCTGTCATGTTCTGACTCCCATCAAAGGGCACCCCTCCATCTGTGCTCTGGCTCCCATCTCCCCTCACCTTCTCATGGATGTCACTACTGCAACTTTCCTCACTCTCCTGCAATGTCAATTTCTCTCCATGTGGTCTTCATTGTTGGTTTTTTTTATGTGGACCATTTTTAACTCATGTCCAACTCTTGTGACCCCAAGGACAGTAGTCCCCCAGGCTCCTCTGTCCATGGGATTCTCCAGGCAAGAATGCTGGAGTAGGTTGCCATTCCCTCCTGACCCAGGGGTCGAACCCGGGTCTCCTGCATTGCAGGCAGATTCCTTACCAACTGAGCTATGTCTTTACTGAATTTGTTACAAAATTGCTTCTGTTGTATGTGTTGATTTTTTGGCCCTGAGGCACCTGGGCTCTTAGCTCTCCAAGCAGAGATTGAATTCACACCCTCTTCACTGGAAGGTGAAGTCCTACACTAGAGCGCCAGCAAAGTCCCCTGACTTTTCTTAACATGTGCAAACATGCTCTGCTGTCATATGATTTTGACAAAATAAGATTTTAAAAACCTCCTTAACTCCATATAATCTGTTAGTTTGTTGTTGTTTAGTCCCTAAGCTGTGTCCAACTCTTTTGCGATCCCATGAACTGCAGCTTGCCAAGCTCCTCTGTCCATGGGATTTCCCAGGCAAGATACTGACGTGTATTGCCATTTCCATCCATTTCCATCTCCATGGGATCTTCCCTACCCAGGGATCGAACCCGTGTCTCCTGCATTGCGGGCAGATTCTTTACCACTGAGCCACCAGGGAAGCCCCAATCTTTTAGCTACTATGCCATTTATTTCCTCCTATACACGGCAAAACTTGACAAAACTGTCTTTATTTTCAATGTTTACTCTACCACTCAAACCAATTCAATTGTCTTCCAATCTTACTATAGAGGTTACCAAGGTTATCAATAATCTCTCTGTTACTGAGTCAAATAGTCACCTTTTTTTCTTCATCCAGCTCAACCTCTGAACAGTACTGGGTTCTGGTGACCAGTACCTCCATCTTCAAAGTCTGCATTTTGTTCCTTAATTAGACAAAACAGGTACCAACTAACTTGAAAATCGAGGAATTGCTGCCATTGTCCTAAAAGTCTAGCCAGCCACAGTTTAGGATGTTGCTCACCTCATTGACAGGTGTAGAGATTTGGGGTCATTTCATTCATCCCACAATAATGTGGCCTACATTTCACACAGATCCCACTTTCATCAGATGATGCCAAGGTTGCCATGATTCATGTACCGCCCCTTGCTAAGGATACACCCGTGGTTCCTGTGAAACCATTACAAAATTCAAACTCCTTCCCTGCCGGAAGGGCCCTGTGACCAGGCCTCTGTCCACCGCTCCCTGGAAGCTCCGTTCACACTGGCTTCCTTGTTACTCCCCGTTCTTGCTATTCATAGCAAGGCTTAGAGGTCACCTCCTCAGAGGCCGTCCCTGACCACAGCAACTGAGGTGACCCCTGCGTTACTCGGCCACCTCATTTAGTTTTATGTCTGGGATTTTATGGTTAACTCATCCGTTGGTTTGTGGACTGCAGGTTTCAAGAGAGTCTGCACTTTAATCTGGCTGGGTCCGCTCTGTATCCAAGCCTTTAATGTGGTACCTTGCACGGTAGGAGCATCAGTAAACATCTGGTTAATGAATGAGGGTTTACAGGTTGTAGCAGCTGAACCACAACAAGGGCTGGTAAACAATAAAATTCTAATGTTACCAAAGTCCTGGATAAGAGGCATTACTGGAAGAGTTGCTATCTATTTTTTTAAGAATTGATGGGGTAGAAATACATTAAAGACAAAACAAAAACCTAACCAAAACAAGAGCTACTCTGGAAATCAGTCTTCAGAAAAGTGAAAAATAAGCTTTAAAAGGCTAAATACTAGCTATCACACCAAGGTAAAAGCAATACAAATTATAGGATGTTGTGCTTACCAAGACATTAATTATGATGGGCTATGCTCTAAGCCCATTGGCTCAAGGTGCTACTGCAGTTTTATGAAGGTCAATGAGATTCTGGAAATAATCAGGAAAAAAGCAGAAAAAAGGAAAATATTCTGCCTTTGTACAGTGCCATGCTATGCCTGCGCTTATAGCCCTGAGGATAATTTCAGTTGCAATATATCAAAAGTGACATAATGGAGCTGAAAAATTGGGGGACAGGAATTCAAAATGAACAGCTGGGGCACGGTATGAAGGCAGAACTCAAGAATGAATATTCAGACTCAAAAGACTTGAGGATGTATGATTTAGGTCTATGAAATCATGAACAGCATGAGAAGACAATCTCATTTTTACCAGATCCCATCCCAGCACCCCAGCAGAAGAATATCAGAATAAACTGACATTTTTTTAAAAGGAAAGTTTCAGATAACAAAAGAGAAAGGAGATAGTACTCAACAAGTTTATGGGTTGTATTATGCCAAGAAATAGACAAAAGGAAAACACCTACATTTGTGTAAAATCTGTAAAGCGTTCCTATCTATTCAAAACCTTCTGAATCCCACGGAAGTAAGTATTTTAAATTATCATCACCCTATTTTATAGACTTGGGAACAGGTTCAGAAAGTCATTCTGCTACCAAAAGTAACACAAGAGGAATTTACACTCTGTTGTGAACTCCAATTAAAAAGTTTTTTTTCTTCTCCTTCTCTAAGCTGCTTCCAAGATTTATAAAATTTAAAGGTTCAAAGAGAGCTTAGAAAACTTGCTAGATTATAATTTTATAAGGAGTCACAAAGGAAAGAGAACATACGAACCTTTCAGACTGATGGGAGCGGTGTCAGCCATTTCCTCCTCATAGGAGGATCTTGGGCTGGACAGAGAGCTCATTAATCTGCCCCAGAGTCATGATTTTATATTTTAGCATACATACTCCTAATAACTTTATTTAACGTATATAGGGTATATATATATGTGTGTGTATGTGTATATATAAAGCATATCCTCTCCCAATAATATATTACTATTCACTTTTCTGCACACCTGTAACACAACACTGTAAGTCAACTATTATACAACAAAAATTAAAATAAATAAATAAATTTCTATAGTCCTTGAAAAAAAATAATACATTACTGCTGTCAAGATTTCACAGTACTTTCCCAGAAATGGGACACAATCTGTGGAGAAGACATCAAGCTATATTTGGTTTGGCCATGAACGGCTACTCAAATTGCCCATCTGATTTTCTCCCAGGCCAGGGAACCCTTCTACAGAAAAGCCTATGTCACTGAGGTATTCATTTATCACTTTGCATAATCTTACTTGGTACCAATAAAGGGTCAGAAGCAAAAAGATGACATCTATTTAATGGACACATCTGTGCAATTATACCTTTAATTACAGAAATCATACAACTTTTTAAAAAAGCTTATTTTCTCAAATTACTATCAGTGAAGACAGAGGAGGGGGTGGGAAGGATAGAAAACCAGACTACTGGTCCTTGGAGCAAAGCCTCGATCATCCTGAATGGACTGTGACATGTCATCACACCCTTCTAAGTCAACAGTATTCCTAGCTGCAAAATGTCTGGTCTGGACAGATCTCTAAGCCCTAAAATGAGATGATTCTCTAATTCGCAGTCCATCACCAACTTGTCTTTTAAGGGACACTTGATATTTCTGCTAATTAGGAGACAACAATGTGTTTCATCCTCATATGACTAAGACTTTTGCCAGCGTGCCTGCTTGTAGCCATCGCCATCTTTTGCTCGGTTGCTATGGGAGACAGGAGTATGTAGCTGCATCTGCAGGATGCTCTCAGGAGCACCCACTCATGTCCTTCCCACCCAGGTACCCTTCTTTGAGCTCTTGATACTGATACACTCAGCAACATAATCATACTTTCTGTCATCTTCGGCAGCTGACTATTAAGTATCTTTCCCATTAGAATACTGCTTTTATACAATAATCACAAAATCATTCCCACTCTGTTTTTGCATTCAGCCCATCTTTCCTTGAACTGATCTCACCGCAGAACTGCATCGGTTACCAAAGCCCAAACCTCATGCTGGAGGCAGTATTCCCTTTGGGAAATCGGGGCTTCCTAATGAGCAAAGCGAGGCTGCAAAACACAGGGTTACAGATTTCCATCACATCAGCAGAAACCACGCGACCTACACAAACACAAGGCTTGAAGACTTTAATGGCAACTATGACACAATGCTTTGAAACGTGAACATTTTAAAGGAATTTAAAGTTCCCAACTTCTACTCCATTTTTCTAATCCAACAAAAATGTGCTGAAATTGGTAGCAGCCCCATGCTGTTTTCACAGGCATCTTTCGCATTCCTGGCATGAGCAGCAGCTTCATAGCTTCAGTTACACAGTATTATTTAACTTGGTGAAAGTGACCTTAGGACACTGTCTACTTCACCTGTCCAGAATCACAGATTCACAAATAGAGATCTGGAATTGAGAAACTTGGTTTCAACTGAGTTCAAGCCCTGGAATTCTCAGGGTCCTCAACTGAGCTTCCTGCTTCTTCCTTCGGCTTGGAGTTATGTCAGAAACTTTTAATTCATATTTTAAATGAGTCTCAAAGACAGATAGCTTTCAAACCGATTCCTTGAAGAGGAAAAGGAGTTGGAACCAGCAGGAAGACTTCATCTCCTGCAGACATAGATGGAGAAAGCTTCTGTGACTTATACTCGATACTAAAAGCACTCCATCCATGCCCTTCTCCCACTCAGGAAGCTGTCAAAGGATATTTTCATCTTTCTTTTATAGAAAAAGAAATAAGCTAGCAATCATCATGCCAACAGATGGATTTTTAAGAGTATCATCAGATATATTAAAAATCCTTGTCAAACCATGTCATTGGGCTTTCATCTGATACATGTCCTCAAGTTTTACTGATTCCTATGATATAAAACCTTTTTAAGAATCTTACAAGGCTGCGGCAAATTACAGTTAAAGATACCAAAGCTCTCTGTTCACAACCTGCCTTCAAAAACCAGGAGTCTTTTTTATAAAGTAAGTGTTGTATTAGTCGCTAGGTCGTGTCCAACTCTTTGTGACCCCATGGACGGTAGCCCGCCAGGCTCCTCTGTCCATGGGATTCTCCAGGCAAAGACACTGGAGTGGGTAGCTATTCTCTTCTCCAGGGGATCTTCCCGACCCAGGGATCAAACCTGGGTCTCCTGTGTTGCAGGCAGATTCACTGTCTGAGCCACCAGGTAAGCCCCCCAAGATCAATGCAGTGAGTTGATTTAAAAGTGGTTGTTCATCAAAAAATCATGGAAGACTGAAGACTGTTTTCTTTCTACAGTAGGAAATTTCAATACAGTAAAAATCTACATTGGGCTTCCCAGGTGGCGCTAGTGGTAAAGAATCCGCCTGCCAATTCAGGAGACTCAAGTTCAATCCCTGAGTTGGGAAGAAGCCCTGGAATAGGAAATGGTTACCCACTCCAGTATTCTTGTCTGGAAAATCCCACGGACAGAGGAGCCTGGCGGGCTATACTCCATGGGGTCCCAAAGAGTCGGCACAAAAGAGCCCCTGAGCACAGCACAAAAATCTACACACCAAATAGCCCTTGATTAAGATTAAGGTACCAATATTTGTATTTAAAAGTATATTTTAGAGAAATAATTAGATTATGACAGATAGAAACATGTAATACTCAGAACAGAGCTAGTATTTTAAGAGTGGTAAAATAAAATCATGAAAATAATTTTCACAGACATGAACTGTAATTCTGAGTTGCAAACTGGATGCAAAGAACACTAAAGTCTAACTGGACCGTTTCCAGTTGTTTTGTTCAATGAAATCATAATTACCCTGCAACTTAGCATCTTGCAGTTGAATGCCTTAGGGAAAAACACAAAACTTCAAATCTGCCTGCTGATGCAAACAAAGATTCAGTCACCTGACACAAAAAAGAAATGGCAGGTGAAGAATCATCGTGTTGGTATGAAAGGTTTCTTTTCATGACGACCCGGAGCTGGGTGCTTGGTTTCACTTCTCGTTTCTAACGCCAGTGACTTCCTTTAGGGTAATGCACTCATCGAATTTTATCAAAACAAGCTGTCTGACATAAGCAGCTTCGTACCATAAGCTCTGGCCTCTACATGGGAATCAGGAATGCAGGAATGGGAGAGGCACTCGGAGCGCAGACAGGAATGGTGGCAGGACAAAATGTCACTGGCTCCCAGATGCTGAAACTGGCAGCACGACGTCCCTAAGGCCAAAGTCCGAGAATAGAGCTGAAGTTAGAATCTGGCTTTCCAGACAGAGGAAGAGAGGCAGCAGGAAAAGCTTTTATTACAAATGAAAAACAAGTTAGAAAGATACATGGGAAACCCATTCTGAAGGGGTCACTTTTCTTACCGGGGTAATCAAAATAGAAAGTTTGGTAAAGCTGTAATAGCAGAGGATATAGTTTCTCTATGACTGTGCACTCATGGATTTTCACACATTTGTTTGTATTACCTCCTCTAATGGACAAAAAGAAATTTTTTAAGTACTGAAATTACATGAGTGACTATGTAAAAGGGCAAGATTTGTATTTTTTTTAAACAGAATATTTCACTTAATTTATTTTTGGGGTTGGGCTGGGTCTTTCTCTAGTTGTGGGGGTCGGGGGGCTCCTCTCTAGTTGCGGTGCACAGCCTTCTCGTTGCGGTGGCTTCTCTTGTTGCAGAGCACATGCTCCAGAAGCAGGGGCATCAGTACCTGCAGCAACAGCTGTAGTGTGTGGGGGCTCCGTAGCTTCGGCACACGGGCTCTGGAACATGGGCTCAGTAGTTGTGACGCATGGGCTTGGGTGCTCCATGGCACATGGAATCTTCCTGGACCAGGGATTACACCTGTCCATATGCACTGGCAGGTGGATTCGTACCCACCAGAGAAGTCCAAAAGGCAAGATTTCAGTTAAGAAAAGCTTTAGGAGGTAAGAATCTGAAAAGCTGGATTTCTCATCTAATTTCTGTGGTTATAAAGAAATGCCCATCTGGAAGGTGGTACAGACGGATGTCGCTTGGTTTCTTAATCAATGAAAAAAATCAATAAACCAACAAATACTTATTGAGGAAAATCATTTTACTCTTAAAGGACCAAGAAATTTAGTTTTGAGAGATCAGAGAAACATACATGGAAATACTAGCAAAAGTACAAAACATCTCTAAGAGTTAAACTATATGGCAGAGTCACAAGGATTAAAGGAGTTAGTTCAAAACTTCTGTCTAACTGTTGTTGTTTAGTCACTGAGTTGTGTCCGACTCTTTGCAACCCTATGGATTGCAGCATGCCAGGCTTCCCTGTCCTTCACCATCTCCCAGAGCTGACTCAAACTCATGTCCATTGAGTCAGTGATGCCATCCAACCATCTTTTCCTCTGTCATCCCCTTCTCCTCCTGCCTTCAATCTTTCCTGGCATCAGGGTCTTTTCCAATGAGTCAGTTCTTCGCATTAGGTGGCCAAAGTACTGGAACTTCACCTTCAGCATCAGTCCCTCCAATGAATATTCAGGACTGATTTCCTTTAGGATGGACTGGTTTGATATCCCTGCAGTCCAAGGGACTCTCAAGAGCCTTCTCCAACACCATAGTTCAAAAGCGTCAATTCTTCAGTGCTCAGCTTTCTTTATGGTCCAACTCTCACATCCATACATGACCAGTGGAAAAACCATAGCTTTGATTATACAGACCTTTGTAGGCAAAGAAATAATGTCTCTGCTGTCTAGGTTGGTCATAGCTTTTCTTCCAAGGAGCAAGCATCTTCTCATTTCATGGCTGCAGTCACCATCTGCAGTGATTTTGGAGCCCAAGAAAATAAACTGCTCAATAAACTCCCCCCAAAGAGTAATCAATATTATCAAACAGATAAAGTCAAGTCAAACTTGCACAGTCATTTCTAGACCTGAAGGACCTTGACTTCCGGTGTTGAGGTTAATGGTACTCAATGACCTTAAGACCTAAAGAGGGAACACACACATTTTGCTGAATGAATAGGCTGGAAGGTAGCACTGGGGATGGTCTTCAGAGAGGCATTTCAAGCCAAAATAGGGAATTACAACAGCTGGTGAAAGCTGAGTTTGGGCAAATGCAGGCAACAGGGAGGGAAGTGAAGGGGGAAGATGCTAGGAAGATGGATTGCTGACAGACTATTCAAGGCTTTAAAAGCAGCAGCTTAAGTTAATTTGGTAGGTAGTGGGGGAACCAATATTTCTAGGCACAAGTTTCTTTAGAGAAGAGTCCCTTAAACTGTGCCATTTTTAAGCTCCAATTTTAAGAATGTATCTATTTTAGAGGCAAATGAGATTAAGGATAAATGACCTAAAGCTGTCCATCGACAGATGAGTGGATACAGAAAATGTGGTATATACAATATCCATACAATGTAATATTATCCAGCCATTACAGAACAGACTTTTGAACTCTGTGGCAGAAGGTGAGGGTGGGATGTTTCGAAAGAACAGCATGTATATTATCTATGGTGAAACAGATCACCAGCCCAGGTGGGATGCATGAAACAACTGCTCGGGCCTGGTGCACTGGGAAGACCCAGAGGAATCGGGTGGAGAGGGAGGTGGGAGGGGGGATCGGGATGGGGAATGCGTGTAACTCTATGGCTGATTCATAGCAATGTATGACAAAACCCACTGAAATGTTGTGAAGTAATTAGCCTCCAACTAAAAAAAAAAAAAAAAAAAGAATGAGATTACCATAGTAAGTGACAAAAAGATAAATAGGATATCACTTATTGTGGAATCTAAAATAAGCCAGAAATGAACTAATTTATGAAACAGAAACAGACTCACAGACATAGAGAACAGACTTGTGGTTGCCAAGGGGAAGGGAGTGTGGGGCCTACGTTACAGCACAGAGGACTATATTCAATATCCTGAGATAAGCCATAATGGAAAAGAATATGAAAAATAATATAGGTATGTATAATTGAATCACTCTGCTTTATAGCAGAAATCAACAGAATACCGTAAACTAACTATACTTCAATAAATTTTTTTTTAATCCCTAAAGCTTATAAACCATCCCAATTTCTCAGCAAATTTCTATTAGACTACTGCTCATATCACTCTATCAACAGTACTATATGCAGGCCACTGTGTGACCTCCAGGTGTCATAGTTGATGAAGAAGCTTTTAGTAGGTGTGAACAGAGCACAAACCCGCAGTCCATTTCTACACTATGGACCACTCACTACGAATCAATGTTAGAAAGACTGCCTTCTTAACGGCTAAAGTCACTGTCCCTGGGACTGGGACCTGCAAGGTTCTTCCCAGATCAAAGCCATTCTACCTCCTCTCCAAGGCTTGCAGCTGAGGGTTCCTTCCCTACTGCCACCCCTCCTCACATCCAGTCCTCCAGCTCTCACCAATGCCAAAACTATCACCAATACCAACACCATCCCCTCCTTTCCAGAGATGGCCATCTTCCCCACAGCTCCCTGAGAAGAGGCCTGGAAGCCAGAGAGAGCCCAAAAGACCAAGGTGGTACCAAAGGAAGCCCCCAGCACTGCAGAGGAACTACCATGTCACATTCATGCAGACCGTGATACACAAGACAGTATTTTTCTATAATACACTGCTTTCTGCATATTTCCCAGGTTTATCCTTGTCTAGGCAGAGGAACCAGAGATCAAATAGCCAACATCCGCTGGATCACAGAAAATGCAAGAGAGTTCCAGAAAAACATCTACTTCTGCTTTATTGACTGTGCCAAAGCCTTTGACTGTGTGGATCACAAGAAACTGTGGAAAATTCAAGAGATGGGAATACCAGACCACCTGACCTGCCTCCTGAGAAATGTGTATGCAGGTCAAGGAGAAACAGTTAGAATCAGACATGGAACAACAGACTGGTTCCAAACTGGGAAAGGAGTACGTCAAGGCTCTATATTGTCACCCTGCTTATTTAACTTATATGCATAGTAGAAATGCCGGGCAGGATGAAGCACAAGCTGGAATCAAGACTGCTGGGAGAAATATCAATAACCTCAGATATACAGATGACATCACCCTTATGGCAGAAAGTCAAGAAAAACTAAAGAGCCTCTTGATGAAAGTCAAAGAGGAGAGTGAAAAAGTTGGCTTAAAACTCAACATTCAGAAAACTAAGATCACGGCTTCCAGTCCCATCACTTCATGGCAAATAGATGGGGAAACAATGGAAACAGTGACAGATTTTATGTTCTTGGGCTCCAAAATCACTGCAGATGGTGACTGCAGCCATGAAATGAGAAGATGCTTGCTCCTTGGAAGAAAAGCTATGACCAACCTAGACAGCTAGACAGCATATTGAAAAGCAGAGACATCACTTTGCTGACAAAGGTCCATATAGTCAAAGCTATGGTTTTTCCGGTAGTCATGTATGGATGTGAGAGTTGGACTGAAAAGAAAACTGAGCGCCAAAGAATTGATGCTTTTGAACTGTTGTGCTGGAGAAGACTTGAGAGTCCCTTGGACTGCATGGAGACCCAACCAGTCCATCCTAAAGGAAATCAGTCCTGAATGTTCATTGGAAGGACTGATGCTGAAACTGAAACTCCAATACTTTGGCCTCATGATTCGAAGAACTGACTCACTGGAAAAGACCCTGATGCTGGGAAAGTTTGAAGGCAGGAGGAGAAGGGTTTGACAGAAGATGAGATGGTTGGATGGCATCACTGACTCAATGGACATGAGTTTGAGCAAGCTCCAGGAGCTGGTGATGGACAGGGAAGCCTGGCGTGCTACAGTCCATGGGGTTGCAAAGAGTCAGACACTACTGAACTGAACTGAACCCTTTTCTAAGCACAATTCTAGTATTATGAGGATCCCAAATTAGTATGAGGAATGTACACGTATTTACTTCTGAGATTCAATCCTAGAAGAAACTGAAAGAATGAAATGTAATTTTAAAAAGAAAGAAAAGAAGGCAAGAAAGAAGTTTTCTTTAAAAACATTGAATTTTTTAATGTTATACTTCACTGTAATGAAGTGTAATTTTAAAGTTGACATACACTATGAATTGTCAAACAAATACATAATCTAAAAGAAATCAAAGTGGAGAAGTGATCTTCCTTTGGAGAATGCTAGGAGAAACTGTGGGAAATTTTGTCATCACGAGTTTCCCATTTATATGCTTCTTATTGTCAAATTGGTCTAGGTTAAGACCAAACTCTTGGATAAGAACAAACTCCTGACCCAATCTGTGGAGTGATGGTTATTTTAAGAGCTGCCAAGCAATTCTTCTGTTTTCAGGTATGTCATTCTAACATGCCCAACATGCCCAAACATTTGATGATGACTTCTGACACTCCTTTTTTTTTTTAAATAGTATTTACATGACTGATAAAACTGTAAATTTAAAAACAATTCAGGAAAAAACTAGGTTAGAAAAAATATTTTCCTTTGAAGAACAGTAGAACTTGAAGATGCATGGCTTGATCATCTCAGCTGTGCAGAAACTGGATGGTCTATCTCTGCTTCAGATATTCAGAGCACAGATTGCCTGTTCATGTTGTAAGGCCGTTCAATGGTGACAAGGGCTGGATGGCCACCACTTCTGTCTAGGGACCTTGCTTAACCTTTGCTTTGTACTCAGGAAATGCTGAGAGAAAAAAAGGAACTTAAATGCTCTGGATACAAATGTGTCAAGGAGAACTTTGGTAGTAAAGGAATGGGTCCTTACTAGGTATCATCTGTATTGCCTTTTTTTTTTTTTTCGGTTGCATTGAGTCTTAGTTGTGTCATGTGGGATCTTTCATCGTGACACACAGACTCTCTAGTTGCCACACACAGGCTCAGAAGTTGTAGTGCATGGGCATAAATGCTCCTTAGCGTATGGGATCTTAGTTCTCAGACCAGGGATCAAACCCACCTCCCATCCCTGGCATTACAAGGCAGATTCTCAACCACTGGACCACTAGGGAAGTACGTCCCTCTACTGCTTTTTGTATCTGGCTGTATCCCCAGATTCTAGCCTGCCTTCTGACACACTATAGGCGCTCAATAAATATTTGGTGACTTTAGGAATACTTAAAGCAATACGTTAGAACATCAAAAAATAGCTAAATAGTCATTGCTGTTCAGTCGATTTAGTCGTGTCCGACCCTTTGCGATCCCATGGACTGCAGCATGTTACGCTTCCCTGTCCTTCACCATCTTCCAGAGCCTGTGCAAATGCCTGTCCATTAAGTCGGTGATGCCATCCAACCATCTCATCCTCTGTCGCCCCCTTCTCCTCCTGCCCTCTATCTTTCCCAGCATCAGGGTCTTCTCCAATGAGTTGACTCTTCACATTCAGTGGTCAAAGTATTGGAGCTTCAGTTTCAGCATTAGCAATAGTACATTTACTCAAAACCCCCAACTTTCTCTTTTTAACCTGAACCTAGCTTAGAGAGCATTTCAATTAAACTCCATTTCAGAAACATTTATTAATTATCCACTAAATCCACATGGCTGTTTGGCCAAAGACTCAAGAAGCTTTTCTAGGCTGACATACCCTGAGTATTCACTGAAAGGACTGATGCTGATGCTGGGCTCCAATATTCTGGCCACCTGATGTGAAGCGCCGACTCACTGGAAAAGACCCTGATGCTGGGAAAGACTGAGGGCAGGAGACAGGGGCCTCAGACATTTTCTGCCTAAAATATCCTTTTGCCACCTTTTACAACTGAACAGAAATCCCTCTTTCGTTAAGTTTAGCCCAAGCATCGTCTTCTCTATGGAGTTTTTCTGTTCCCAGTACAGAATTAGCTGTTTCACTACAATGGCTATGAAAGCCAAGTAGTAAGTTGGACTTGCATTTTAATTAGCCATCTCTCTTAGCCGACTGCTGGGTAACTCTTTACCAGCTCTTTAACATGGGGGATGGGGCCCAATTCATCCTTCTACTGTGGTGCCAGAGGGTCCGCTGTGCCTGTAAACTGCCGGCAGCTCTAGAATTTCCTTTATAGAAGAGGTTGAGGGGCTGCAACCTGGCTGGAACTGGGAGACAGATACGAAAAGAGGCTAGAACTGGGTGGAGACAGATGACTATTCTTTTTTTCTTTTTAAAATTTTTCTTGGAGTATAGTTGCTTTACAGCATTTTGTTAGTTTCCGCTGTACACCAAAGTGAATCAGCTGTATGTTTTTATATATCTCCCCTTTTTTGGATTTCCTTCCCAACGAGGTCACCGCAGAGCACGGGGCAGAGTTCCCTGTGCAGGTTCTCGTTAGTTATCTATTTTATACATATCAGTGTGTATGTGTCCACCCCAACCTCCCAACTCATCTCACTGCTCCCTCCCATCCCCCTTGGTATCCATATGTCTGCTCTTTACATCTGCGTCTCTATTTCTGCTTTGTGAACAGGATGATCTGTTTTCCTAGATTCTGCATATATGCATTAATATATTTGCTTTTCTCTGACTTATTTCACCCTGGATGACAGTCTCTAGGTCTATCTACATCTCGGCAAATGGCACAGTTTCAGACAACTATTCCTAAATGTTGCACCAGCATGTCCCTTTTGTACAGGGCTAAGCAGACAACAGCTTTTCATATGAAAGGAGCTGGAGAAGAACTGAAAGAGGCGCCCAGCACACCTAGAGCAACACAGGCTCCCTGAACAGAAGGAAATGCATGGGAAACAGTGATTCCTTGAGTCACACATCCTTTGGGGGACCCAGTATATACATAACAACATTATTCTAGAAGATGTTCTTTTTCTCACTGAGGAACTGAGGATGTTATTAGTAAATGTCCTTGCAGCTCCAAGTTTATTAAAACAAGCCTGGGTCCAACATAAGGGAAGGGCTACATGCCTGGGCTTCAAATGTGCATGTGTGTGTCTCTAAGGAGCCATGACTCTGGTTACTGCTCCACTGACCAGGGATTATCCCTAGAGACCTGAATCAGAGCAGGTGGCAACATGTCAGAGCCCTCTAGCCTTGCTTAGAGGGCAAGAGAGTTTAGGAGAGAAGAAAGGAGGCCAGGTAGGGAAAAGGGGCACCTCATCCCCCACCCACTCTCAGCAAGCAGAGTAAAAAGGAATTTGAGGGACTTCTCTGGTGGTCCAGTGGCTTAGACTCTGCACTCCCAATGCAGGGAACCCGGGTTCAATGCCTGGGCAGGGAACTAGAATCCCACATGCCACAACTAAGACCAGGTGCAGTCAAATACATAAGTATTAACAACAACAAAAAACCCAACCCATTTTTTAAAAATTCTAAGATCGAGAGCAAAAGCTCGTGTGTTTCTACTAGCATCTCACTATCTTTGCTAAGAAAGTTCTTGATAATGATACCAGGTCACAGTGTACAACCCGCAGAATACCAGCTGTGTCTCATTTCCTCAATTAGTAACTGAAAGGGTGGGGATATGGACTTCTAACTACTCTGTTCCTAGAGCTGTTCAGTGGGCATCTGATAAATGGATATGTAAAAATATCAGAAACATGCGTGTGCACACACACACACAGACACCCTCTCCCACATCTACAGCAGCCGCACACATGAACAAGAAGAGAGCAAGTCAGTGATCCAGGGAGGTTCCAGATAGCATCCGCTATAAACACTTGGCTTCTTTGGGCTTTTATCCTCTTGTATAAAACAGGAACAAAAAAGTCCCATTGTTCTTCTGCACACAGTTGTTACAAGAATTAAAACAGATAATACATATAAAAGCACAATGAAAATGCTGAAGAATGATACATAAAAGTTGAGGCCTTATGACATCATTTTGCCCCTAACGTATAAAACCATGCATTATGTGGCTGGTTAAAAATAATCGAAGCTATAAAAATGAATAGGATGGAATGGGGTTGTTTCAGCTATGAAATATGAATCTCCAAAATGCATGTTTTAGACTCAAAGGGCAAAGAACCAAAGAACAAAATGAGGTCCTTGGCCTCCTCCTAGCAAAGTAAGGAGATGAACACATTCCTAAGATCCTCGAGTTTATCTACTGAAAAACATTCAAGGGTTTCTCCAGTCCTTAAGTCTTTCCCCAGATAAACATATGAGGTGCTTAAGTAATCACAAATTCATTTATAAAAGGAAATGACTATTTTCCCCCAATTTTCTACTCTTCCTGTTAAAGTCTTTAGATGATTTAAACTGAAGAGGAGAAAAGGGAAAGAAAAAAAAGGCAATATAAATATAAAATAATGTTTGATAAAGGCTACATCCATCATATAAGTAATTACCATCTTTAGGAAAAAATCAACATAACTTACAATATGAACATACACTTTTTTTCCTTAAGATACTTGTTTTATAGGTCTTGGTGAATGATTTCAAAATAAACATATCACTATGCTGAGCATCTTATTGTAAAGCAAAGACAAAAATCAGAGAAGGGGCTCTGAAGGTTTCTGAAATCACAATTATGAATCACAAAACTCACCATCTCCTTGGGCTCTAGCGCTATGAGTCCCACAAACTTCACCAAGATTTCTGGGGACCCAATACTGAGGGCTCCAGACTAAAGCTAATGAAGTCAGTGCTGGGGATTTGGAGGTTCATTCCTCAGTCGAAGCACTCTCCTCTCATCGGTATCACCTTCATCACCTGACCCATCCTACCCTTCTTTTGATGACCTGCTCACGGTACAGCAATTCTCATCTCTAGACTCACACCTATGGACCCATTCATGGTTTCTGAGCAGGTGATACCTAGCAGAGTCTTAACTACAGTAGATTAAAGAAAAAGATCTGAACCCAAGGGAGACTGCATGATAAAGAGTTTGTGAATTAGCAATATACTTACTAAGAACCCAGAAGACTGTATTCATCTGTAATTTCTGGGAATTTTCTCAGATAAGGGAAAACAGTTAAGAGATGAAAATCTAGGATTTAATTAAGGGTACTGCTTTATACAAATTCCTACAATTATTAAATTTTGTGATGCTATTGAGAATTCTCAAAGGCGATCATTGGCTAAAATTTCTAGTAACATGTCACCGATTTGCTTAGTTCCAGTTAAGGCACTACATTAAGTTCACAGTGATTACATGTTCCTTGATTTCTTTGGTTAGTATATAAACTGCCAGCCTTCATCCCAGGTGACCTGTCTGCCCTGTTTTACCTTCCCTAGTTTATGGTGTTCATCTCTACCTAGGAGGGACTCCAGTAGAAAGGGATAAGAACCAAGAGGACACATGTGTACTTATAACCGTCTGGAAAATACTAATGGAGTTGCCTGACACCTCTCTAGTCAAAGATCTGAGCAGTTATCACTGGCTTCCTGGAACTGAAAATATTTGTTGCATTTCTCCCAAAGAAATGAGCAATTCCACGGTTTCCTGAGAAAATCCCAGATGTATGCAGTTTCTTCAAAGAAATAGAGTAAAAACAACTTTCACATACTCATATGACATCATCAGGAAAAACTCCACATTCCTCTTAGAGAAACAACACCCTCCATGTACTTAAGGGCTGGACCTAATAAAACATGCATTATGCTACGTCCTGGTCACTCCACGTGACTCAGGAGGGAGGGTTTCTGAGCTGCTTCCCAAACTCTGGCCATTCTAAGGCATCCAGGCAGCACCCACTTCCTCCCAAAGAACCTGAAGGAAGGTGCGTCTCCACAGACTCACCACGTCCCACCTCTCCTCGGCAGGCTCAAAGCTCTTCCAGAACACAACTGTGTGTGCTCTCTAGTTTCTTCCAGGACAGTGCCCTGCTGTCCTGAGCTCTTAGCAGACCATGACTCCGTCTTGTTAATCCAGGTCCCTGGGGCCTAGACCAAAGAAGGGCTTACAACGTGTGTGTCAAATAAAAGAACCTGGGTCATTTGTGGAGATGCAAGTGGACCTAGAGAGTGTCATACAGAAAGAAGTAATTCAGAGAGAGAAAAACAAATATTGTGTATTAACACATATGTGGAATCTAGAAAAATGGTACTGATGATCTTACTTGCAGAAATGGAGACAGATGTAAAGAACAAATGTAAGGATACCAAGGGGGAGCGGGGAGTGGAAGGAATTGGGAGACTGGGATTAACACACATACACTACTGATACTATATATAAAAGTGAAAGTTTGTGATCCCATGGACTATACAGTTCAGGAAATTCTCCAGGCTAGAATATTGGAGTGGGGTAGCCTTTCCCTTCTCCAGGGGGTCTTCCCAACCCAGGATTGAACCCAGGTCTCCCGCATTGCAGGCAGACTCTTTACCAGCTGAGCCCCAAGGGAAGACCAAGAATACTGGAGTGGGTAGCCTAGCCCTTCTCCAGGGGATCTTCCCAACCCAGGAATCGAACAGGGGTCTCCTGCATTTCAGGCGGGTTCTTTATCAACTGAGCTATTAGGGAAGTCCAATACTATATATAAAATAGGTAACTAATGAGGACTTCTCAGGTGGTGCAGTGGTAAAGAATCTATCTGCCAACACAGAAGAAACAAGAGAGGCGAGTTTGATCCCTGGGTCGGGAAGATCCCCTGGAGTAGGAAACGGCAACCCACTCCAGGATTCTTGCTTGGAGCATTCCATGGATAGAGGAGCCTGGTGGGCTACAGTCCATGGGGTCACAAAGAGTCGGACACAACTGAGCAACTGCATGCGTGCACACACGCACACAATGAGATCACATCATATAGCAAAGGGAACTGTCATGACCTGAACGGAAAGGAAGTCCGAAAGGGAGGAGATCCATGTATAAGCACAGCTGATTCATTCTGCTGTAGAACAGAAACTCACACACTGTAAAGCAACCATAAAAAAAAGATGTTGGAAAAAAAATTAACTGTCAGGATTGAATACAGTAATGAGACAAAGAGATGGTTGATTGCTTTCAAGGTCAATACGTATGTGTATATGTATGTACACACATGAACACAAATATATCATCCATCTATGTATGGGGCAGCTGGATAAATGAAGATGAGTGCATACACACTTTTTCCCACCATGGTATTTAGGATTACAAAATGCAGTGAACAGAAAAGCCCAACAAAAACAGCAATTTTACAAAAATAGCAATTTATGTTTATTTTTGGTAACAAAGGATCAAATATATATATATGAACACATTTAGAAGGAAAAAATACTACTATTTTCCATATTCTACTCAAAAAATAAACTCCTTTCAAGCGGCACATTAGTGGAGACATGGGAGTGTATTACCCACTGCAGCAGCTAAACCCTACTCTGAATCTCCTTCCCTTGATTTTTCAACTCACTTTTTGCCCCCCTGCTCTCCAGTTAGTTAGTTTGCTGAGACCAAGTAAATAGGTTTTAAAAACCATCTTCAGCCAAATAAAATCAGAGAATAACTATGGGCAAAACCCCTAAAATCCCACCTCTATGTAATACATCACAAATATGAATAATATTCCACTCTAATACAATGACATCTGCAACAACAGTAACACAATCCAAGATGACTTAACTTTCTGAAAGCAAGTAACAAGCAATGATATTTTATAAAGCTAAGTAAGCTCTGGAGCTACCAGACACCGGCAAAATATCCTTACTTGGTTTCAGTTCAACGAGAGGAGGTCTACTAAATTTAGACTCTGAGCTGATTTCATCAGCAACCTGTCCTCCTGACAGAGGTCTCTGCGGACAGGATGGAGAAATACCGGGGTGGGATCAACTTATTTCATAGGCACAGACTGCAGCCAAAAACGGTCACAAAGCGCACAGGTCCCGGGCATGGCTGACAACCACACCTCTAAATCCTGCAGTGTTGCTGTAAAGACGAGTCCTTTCCGAAAGCCATCAAGGACTCAGAATGGTCAGTGTGACTACGACACAGCCAGCTGGACTCAGGAGCTTTCCTGGAAGAAGTAAACACCAAACACTTGATCCAAGACAAAGCTTGAAACCATCTAGAGCGAGAACACGAAATGAAACTGAATCAAATCCTGATCATTTTTCTGTCTTTTTTTAAAAAAAAAAAATTGCTAGTCAAGAGAAGACCTAAAATTTTTTCATTCTAAAAAATGGTTTAATTCAAACTACGCTTTACTCAAATACTAAAATGCTCAGGAAAACAACTGAGCTATTATAACCAGCCTGGGGACAGGCGTGGCATCTGAGCATCAGCAGTTTGCTCTTCCTGTGGGGGGAGTGGGGAGGAGACAGGAGATGGGGGAGAAAGAGAGGACAGTCTGCAAGAGCCTCTGGAGCAAGGGGGTGTCGCTGGTCAGCTGCTGGCTGGCCAGGCTCTGGCAGTGACTCAGTTGTGGACCCAACGGCTTGGCTGCCTGCATCCCAGTTGAGGGGACAGGACTGGGGCACAGAGAAATGGCTGTCAGAAAAAAGTCTCAAAGGAAATTCATGTATCAGAGCAGAGGATGGGGAGGGTGAAGAGGAAAAGGAAAGGTACATTCTTTTCACTCCCAACCACCTCACTGCCTCATTTCTCTTTGCTTTTCTGCTCCAGACAGTTCACTACCTCTTCTATCCTCTCCAAAATGGTATTTCTAGTCACTAAAGTGAATTTCATGGCTTCTAAAGCACCAGACTGTCCATCCTTCTCTTTTTTAAATAAAAAAATTTTTTATTTTCTGTCTTCTCTTAAATCCCTTATAAAATTCTATCAAACTGGTTTGAGCTGGTACTAAAGTAAAACCAAAATGTGTCACTCTGCAAAAACCCCTAGAAATTTTATAAAGCAGTTGAACTAAAACATAAAATATTTTTAAGCCAAACTAATCAGGTATTTCATGTGGTTCAATCCCCCATCCCAACATGGGAAATCCACAAATATTCATTTTCAAATCAAACGTAGATGAGCCATATACTGTCATATTATTAGGCCATATTCACACCCACTGACAGTCTGTCCTTCATTAATGTAGTCCAGCTTTTCACTTGAAACATAAAGGTTGCTGCTCACAAGACATGGATGCAAACTAAAGATGCATATGACTGTATAACCCAGATTTCATGTTCAAAGTCAATTTCATATGGTTACATCCCTGGGTTAAAATAACAGGAAAAGAGCAAGTAATTTTCATCTTTTGCAACTTACTACAATGTGTTTCAAAATGTTAAACCTCACACCATCTCTCCTGTATAAAGCTTTAAAAATGCTTAGATGGAAACAGATGATATAAACAGAAAATTCTGCAGAAAAAGATGCACCCATGCGAAGCAGTATGTCAGCTATTCACGAGCTAAAAGAAAAGCTGATGTTAGTTTTAACGTTAGCTGGAGGGAGAGCTTTTAGCTGGAAATAAAAAAAGAAATAGGAAATAATGCAAATGGGGAAACAATGCCAAAGGGGGACTGACAGTGCTGGAACATAAGTCTTTAGAAAAAAAGAGTAAGGAACAATTTTACTGAACAAGAAAAAACATCAGTTAAATATGTGAAGGTATTTTGTATGTTTTTCCACAGCTTATGACTAAAATAAAATTATACACAGTAAACTAAAGGAATTAAAATGAAAGTAAAAGAAAAAGATACTATCCAAGAAATCAGACTACTCATAATAAGTGTGCTGAGGACAAATCACTAAAGTCACCAATATCTGGTTTTGTTCTTATCCTAATGACACTGTCCTCGCTGCCTGCACCGTCTTCTAGAACAAAGAAGGGTATAAATAAATAAGTTCATAAATAAATAAAATGATAGAATGTCTTACCAAATGCCACTGTTGAAGACAATGGTCAAAGACTAAATTATGAATAAGGAAACTGTGCCAGGTAAATTCTGGATATTTTTACTGTTGGTGGTTTGGGGTTCCTCTAAAATGCACAGCAAGCTCTTGGCTGCAGCCCAGAAGTACTTGGGGTGCTTGTTGGCTGGCACACTTTAGGCTTTGCACATCCAGAGATGCTGATTTAGAAAGTCAAGGATCCCCAAAACTGGCATTCTTAAGCAGCTTCTCAGAAGATTATAAATGCACTCAGTCCCAAGTTTACACTTTGATGAAACGACTGACTAAAATAAAATAAAACACCCATTTCTCTACTATGGGGATTAAGCAAACATGTTTGTTTGCTTTTTGAGGGAAAAAAATACAACATATTTGGTAGCCAGTGAGTTACCCTAATGACAATTATCTGTTCTTGTGATCAAAATGTTTTCCACAGGTTTCATCAAGCCACACTGGATGGCAACGTAGCTACATGTGATTGGAAAATGTAAACCAACGCCTTCTTTAAGGTAACTGTTCAAGAACCCTTCACAAATGCTGCTAAAATTTTACTGAATTTGCCTTATGAGAAATTGAAAATGTATGCAAGGAAATTATATATACATATACAAAGAACAGAGACACACACACAGACACTCCAGCATTTACTACTACTGTATCTAAAAACTCTAATTTGCTTCTCATTTCATTAGTCTGCAAAAACTTCCACAAATGTGTTAAACAGGAAGCTCCTCATGGGCCCCTTCGACACTTTAGACCCATGACTGGCAATTTTCTCTATGACTGTTTTTTCTTATCTCTTTCCTTCACTGGGTCTCTTTTTTTCTGGATAACCAACCCCATGGCCCTTATCCACAGGTACACACAGCCACTTCATGGGAAAGATACACAGTTTTGTCTTTGCCCCACAGCAGTTTCAAACTGATTTGCGTTCATCCTAATATGAGAACTTCTGAGGGAAGAATGTGTGTCAGGCCCCATGGAGAAACGGACCCACAGTTACAATGTAAAGTGGTATTTGTTATTAATAGAAAAGGGATGGCTGATAACAGAAAACACTCTGGTTTTTTTTTTTTTCCTCCAACAAATTAAAAATAAAATATTAAGCCTTCCCTTGTGGTACAGTAGATAGGAATCTGCCTGCCAATTCTGGGAACATGGGTTCGATTTCTGGTCTGGGAAGAGTCCACAGGTGGCCGGGCAACTAAGTCCCTGCACCACAACTACTGAGCCCAAGTACTTAGAACCCGAGCTCTGCAACAAGAGAAGCCACCACAATGAGAAGCCCATGCACCATGACGAAGAGCAGACCCCTGCTCCCTGCAACTAGAGAAAGCCCACGCACAGCAACAAAGACCCAGCACAACCAAACACATACATAAATACTTTCTTTTAGAAATAAAACAAAATAGCAGGGCGTTCTGGAACGCAGAGCAAGAACACACCAGAAAACCTGACTGAGTGGGGATCTGCAGCTGAGCAGGAGCAACAGGGGGCATTTCTGACAGGCATCGCCAGAGTCATTTCAGTAGGCGAACACCACATTATTCCTGGGTGTCATCACAGTCTAAGTCGGCTTTCTCTGGATCATACTAAAGGGTAAAGAACTGCTCGGTCTGCATCCATTACTGACCTCCCAGATCAGAGGACTGATGCCTGAAGCCTGGACACAGAGCAGGTGGGTCAGGCAAGGCCGAGCTTCTGGATACCTGACTGTCTTGCTCATGAGAAAATGACGATGGGAGAAGAGGTGTCAGTAGAAGGGAAGCTTGTCCGCTAGTTGATTCTGATCCAGCCTAGATGCAGAGAAGTGAGAGTGTCCTCTCTGGTGGGCCTGGACTGGTGGGGGCTGACGGCCCTGCATGAATCTGTCTACACATGACTCACAGGATGTCCTGCTGCGGCCCCAGCACCGCCGCACCAGCTACACCTGAAGACGCTTCCGTATCGATCATGTCTCATGGGATTTCACACGAATCCATCTCAGAATATTTTCTAGTCTCGAATACCATTTTGGGTCAGAGGCCAGAGAGGAAATCTCTCACTTATTAGTTCATAAGAAGAAAATACTTCCTATTCCGAAAGGAAGACTATGTCTCTGCTAAATACTCTAACCTAAGAATGAATTACTTCACTAGTGACATGTTCTTTAACAAGACCCCACTTAATCACTGAAATCAAATTTTTTTTTTTAATTTAGCTCTATATGCACTCCTTACACACCTACTTCATAGTAGGCAGGGTGCCAACTCAGACACTTGACAAAGAATAAGACACAGTCCTGCCCTCAAGGGCTCCGGGTACCTTCAGGGGAATAAGAGCTGGGCCATCTAACACAGCATGGTAGGCGTTATTCTGGAAGGGTGGAGGGCATAGTGCTCCAGGAACACCACGAAGCCTGGGAGGTCTGGGGAACCCTTCAGAGGGAATGACAATGGGGTTGGATTTTAAAGTGTGAACGAGATTTTACTGCAAATGAAGAGAAGGGGAAAGACCTTCTTGGCAATGGGAGCATGAAAAAAATCCATGCGATGCAAAAGGGAAGGAGTCTAGGGAACAAAGACTATCGCGGGGCAGAGGCACAGGGCAGGGAGGTGTGGACCATGAAACTGAGGAGATGGATAGCAGCCAGAGGGAAAGGACCTTATCAGCGAATTTTATCCTGTAGGAAGGACAACGTGGTACCCGGAACGGTTAGTTTTGCAGCATCCAATCTGCAGTTTTAAGAAGAGATGTGTGGTGGCTTCCTGGGGGGGTGACAGAGAAAAGGCTGGGAGACCAGTTACAGAGCTTCAGCGAGATCACTCGTAACATGTTTTGGGGTGGCTCAGTGCTCTTTGGTGAACATCATCATTTTCCCCCATATGTTCTTTAATTATACCTGAGGTTTTCTCCTTAAATTATCTATTGAAGCTGATATGTATATATATATTCCAATTCCAAATATGTCATCTGTGGTTTATAAAATCACATTCCACATGAGTAAACGTTTAGGTAAATACTTAAAAGAATTCTCTTACCTGAACAAAGCTGTTCCACTTTTGTGTAGTTTAAAGATACTATGTCATTAACCCAAGCGATGATGTCATGTCTGCTCATAGTCTCTTGGGTTATCGAGGTAGAATACACATTGACCGCCATTCCCCAACTAGAAAAAACAAACAAACAACATTCATTTACCTACAAGGGAAAAAATGAACTCAGAAAGATGACAGACATCCATCCAACTCTGACAGAATTCTAATATGGTTAAAACTCATATATGGTTCATGCATCATCATTTTATATCTCCTTCAACTTGATTCAAATGTTGTTCAGGCTCTGAGATTCCTAATGTCTCATGTAATTTAGTGTTTCACATAGAAGATGAGTTGGGAACAATTTTTTTTTTTAATCAGCTTTAGAGAAAAGGAAATTCCCTTCAGAAATAGGATACATACATGTTTCATTAGAAAAAAAAAAAATCTTCACCAGATAGTCTCTATCCCTAAAAACTTTGGATAAAGAAAAAAAAGGAAAAAGAAAAAATTATACAGAAAGTATTTGGAACTGACTGCATGAGTCCTCCCTTCATCTCTGACTTTAATATTCTCTTTCTGACTATTCCATGACACCTACTACTTCCCCCAACTTTTCTCTGGAGTGGTACACAGTGGCCGCAGAAAAAGTAACAGAAAAGGTTTGTTTTGCTTAAAATACTTTGATAGCTATAGTTTGGTAAGATTGGTTTCCTCTTTTTAATTAATAAACAATGTATTTAGGGCAGCTTTAGATTCACAGCAAAACCGAGTGGAAAGTACAGAGTTTTCCCATATACCCCCTCATCTGACAATCTCCCTATCAGCTGATATGTTTGTTACAATCAGCGAACCCACACTGATGCACTCTCATCACCCAAATTCTATAGTTTACATTAGGTTCCCTCTTGGTGTTGTATATTCTCTGGGCTGTGACAAACATACAGTGACATGTATCCATCACTGCAGTATCACACAGAATCCTAAAAAAAACCAATCCTCTCTGCTCTGTCGATTCATCCTTCCCGCCTACCATTTCTGGCAACCACTGACCCCTCTTACTGTCTCCATAGTTTTACCTTTCCCAGAAGGTCATACAGTTGGAACCACACAGTACATAACCTTTTCAGACTGGCTTCTTTCACTAATGCACATTGACGGTTCCTCCGTGTCTTTTCACGACTTGTGAGCTCACTTTTTTTTGCACTGAATAATACTGCACTGTCTGAATGTGTAACACTGAAAGACATCTTGCTGGCCTCCAAGTTCTGGCAAATAGGAGTAAAGCTACTATAAATATTCACGTGCAGGTTTTTGTAAGTTTTGATTCATTAGGATAAATACCAAAGAGCACGACCGACCTGGGTCATATGGTAAGAGTATGCTCAGTTTTATGAGAAACTGCCAAACTGTCTCACAACATGGCTGTACCATCCTGAATTCCCAACAGCAATGAATAAAACGTCCTATTGCCCCATGTCCTCACCAACACTTGGTGGTGTCAGTATTTTGGAGTTTGGCCATTCTAACAGGTGTATACTGGAGAAGGAAATGGCAAGCCACTCCAGTATTCCTGCCTGGGACCCACGGACAGAGTAGCCTGGCGGGCTGTGTAGTCCATGGGGGTCACAAAAGAGTCAAACATGACTTAGTAACTAAACACCACCACCAAAACCCAACTCTTTAGAGACTTCAAAGTGATATTCTATTATTCTTTTTTTAAATTCAAGTATAGTTGACTTACAATATTGTATACATTAAAGTGACTCAGACATATACATATATATATATATATATTCTCTTTCAGATTCTTTTCCATTATAGGTTATTGCAAGGTATAGAATACAGTTTCCTGTGCTGTAAAATAGGTCCTTGTTTTTATTTATTTTCTACATTCTAGTGTGTATATATTAATCCCAGACTTCTGATTTATCTGTCCCCCAACTTTCTCCTTCGGTAACCAAAAATTTGTTTTCTACGTCTGTGAGTCTGTTTCTGTTTTGTAAATAAGTTCATTTGTATTTTTTTAAGATTCCACGTGATATAATATTTGTCTTTATTTGTTTTGACTTACTTCACCTAGTGTGACAATCTTTAGGTTCATCCACGTTGCTGCAAATGGCAATATTTCATTTTTTATTAATGGCTGATAATGTCTACCACGTCTTCTTCACCCTTCCATCTGTCAATGGACACTTAAGTTGCTTCCATGTCTTGGCTATTGCCGGTAATGCTGCTATGAACAATGAGGTGCATGTCACCTTTTTGAATTAGAGTTTTCATCTTTCCTGTATATACGCCCTGGAGTGGTATTGCTGGATCATATGGTAACTATAGTTTCACTTTAGTTGCTTTTTTTTTTTTTTTGGTTGTGTGATTTGTGGGACCTTAGTCCCCGAACCAGGGATCCAAATCTGTGCCCCTTGCAGTGGAGGCAGGTCCTAACTACAGGACCACCAAGAACTCCTTATTTTGGAATTTTTTTTTTTTTTTAAGGAACCTGCATACTGTTCTCCATAGTGACTATACCAATTTACATTCTCACCAACAGTATAGGAGAGTTAGTTCCCTTTTCTCCACAGCCTCTCCAGCATTTATTACACGTAGATTTTTTGGTGATGACCATTCTGACTGGTATGAAGTGATATCTCATCATGGTTTTTACTTATATTTCTCTAATAATTAACGATGTGGAGTATTTTTTCATATGTCTACTGGTCAGCTATATACTTTCTTTGGAGAAATGTCTATTTAGATTTTCTGCATATTTTTTGATTGGGCTGTTTATTTTTTGATATTGAGCTGTATGAACTGTTTGTATATTTAGGGAATTAAGCTCTTAGTGGCTGCATCGTTTGCAAATCTTTTCTTCCATTCTGTAGGTTGTATTGTTTATGGTTTCCTTTACTATACAAAAGCTTGTAAGCGTGAGTAGGTCCTGTTTATTTTCACTTGTATTTCTACTACCATGGGAGACTAACCTAAGTATTGCTGCAATATTATTTCAGACAATGTTTTGCCTATGTCCTTTTCTAGGGATTTTAAAGTGTCATGTCTTATATTTAAGTCTTTGAGCCATTTTGAATTTGTTTTCGTGTACAGTGTAAGAGTGTTCTAACGCCATTGGTTCACATGTGGCTGTTCCGGTTTCCCAACACCACTCGCTGAAGAGACTGTCTTTCCCCATTGTGTCCTCTTGCCTCCTTTGTTGAAGACTAATTAGCCACAGGTGTGTGGTTTGTTTCTGGGCTCTCTCCTCTGTTCCACTGATCCACATGTCTGTTCTTATGCCAATGCCAAGCTGTTTTGATTACTGTAGCTTTGCAGTGTTGTCTGAAATCTGAGAGGGTTATGCCTCCAGTTTTGCTCTTTCCCTTCAGGATTGCTTTGGCAATTCTGGGTCTTCTCTGTTTCCACATAAGTTTTAGGATTATTTATTCCAGTTCTGTGAAAAATTTCATAGGTCATTTGACAGGGATAGGGTTAAACCTCTGGATTGCTTTGAGTAGTATGGTCATTTTAACGGTATCAATTTTTCTAATCCAAGAGCCTGGGATATCTCTCCATTTCTTTGAATCACCTTCCATTTCCTTTATCAACGTTTTATAGCTCTTAGCATGTAACTCTTCCACCTCCTCTGTCGGGTGTATTCCTTAGTTTTTTCTTTGATGTGATTTTAAAAGGTTTTGTTTGTTTGTTTTTACTTTCCCCTTCTGATATTTTATTGTCAGTGTAAAAATGCAGCAGATTTCTGCATGTTAATCTTGTACCTTGCTGAATTTGTTTATTGGTTCTAATAGTTTTTGTGTGGAGTCATTAGGGTTTTCTATAGAGAGTATCATGTCATCTGCACATAATGACAATTTTACTGCTTCCCTTCCAACCTGGATACCTTTTATTTCTTTTTCTCATCCAACTGCTGTGGCTAGGGCTTCCCATACTATGCTGAATAGAAGTGAGAGTGGACATCCTTGTTGTGTTCTAAAATTCAGTAGGAAAGGTTTCAGCTTTTCACTGTTGAGTATTATGTTGGCTGTGGGTTTCTGATAGCTTTTATTTATACTGATATCTGTTCTCTTTATACTCATTTCAGTGAAAGTGTTTATCATGAATGGATGCTGAATTTTACCAAATACTTTTTCTGCATCTACTGAAAAGATTATTTGGTTTCTGTGTTTTCTTTTGTTGATGTGATGTATCATATTGATTGCTTTGCATATGTTTACCATTATTGTGGCCCTGGGGTAAATCCAACTTGACCATAGTGTATGATCCTTTGTTGAGGACTTTTGCATCTGTATTCATCCACGATATTGGCCTGTAATTTTCCTTTCTGGTACTATCTTTGTCTGGTTTTGGTATCAGAGTGATGGTGGCTTCACAGAATGGCTTTAGGAATGTTCCCTCCTCCTCAATCTCTTGGAAGAGTTTGTCAAGGATTGGTGTAAGTTCTTCTTTGTATGTTTGGTAGAATTCCCCAGTGAAGACACCTAGTCCTGGACTTGTTTGCAGGGAGGTTTGTTTGTTTGTTTGTTTGGTAATTACAGATTCAATTTCACTTCTAGTGAATTCTATCTATTCAAATTATCTGCTTCTTCTTGATTCAGTTTTGGTGAGCTGCATGTTTCTAGAAACCTGTTCATTTCCTCTAGCTTATCCAATTTGTTGGCATATAACTGTTCATAGTATTCTACTGTGACTTTCTATATTTCTGTGGTATTGGTTGTTATTTCTCCCTTTCATTTCTCATTTTGTTTACTTGGGTTCTCTCTCTTTTCTCCTATTTATTCTTGATTTATTAACTAGAATAATTCTACAAAGAGATATTTCCTCTCTGAGATACTGATCATATAAGAAAGGCAAGATAGATGCCTGATTCTTTCCCTGTATCTTCAGATTTTCACAACAAAGAGGTAAGTTTCCTAACAGTCTCCAAACATGACCAATGAGGTTTTTATTTCTGAAGTTTAATTATGAACTTACAGATTTAAAAACATTTGATACACAGTTTAAATCACTGGCTTCTGAGTTTTTTCTGACAAGGTTCTAGTAGTCTTTGCTAACTTCCCTGCTTTCCGGTATGAGAAAAAGCTTCAGGCTTAACTTGTACATTTGCTGCCTTAGACCTAAAACCAGTCATTTTTCCAGGAGTTCCTTATTCCTTTGGTCACAAATACTAGAGATAATATTTTTAAGCACAACTACATACAAAAGAAAAATACAGACATATAGATTTTACACAAAAATCTACACATTATTAAACAGTTGTATTTGAAATTCTTATTAACTCTAAAGCAACAAAATATCAGCTTTCTACTTAAAGTGCTAAGTGACAATTTTATTTATAGGTAAGTATAAAAATAAACATCCATCCATCCTCAGAAGCACCCTCATCTCTAAATTTGCTTCCCCTGAAGATGTGAAAAAACTTAAGACACTGGCATCCCCACAAATGTGACCACAGTTACTGCCTTTCTACAACATTATTAAAAATGCTTTTAATTTTTTGCTTAATAACTTCCATTGTTTTCTTTATTATTTAGCATACAAACCATTTGCTTTTAATTACTAGTCAATTTAAAAAATCAACTATGTAAACTATATAAAACTTCAGTACAAATTATTCGAAATTTAAAATGTTTTGGAGTGTCTGGTATAATTCTCATTTACCGGCATAATTTTTGGCAGTCCATGTATTTTTCTAATGGCTTTGCCTGCAGGCAGTAGGGAGAAGCTTTTGCTTTAAGAGGCAATGTACTACCAGAGGATGAGGCACCAACGCCTAGAATTGTGCCAGAGGGCAAAAAGCCAAGTTGGGATGAAATTTTTGCTCTGGATGATTTAAACACAAAATTAAATGCAAAGCAGGGGAGACACAATCAGATCTGTGTTTCAGAAAGATTATCCACAAGTAAGTGAGTAAAGATGGTCTGTGGTTACGTAATAGATAGAAATGCATAACAAAAGAACAGGTTGAAGAGTTATGATAGCTTTTAAAAAATCCATAAGAATGGAGAAGCAAGTCATTTGCTGCAGGTTCTGTCAATGAATCACACTCTTTTCTGCGTCTTTATTGACAACATTCACCAAAGGACAACAATTCTTTTATACTGAGACATTCGGTGCACAAGAGCAAGTAAAGCATTACCTGCCTTCAAGGAGCTCATTAAGATGACCAGGTAAGCAACAGAATAGCAGCTGGTTTTTGCTTTAGTAAAACTTCAGTTAATTATTTACTAGACTCACACTCTAACCTCAACCACATCCCCATCTCCACCGGACACGACTGCAGCCCCCAAAAACCCTGAAGTAAGAACATATATCTGTTGAGGGACCTGTGGGCGAACAAAGAGAGAGGACAGACAAGAGGAAGGGCGGAGCAGTGAGGGTTAGGAATGTTTTCTGACAGTTTCTAAAATAAAACGACGATGATGCATCACTTTGCCGACAAAGGTCCGTATGGTCAAAGCTATGGTTTTTCCAGTAGTCTTGTACGGATGTGAGAGGGAGACCATTAAGAAGGCTGAGCACCGAAGAATGGATGCTTTCAAACTGTGGTGCTGGAGAAAACTCCTGAGAGTCACTTGGACCGTAAGGAGATCAAACCAGTCAATTCTAAAGACAACCACCCCTGAACGTTCACTGGAAGGACTGATGCTGAAGCTGAGGCTCTAATACTTTGGTCACCTGATGCAAAGAGCTGACTCATTGGAAAAGATCCTGATGCTGGGAAAGACTGAGGGCAGGAAGAGGCAGGGGCGACAGAGGATGAGATGGTTAGACAGCATCACTATGAGATGGTTAGATCGCATCATTAACTCAATGGACATGAGTTTGAACAAACTCAGGGAGATAGTGAAGCACCGGAAAGGCCAGCATACTGCAGTCCATGGGGTGGCAGAGTCAGACCCGACTTAGCAACTGAACAACAACAATATACCTACTTCTACCAGTGGAATCAACATAGTTCATTTCTATTTACCATCTGTGCTGATGAGAATATTCTTAGAATCTATCTTCCTCCATATTTTACCAAGATACTTCTAAATTCATTTCAGTTTGTGGTTATCTTTCACCTCCTCTATTAGTTCCCCATCCAAATGTGTGACACCTTTAGATTTTGCAGGGGAGAGCATGAGGTCCAGATTTCCTCTGTGCAGGGAAGGCAGCTGAAGTAGAAAAAGAATTCTATTTCTGCTCTGCCAGTCACTCTTTTCTCCCCCTAATTCCTTCAGAAAAAGAAAACTTTCTACAGGTGCATCTTCAATACATTTAAGCTGAAATTATTCATCTGACTCAACAATTCACAAATGAGAATTTATACATCTCCAAAGGTTAAACTCAAGGCTAGTGGAGTTAGCTCGTGTGTAAACATCCACTAAAATCTGAAGACGTCATTATAATTTCTTAGATGCCAATCTATATTGCAATATAAAGGTGAAAGTACTGGTCTCTACTTATTCATCAGATATGTTGTATAGATAATTATCTGTACTTTCTTTATAAAGAAATTTTTCTATCATGTTATAGTTAAAGTGGTTCCCTGCTCCCATTTTGACTCTTGAAAAAAAAAAATCCTATTCGGGAGCAGGGCAGGAGCCGTATTCTTTGCTGACAAATGTGGACTTCTAGTCTTTCTGAAGGACAATTCAAAATATTAATTTTTAAAATTTTACCGAGTAATTTGCAAAGACTCAGGCAAGCAAAGTAAATGGCTAAAAAGGTAAGATAACACTGAATGCGACAGAATAAAGAACCAACGGACTGTGCAGTTTATTCTGTTTGGCTCCTCAGCATGCCTGTTCCAGAGAAATTACTGTTTATTCTTCGATGACCTGACATCTGGTCTCTAGGACAAGCGTGTCTCTCTGTGTCACCCTCGTAAAAAAGGAAGTCCAAGCCCTGTCTTCTAATTTGCGGCTTTCAGCTGGTGCTTTAACTAGATCACTATGTGTTTAAAACCTGGTAAGTACAACAGCACTGAAAGTAGTAAGTAAGAGACAATTTCCTAGCATGTCGGTCTCTGGGTCACACATCTTGATACGGCATTAAAATTTCATTTTAAAATGAACTTGCACAGCAGAAATTAAGACAACATTGTAAACCAACAATATTTCAATAAAACAAATTTTTAAAAAATAAATTTGCATCCACTGCTCCTTCTTGAAAATAAACCAATAATCACCACATAGTTTATACACAGTGTACAGTTTATATACTGTTTCTGGGAATGTCCAAATGCCTTTCTGGGAAACTGGCACTATATATATATGTATATATATATAACCTATAATGTTATATATTATAGCTAATATAGTATATGCATATAATATTGTGTACACACTATATTATATACATATTATATATGCATATATACACACACATATATATACATATATATATATTTTTTGCAAGTGAGAGAAAGAAAAACACACAAAAAAATAAAAATCCCTTCCAGCAGGTGAAGTCACATTTCTGGCTTGTCCGTGGACAGTGATCACTGACACATGTGACTTGGAAAAAGGCCAGCCTCAGCCTGAGGGCCAGTGTGTGGATTTTGCCCCATTTCACCCTGCATGCGTGGGCTTCTCAGGCGGCACTAGTGGTAAAGAACCCGCCTGCCAATGCAGGATACATAATGAGATGGGGGTCCGATCCCTGGGTCAGGAAGATCCCCTGCAGAAGGAAATGGCAACCCACTCCAGTATTCTTGACGGAGAGTCCAATGGACAGAGGAGCCTGGCGGGCTACAGTCCACAGGGTTACCAAGAGCGGGACACAGCTGAAGCGACTGAGCATGCATGCACCGTGTACGCAGCATTTGGGGGTGGCAGGACAAGTACACTAAGTTTATGTTCCGAAGCAGTCACTCAACCATACAAATCAGAGACTGCATTTCTGCTTACTGAGACAAAAGGAATTTTACATGACTAAGTGGGACTTGAGTTTGCCTACTGAACAAAGCCTGGATAAAGATTTGGCAAGCCCCGACCTATGGAAACCAAAACATGGATTCTACCCCCTCACCAGTCATCAGCTCCCAAACCAATGACAAAGTAGTTCACAGTTTTGTCCAAGAACAAACTGGGCAAGGTTTGTGAATTATTCCAGAGGAGGGCCTCTTCAAAATGTGACAAACATATAAAATGTCACAGCTAACGAAAACTGGAATTATTTCTTACATAATTCATTCTGTCTCTGCACCTCGCACTTACAAACAGACCACTCGTGTACAGTTGGAGGAAAACGTGGTGTTTTTCAACAGCAAGGCTCACAGTAGACCAGGTGTCTCAAGATTCTGGCTCTAGTGCTGCTGTGGGTGTGTGGCTGTAGGAAGAGGGGCTTGAGAAATTAATTTTGGGACTGAGGCATGTGGAACCTATTTTGATTTTTTTTTTTTTTTCACAACTACCATCTGAGTATGCCAGCCTTCCCAAGTTTAGAAACGACCATCTGCAGAAGAACTGCCTTCCTTAAGTGGTTGACTTCTGTCTGCTGCTCTGTAAGAAGGCCCAGTTTGGCTTGAAAGTTAAAGTCGCTCAGTCATATCCAACTCTTTGTGACCCCTGGACTATACAGCCCATGGAATTCTCCAGCCCAGAATACTGGAGTGGGTATCTTTTCCCTTTTCCAGGGGATCTTCCCAGCCCAAAAATCAAACCCAGGTCTCCTGCATTGCAGGTGGATTCTTTATCAGCTGAGCCACAAGGGAAGCCCAAGAATAGTGGAGTGGGTAGCCTATCCCTTCACCAGCACATCTTCCTTACCCAGGAATTGAACTGTGGTCTCCTGCATTACAGGCAAATTCTTTATGAACTGAACCATCAAAGAAGCCCCGAGATTTACCCCAAATGCGTTCTGAAGCTGAACCTTTAAAAGCCACCCACCTCTCCCACCCTGACTTAAGTTATTTTCTTTATTTCATTCCCTGAGGGAGTCTATACCCAACTGGAAACTTCGTGTTCAACATAACATGTTCTGTAAACTAAGCTCCCCGTTGCCATGGCAATATACTCTGTTCACACAATCTTGCACTGAAAACTATACTCATATTTATGACTGTCCTTCTTCACTCTCTCATAACAATCTGTATTTTCAACATGCTTCTCCATCACTGGGGAAGTAATCCACCTCCACCAGCCTAAGACCAACACATGCAATCCACCCTTCACCCACGGACAAAACAAAGGAAGTGAAAGTGATAAGCGCTCAGTTGTGTCTGACTCTTTGCAACGCCATGAACTGTAGCCCACCAGGCTTCTCTGTCCGTGGGATTTTCCAGGCAAGAATACTAGAGCAGGTTGCCATTTCCTTCTCGAGGGGATCTTCCTGACCCACAGATCAAACCTGGGTCTCCTGCATTGCAGGCAGACTCTTTATAGCCTGAGTCACGGGGAAGCCCGACAAAACAAAGAACAGATAGGAAAAGATGAATGAAGAATAATGGTATTTTCCTTTCACCTGGGAAATATTTCTTTGATCTTGGGAACATAAGGATTTCTGAAGTCCATATAATAATCTACAACCAAAGTGTTTTCTTAAGTCATAAGGTACCAGTGCTTCATAGGAAGCCAAGTCACGCTGACCAAAAATGGCTCTGAAGTCTCCATATATGTCACGGTGGGAGAAGTACCTGTGAGTCACAAGAACACTTCCTTTACTAATCACTGGACTTAAGACCTTGGTCAAGGTCAAGATCTCACCCTGAATTCCCATCCCACAAGGTGTTCTCTAGTTCACATTTTTAGGATGGTCAAGGTTGGCCTATTCCGACATACCAGGTAAAGGGAGGTGCGTTATTTCAAACACACTTATCAGTCATGGCTTTTTTCTAAGAATCTTCTTGGCGTCATCCTAACAGAAACAGCTATTTTGCAAACACTTCTACGTGCCCACAAGTAGATCGAGACAACTGCTGATATAAAAATGAGTATTTCCTTCTCTTACAAGTGCCGTATTTCTAAAATACAGCAAGTTCCCAACATACACACCTTCAAGTTGCGAACTTTCGAAGATACGAACACGTGTTCTCATGTCCGATCACATAAGTCAGTTCTCGTGTGGCTTACATTGCCGTGTGTGCACATCACTTTACAGTACAGTGCGGCACAGAGCACGGGTGGTACGGTATCTTTGTTTCAAGCCCAGGATGTCCAGAAGCAAGTGTAAAAGCAGCAGTGATATAGAGGGTACAACTGCAGTTTTCAAGGTACTATAAGATTAAAAATGTTTTCTTTATTTTTTGTGTTGGTTTGCTTTTTATGTCGTTATTTGTGTGAGAAGTGTTATAAACCTATTACAGGACAGTACTGCATAGACAATTGCGTTAGTTGGGTACCTAAGCTAACTTTGTTGTACCTGTTGTTTTGTTCGGTCGCTCAGTTGTGTCCGACGCTTTGTCAGCCCATGGGCTGCAGCACACCAGGCTTCCCTGTTCTTCACCATCTCCCGGAGCTTGCTCAAACTCATGACCATTGATTTGGTGAAGCCATCCAACCATCTCATCCTCTGTCACCCCCTTCTACTCCTGCCCTCGATCTTTCCCAGCTTCAGGGTCTTTTCCAATGAGTCAGCTCTTTGCATCAGGGTACCTGGGCTAACTCTGTTGGACTTTCAAATAAACTGGACTTATAAAGGTGCTCTCAGAATTCCTTTGTGTGTAGGGGACTTACTGCAGGCTGAAATCATACACGAAGAAAAGAAGTGCATATTTATATCCACTGATCAGATACTGAGACAAAGGAAGAAACTCCAAAAGCTGTTCATCAGCCTCAGGGGGGCTGATGAGCTTGGGTCCCGCAGCAGACGTTCACTTAAATGTATGTGTTTTCCCCTGAAAAGCCTTGTAACAGCAGACCTAGACTCTGCCTGAGTGCCTGCTTCCCAGCTCCCTCCTCACAAAAGGCTGATGTGGAATCCCCGGGCTGCCCCAGACAATGAACTGGGCATCCACTGGGAGTGACTTGCAAATGTGTCCCCTGAACCAGAAACTTCCCAGCCTTTGAGCTGCCCATAATTCATTCTCCAGATTCAATACCGTCAGGGGGGGAAGGATTTAAACGTTTCACCAAGGAAAGACTATCTCCAGATAATTCTCGATTCATCACTTGCTCTTCCTTTGTGACCCAGAACACGGCGGGGGTAGGGGGGCAGTATTTGGCTGGGAGGGAGAGCAGGCTGGAGGGAGGCTGGGGTCACAGAGGGTCTCTGAAAGACAAGCCTTGACAAGGTAAGAGGCATTCTGGAAACTGTACTGGGTTTCATTGAAGATTGGGTATTAAGGCTTTCATTTAATTTGTGGAATAATTGATGGCTGCGTGGATTCCAGGGCTGGGAGGGGAACTGAAGAGGTCGTGTATTGTCTTCTTATTTTGTTGTCTTCAGGTAATAATAACACACTGAAGCCACCATGGGCGGATGTAGACGTTTTATTTTTACAGGGCTCTAGGACTGTCTATGGGATAAGACAAAGAATGCAAAACTAACTCCCCCAGGCACCAGGCCTCCCTGGGAAGCTTGGTGGGGGAGAGGCCTGAGGGCAACGCTGACTTCAGACAAGGATGGCGGAGAAACATCAAGGTATGCCCAGAATTATACAATGCATAGATTGGATTAAAACACAGATACTGAAATATATTGATTTTTCCTCAAAATCAGGCTATTCACAATTTAGAGCTTTTTTTAAAAATTGTGAATAGCCTAATTTTGAGGAAAAATTGGTATATTTTAGTACAATTTAGAGCTAGTGAAGAAAACCAGTGTAAAATAATTTTAATACTAAGCTGCTTAGAGAAACATTGGCAAAAACATGAGTTTTATCAAAAGGTCCAAGAGCCTGCTCTTTATGTCAGGCTGTTAGACGCCCTACCACTGCGATTATTAACGTGCCCTTCATTATCATTCACTGCTTGATGATGCTTTTCACGTGGCCACAAAGCTCCATGTCATCGCACAATCGGAAGTCCTACTCCAGCTAATAACTGCCATCTCTCTCAGCAACAACAGAACAGAGAATGATACTCTTTCTTCAGGGTGTCCATCCCATTTACCGCTAACTGTTCCTTTTTAAAACAGAGATTAAGCTCCTTCCTGCCATATCACCAAGTACTCCAAGGACAATTTTTAAAAACTAGGGTATGATTAAAACACACAGATTTCGCCAGTCATCTGCAAAATGAGATTTTCTACTAGTCTTGAAAATCAACCTCCATTTTAACAGCCTTGTCTTTACCTGGGTGAATCCCATCAGGTACTATTCAGTAAGTGGCTTGGCTACCCCCTAGTAACTGCAAAAAAATGAAACAGAAACACAACTTTCAAAATAGCATATACATATACGCATAACTGAAGCACTGTGCTGTGTATCTGAAATCAACACAACACTGTAAATCAACCATACTTCAATAATTAAAACAAAAACAACCCCAAACCCACTCCTCCTTGGCTCCAGCCCCTGAAGTCCAGGATGACTGTTTAGCTTGATGGAGACTTTGAGGTCAGGCTGAACGATGAAAGACAGAAAGCATTCGTGTTCATTTATTCAGTCAATGTGTGAAAACTGCATGCTAACTAAAATTTTTATTTTTATTTTTTTAAAGAAAGCACATACATGTTTTGGGTTTTTTTAATTCATAATTAAGAGTCAATAGCTATGGCCTTGAAATGACTTTGAAAACTTGGCTCTTACCCAAGGAATGAAGAAATTTAGGAATTCTTAAAAAAGTTCTTCGTGGCATTCATAATGTTCATGACCATGAGTGAAACGTAACTGCAAAAGTCTAAGGCTTTAAACACACACACAGCAGATATTTCTTCATATGGTCAGAAATGCAACTGATTATAAGGGATTACATTTGCCTAAATGTCCATCTGTTTCAAACAGTGGGTGGCTTGGTCCCTGCTCTGAAAATAACTTCCATGACCTGCAGCTCATTCCCATGCCACAGGCTTGGCTGGCCTCCGCAGGGCACCAACTTTTGCCCAGTCCCCCCGCCTCCCCCTCAACTTGGCTCCCGGCACATCCACTAGGTCTTGACCATATGCCTTCTGTTTACTTTCCCAGCCCTACTTGGCCCTGTTCCCTCTCCCCCTGACCTTAGCTCTCGCCCATGATCCTAAGCAATCCCATTCAGGTCCCCAGCCTGCCCACCCAGCACGACCCTGGGTCCACCTTTCAGAGTTGCTGCCAAAATGGGGAGGGGCGGTCATGTTCATCTGTTAACACTTACCCTCCCCCCCCGCCCCCCGGCAAAAAACTGAGTGCATAAGACGTAGCAGAAGCAGAGTGAAGTCAGTCAGAAAGAAAAACACCAATACAGTATATTAACGCATATATATGAAATTTAGAAAGATGGTAACGATGACCCCACATGCGAGACAGCCAAAGAGTCACCGATGTAAAGAACAGACTGTTGGACTCTGTCGGAGAAGGTGAGGGTGGGATGATTTGAGAGAATAGCATTGAAACATGTATATTACCATATGTGAAATAGATCACCAGTCCAAGTTCAATGCATGAGACAGGGTGCTCAGGGCTGGTGCACTGGGATGACCCTGAGGGACGGGATGGGAAGGGAGGTGGGAGGGGGGGTCATCATGGGGGACACATGTACACCCATGGCTGATTCATGTCAATGTATGGCAAAAACCACTACAATATTGTAAAGTAATTAGCCTCCAATTAAAATTAATTAATTAATTAAAAAAAAAAGACATAGCAGAAGAATGTGTGGTGACCACATGAACACGCCACCCATGCCAAGCAAAGTCGGGAGTGGGGCAAATTTTGTTAGACGTGACCCCCACCTCCTGGTTCTGAACTATTTTGTGCTCTTGGTGGTACTAGCTCCTCCTCAGGTATTATTCTCAGGCGCCTGACTCCCCTAAACCTTCTTACAATAAAAAAACAAATGAGGGACGACAGCTTCAAGTCATCCCTAATCCTTTGGGACAACTGCGCTCAAGGTCTTACTTGAAAGAAGAGACCATTCCCAGCACTTGGCATGCTGGGCTGCATCGCATGCTTCAGGGTCAGCTCAAACACCCCCTCCTCAGTGAGCCTTCCCTGGCCTCCCTCTGAAGTGGCCTCCTCCAGGGACCCCTCCACCACACTCTTCTTTCCTCCATGATACTAACACAATCTGTTGATTCTTTTGTTGGTTTACTGTCTCTCCACTACCTCATGCCCCCATAAAGTTAGCTCTATGAAGGCAGGTTCTTTATAGAATCTATTTGTTACTGTGTGCCTTCTATGTCTAAACGAGTGCCCGGCACATAGTGAAAAGTGAAAGTGAAAGCGTTTGTCACTCAGTCGTGTCCAACTCTTTGTGACCCCATGGACCATAGCCAACCAGGTTCCTCTGTCCATGGGATTCTCCAGGCAAGAATATTGAAGTAGGTTGCCATTTCCTTCTCCAAGGGATCTTCCCGACCCAGGGATTGAACCCACGTCTCTCCTGCATTGTGGGCAGATTCTTAACCATCTGAGCCATAGTCTATGTCTCAAGGCATGCCAAGCACATAGTGGGTACACGGGAAGTAAAACCTGAGTGGATGCACATGAGGAGGATTTCATGGGGGAGGAGAAAGTTACAGGGTTCCTGAAATCATACCACAGTTCATACATGTCTCTAGTGCTGTGTGACACAGTCAGCAGAGGAGAAATCAGGGTTGAGTGGATTAAAGGACTCTGTTGTCTGATGTCTAAAAGAAAGAAGGCAACAGAGAAACATGCCATTCTTCATGTCTCCAGTACAAAATACACACTCACTGTGTATACATATTTCAGCTTCATGACAGCCCCGATCAGGGACACTGGCTGACAACCACAGACCTAACCCGACCAGTTAGGTGAACTTGGGCACAGATGCCTCACTTCTTTGGCTCTCCTTTCCGTCCCAGGAGTACACAGCTAACACTCACCTTCTCATTTAGTCTTCACAACAACACTATGTGACAGGGACAAAGCTTGTGTCCAGACAGACCATGATGCGGAGAAGGTTCACAGACCGGGAGGGAGGGTTAGTCACTCCCCTGGTCGCAGTTATCTAACGCAACAGCTGAGATCTGGGCCGAGGGCTGATTCTAGGATTCCTGCCCTCCACCAAGTCCCTTTCTGCTCTTAGGTTTTATCGTGTCACGAGAGTTAAGTGAGAAGACGACAGACCTCCAAATGAGAACACAACTGTGGTCTTTCCCCACCGCCATTCCTGATTTAATTTATATTTTAAATTGGAGGTTAATTGCTTTACAATGTGGTGCTGGTTTCTGCTTACAACAACGTGAATCAGCTATAAGCAAACACATATCCCTTCCCCCGGAGCCTCTCTCTCACCACCCCCCCATCCCCACCCTCTGGGGATCTCAGGGCTCCAAACTGAGCTCCCTGCGCGATACAACAGCTTCCCCCCAGCTGTCTGTTTTACACGAGGCAGTGTCCATACGTCAGCGCTCCTCTCTCGGTTCATCCCACCCTTTCCTTCCCCTGCTGTGTCCACAAGCCCACTCTCTATGTCTGCATCTCTATTCCGGCCCTGAGAATAGGTTCATCAGTACCATTTTTCCAGATACAATTGTGGCCTTGAATAAAACCATTTTTTTCCTTTTTTAGTGTTACCAAGGCCTCACTGTACATTTTCCCTTTAACCAAGATGATTTGTTAACATAAGTTTCCCTGAAGAAGAGCTTGACATGGAGAGATTTGGTGACTAGCTTTACTCAGTTTAATGTTGGGGATGGTTTTTGGCTCAAAAGCCTACCAGCTGTAACATATAAAGCATGCTAATACTTTGGGAGTCACCATCTTTTACATTTCTACTTACTACACATCTTGGACTCAGGTCTCTCAATTTGCTTTCTGTGGTAGCTTAGATAAAATGGGTAGAGGCCACATACATGATTGCTGCTTATAATTTTTGCAACTAATAAAAGACTTCAGATGGATGTCCTGACTACGTGTTTAGAAAAATCAATCTCTTATAAGCAAACAAAAATGACAAGTCTCTTGGTATCTCACTTCTAGAGATTGGTGCCTATCCAAAGGTCTGTATTTACATTGTGGCAAAATTTGTTTTTAAACTCATGAGAACATTCTGAAATGGGAAGTGAAGTACCAATAAAATTAAGCCTCAAAGAAGGAGGGAAGTACAGGCCACTGTTCGAATACATCCTGGTGAATTTAATTCTAAAATGGGTGATGGACACTCACACACCCCCAGCCTTCTTCATGCCACCCACTCTTAATTCTTTCCTTAAGTTTCTTAAATATGACCTTTGGTTGACAAGGTATGATCAGCTTCTACCTCAAACCCACTCCACAACCCCAGAGGACATCCTGTGAATTACGTCCAAGACGGCTGCAGGTCGTGAGCACAGGAAATGGAAATTTTGGTCCAAGATTAGTAAAGTTCAGCCAAACTGGTGTAGCGGTGGGGAAATACCATCAAAACTAGTAACACTATTTCATCACCAGTTCCCCAAGCCATCATTCCCGAAACTTCCCTTCCCAGGTGAAATGATTCATTTAGGCCAGAGAATAGATTTCCCTCTTATTTGTCCACAATTCCACCCCAGAGTCAGAGTTCATCCTTCTTCCCCCTGCTCCAGTTTCCTGCTACTCTTGTCTGGGCAACCAGACACCAATCCCATCTGCCTTGTATGGGATTAGAAGAGGGTTTTTCTCTTTTTTTTTAAGGCAGTAAAGTCATTTACCATTTATTTATGGGAATGAAGAAAGGGTTGATAGACTTGCATCAAAAGACCCAGAAGCCCCTGACAAAAATCAGTTCGTACACACACACACACCACTTCATTTGCAATACCTCTCCGCTTTCCTGTCTGCTGTCTTGACCCAGGTCGAAGGTGAAAACATTTCCAGCATCAGTGTAGAAACACTGTAATTCTCAAAAGGAAGTACAAAACACTGAGCATGTGGGTAAAAAGTGGCTAAGAAGTGTGCCATGTTCAAACTGAATCAGGTACAGAAATACCAGAGGGACAGATATGGTCAGACCTCTGGGTCTGGGAGGAGAGGATGCATAGCAGTTTCTTGAACTGGAGCTTCCTTTTTTGATTCTGCAGTACTATGCTATGAGGACTCACGGGAGCAAAGGACAAAATTTAACGTACTGTTGCAGTTTAATAAAAGTGGGATTACGGTCTCTGCTGAATTTGGAATGTTTTGTTAAACCTGGGATAAAAATGGAAAAGTAACAGCTGATTAATGAGCATTCAGAAATAATTAAGGAAAAGGAAATTACTTACAAGACCATATAAACTACTTGACGAAATAACCAGAGATGTTACTGGAGACAGGAAAGTCTAAACACATTCGGTAAGTAGATGAAATTAGTGCTAGAGTGAATGTGTGTTAAAAGTTACCCAGTATATGAGGCAATGTGAGATTTGCAAAGTGCCTCCCCATTCTGTCCCAAACCCTAGTTTCTAGGTTCCTAAGATTAATTTAACTTAGAGACTCTGAAATATATTTTAAAAATTAATCTGAATCAGCAATTGAGTATAATTATCACTTTTGCAGGGGGCGGGGGGCTCCCCAGGCAACTCAATGGTAAAGAAATCACCTGCAAAGGCAGGAGACACAGGTTCGATAGTTGGGTCAGGAAGATCCCCTGGAGCAGGAAATGGCAACGCATTCCAGCATTCTTTCCTGGAAAATTCCATGGACAGAAGAGCCTGGCGGGCTACAGTCCATGGGGTCCCAAAGAGTCAGACACACCTGAGCTAGGCAGAGGGCAGACTTAAATCAAAGACCTGATACTATACTGGTTGACCCAATGTCTCCAAGACTGGTTTACTTTACATTACTTCAGTCTTATCTATTGTTATAATGTAACAAGCACAATAAACATAATTAATATCATAAAAATACTGACTCCATATATTTCTGTGTCTATATACACTACAAAGGAATAATCCCTATTTTAAATTATGATTTAAAAAATCATAATAGTTTGATGAAACAAAGAAAAGAAATCCAAGGTAGAATGCTTATTAAAAAAAATCTGTTTTTTAAAAGTAGATGTCAAAGTGTTATTTAAAAAAAATATTTTTATATTGAAAATCAGCACGCTTTTAGTAGAGAAAAAGTAGAAAATTAAGATAAAAATTAAAGATCTTTTATATGAGAGAAGTGAGTGTGTATTTTATAGATGCACATTTATAAAAATGATTACACATGCACACATGTGTGTGTGTATGCTCAGCAGTAAAGAATTCACCTGCAATGCATGAGACAGGTTTGATCCCTGGGTCGGGAAGATCCCCTAGAAGAGGAAATGGCAATCCACTCCAGTATTTTTGCCTGGAAAATCCCACGGACAGAGGAGCCTGGCAGACTTGCAAAGAGTCGGACATGACTGAGTGATTGAGCACACATATATACACTAGATTGAATAGCATCACCCTCTCCCCTAGAAATCATGCCCACTCAAAACCTCAGAACATGATCTTATTAGGAAATACATTTTGCAGATTTAATTAGGCGAGATAAGGTTAGAGTCTTAAATTCAATGACTTGCATTCTTTTTTTGTGTGTGTGAGTTAAGTTTTATCTGGGGCAAAATGAGGACTTCAACCTGGGAGACAGCACCTTAGATAGCTCTGAGAAACTGCTCCAAAGAGGTGGGGGGAGGAAGGTTAACATATGTGACTTGGGTGAAGGGGGACTTCAGTGCAATCGAGCACTTATCTTACAAAAGATTTTCTGCCAGTCAAGAGGAGCTGATGTCACCATGAAGGGACTGAGTCCTTTTCTAGATATGAGGAGATGCGAGGATTGGGAACATGAAACCAATTCCTGAAAATACCTGACTTTCTGAAGACCTGTTCCACCAGTTTCGCTGGAGTACAAAATGTGTCATTCTCGACCCTGAACTCCCTTCAAGGGCACGCAGCGACTTGTATTCTTATGAGAACACTGTGTGGAGACGCAGAAAGACACAGACACACACAGAAGGTCGTGTGATAACTGAGGCCACGCAGCGACAAGCCAAGGAACGCAGAAGGCAACCTGGCAGGAAGAGGCACAGAAAGACTCCCCCTCAGGGCCTTCGGAAGGGAGCACAGCTCGGCCAGCACCTTCATTTCAGACTTCCAGCCTCCACAACTGTGAGGGAAGGCATTTCAAGCCACCAGTGTGTGGTCATTTGATAGGGGAGCCCTAGGACATCAATATAGCACTTATACACTTTTGTACTCATCAGCTTGTTTCTCTTAACACATTATGAGCGTTTTCCATGTCCTCTCTCTGTGTAGCATCCACACTTAGATGTCATTGTTCAGATATCTCATAATATACCTGATTTCAGATTTTCTGTTAACATACTTAATTTTTTGAACTTCTAGCTTGGTTGTTTCCTCTCTTCTTCAGTTAATTATTATTTCAAGACAACAGAACTGATGGTCAGTTAAATGCTAACCATGATCAAACCATTGTTGGCTCATGTAAAAAGACCTGGAAGTTCTTCCATGTCCTAAAATTCTTCGGGTGATTTTGGAGTGAGCTTTAGCTATTTGCTAGTTATTGTTCTTAAAGCCGAATGGACAGCATCAGTTCTGGGTTCCCTTGTTAACAGGAAAGGAAGCAAGCAATCATCTCTTTAAAAAAGAAAAAAAGCCATGTCCTTGGCTATCGTAAACTAAGGGAATCACAGGATGTCCTGTCGAATGGTATTTGGCTTCCTTTCATGGAACAACCTCAATGAAAGCAAAAAAGAACACTCTCAACTCTCAACTGATACTCCAGTGGCTTGTAACTTGCTCAGTCCTAAACAGGACACAGAAAATAGTCATCTATGACCAAGAGAGCAAGAGATTACTGCCATTATGGAAGCTGTAACTCATCTGAAATCTGGCCTCATGGTTTTGCAATATAATGAGTAAGTGATAGATGAAAGATGTTGCACTCAGAATTTACTAGAAGACCTAGGGCATTTGTGAAATCATAAGTGACCTTTATTTCATAGTATATTTGGATTTTGAAACATATGTGGTTAAGAAATTTGATTTTTGGCTGCAAAGATTTGGGAAGCCAAGCATTCCCTTTTAAAAAATCACAAGGGTCCTCAGCTGATCCTTTCAGGTAAATCCAGGGCCTTACTGAGCTTATGGGGTTTATCTGGTGACTCAGATGGTAAAGAATCCACCTGCAATGAAAAACACCCTGGTTCAATCCCTGAGTTGGGAAGATCCCCTGGAGAAGGGAATGGCTATCCATTCAAGTATTCCTACCTGGAGAATTCCATGAACAGAGAAACCTGGTGGGCTACAGTCTATGAGGTCGAGAAGAATCAGACACGACTGACTGATTTTACTGAGTTTTAGCTTCCTAGTTTCTAAATTCTATTGCTACTTGAGGCAACTTCTCCTTAAGAGTTTTAAGAAGTCAGGAGTCAGTCTGGGCAACAAGAACAAAAAATGTCAAATGAGATAGAATGAGGGGTGAGCCAAAGTTGGGGGAATGTTAGCCTAAGAATTAAAAAAAGGTGGCAAGGAACGGCATGTAATGCTTTGATTATCCTGGGCAAAATTTCTGAAATATGGAAATGGTTCCTTGCTACCTTTAAAGAGGAAGACATTTCTACCCACATTTTCCTTTTAAATTCAATAGTGTAAAATTTGATACGGTGTTAAGTACAAAGAAAAGACTATCTACAGAACTATAGTGTTCACAGAATTAAAAGAGTATCTTGTCTATGTCAAGACCTCAAAGAAAATATAGCTCCAAAATTTAACTCTTTCATATACACTTTTAAAGTGGCTTTAGTAGTTTTTCCCTGAGTTAAAAATAACAATCCAGTTATTATTTTGAAGTTTATTTTAATAAAATCATTTAGTATATACTTACTGAGAACTGGACCTAATTTCCAGAAAAAGCGTTGTGGATAAAGAACAGGTAGAAACACTGACTTTTCTTAAGAGGTTTACATTCAAGTTAAGAACACAGGACTCAAACTCATTGAAATGTAAGTCAAGACCATATTATAGTAAAATAAAAATAAAAATCTTTTTTATTAAAATAGGCAAAAGACCTGAACACACACTCCACTAAAGAATGTACACAAATGGCCAGTAAACACATAAAAGACACTGAATATCGTTAATAATCAAAATATAAATTAAAATCTCAGCAGGATACTTGTCCACATCTGTAAGGATGGCCAAGTTTAAAAGATTAACAATACCAAGTGTTGACAAGGATGTGAAGCAACTGGAACTCTCCTACACTTCTGGTAGGAATGTGAAATGGTACAACCACTTTGGACAACTATTCCTTAAGTCTCCTTAAGTTCCTTAAGTCTCTTAAACAGCAGTTATATTGCCTAACCATTCCACTCCTAGATATTTCTTTCAGAGAAATGAAAACATTTGTTTCACAAAGAGTTATACATGAATATTCATAGAAGTTGTATCCATAATTGCTAAGAACTGAAACTAACCCAAATGTTCACAAGCTGGTAACTGATAAAATATGGTATAGCCATATTACTTTGCCTACAGAGGTCTGTATAGTCAAAGCTATGGTTTTTCCAGTAGTCATGTATGGATGTGAGAGCTGGACAATAAAAGAGGCTGAGTGCTGAAGAACTGATGCTTTCGAACTGTGGTGCTAGAGAAGACTCTTGAGAGTCTCTTGGACAGCAAGGAGATCAAACCAGTCAATCCTAAAGGACATCAACCCTGAAAATTCATTGGAAGGACTGATGCTGAAGCTCCAATACTCTGGCCACCTGATGCAAAGAGCCAACTAGTTGGAAAAGACCCTGATGCTGGGAAAGACTGAAGTCAGGAGGAGAAGCGGATGAAAGAAGATGAGATGGTTGGATGGTATCACTGATTCAATGGACAAGAGTTTGAGCAAACTCCGGGAGACAGTGAAAAACAGGGAAGCCTGGTGTGAGGCAGTCCACGGGGTCGCAAACAGTCAGACACGCCTGAGCAACTAAAGAACAACAAAGCCATAGAACAGAATACCACTCGGCCACAAATCAGGTGGCCAGAGTACTGGAGCTTCAGCATCAGTCCTTCCAATGGATATTCAGGGTTGATATCCTTTGTGGCCGAGTTGTATTCATCCATGCTGGGTCAATCTCAAAATCATTATGCCAAGTAAAAGAAGTCAGACACTACAGAGTACAATCTGTATGATTCCATTTATACAAAATGTAATCTAATCTAGGGTGACAGAAAGCAAAGCAGTGGTTACCTGTGCCATGAACAGTGGAGCTATGAACTGCAAAGGACACCAGCAATCTTTTGGGAGTGATGGCTTCAAGGGCATACATACCACCAATACGCATTGAATCATTATGCCTTAAACAGATGCAGTTCACTGTATGTAAAATTAATTCTTAATCAAGTTGGTAAGGTGGGGAGATCACAGTATAATTTGTTTGAATTTTTCCCAGACTGAAGTCAGACTTTTAATGAACAACTGCTGTGTCAGGTGTTGTAAGAGGTACTGCGGATATAAAGATCATAGTTTATTACAAAGCCAAGGTAAAAGAGTACACTGAAATGACAAGCAACAATACCAGCTAATATTCTGAAAGGCATTTACTGTGCACCATTCAACTGCTTGGTATACTTTATATTCTGCATCTCATAAGTCCTCATTAAGAACTGTGAAGTCGATGCTATTATTATTTCCATTTGCCTATTACGGAAATGAGGCTTAGGGAGGCTAAAAAATTTGCCCTAGATGACACAGTTTGAAAAGGGTGGAGCTGGGATAGAGAATAAGTCTGAGGCCAGAGCCCAGGCTTTGCCTGCTACCCCTTCCCTGCTTCTCTGAGCAGCAATCTGGGACTCTGAATGCCCCAACTGGTCCTAATGGGAGGTAGACCACATTCTGAACTGGAGGTGAGGAGGCCGTGACCTTCATCACACAGGCTGGAAGTATGTTCAACTGTTACTCACACTGACATCTTATAGTCGGCGATCCAACCATGCTATCTGCCTGTGAGAAATTCCAGGGAGAGGGATACCGGCTTCCCAAACATCAAACCTGCTTTTCCATTTATTGTTGTGTTGCCAGCCCCACTAAGGGATGTTGGAAAGGCTGACTCCTCCTATCCTCAGCCTCCTTGCCTGGGTGGCTGATGACGCTCATCTCTCTTTCCTTCTCCCTGGAGAAGACGTGTCGACGGACAGATGTACTAGGTCCCCAGAAACAGAAAGAGCCAGGGGGTCAGGGGGGAGGGGGAGGGGCTGACACGTCCCCCCCAAGAGGCCCTCATCCTGCGCTCCCCTCCCCCACCCACCCAGCACCCACCAATTGCGCCCTCTTCCGCTTCCTCCTTCTCTAGCAGAGCACAGGCTCCACAAGCTTTCTATTTCACTGTTACAGCCGGTGAGCAGCAGGTCCCGATAGCTGGGAGAGTGTATTCAAAGCTCTCCTTTTGTTTTATTCTTAATTGGTCAGTCTCCCTGCCATCCACTCAGCCTTCACCCAGACGGGAGGGGGAGGGGCAGGGGGCAGGGAGGGCTTGTGAATGCAGATGGCCTGCTTCCTGGCGGGCGTCTAGCACCATCACGGGTTGGAGAGTGGGGCGGACCTCAAGGCCAGATATCACTCAATAACTTCCAAAGGTGGGGAGTCAGACTCGGAAGTGGGGGCAGTGTGCAGAGGACAGCAGCAGAATGCCTAAAAAAAGGGCCAAAACCTGCAACTGCACAACTAGGGCCCCTCCACAATACCTGAGACACACCAGGTGCTCAATGAATGAGAAGAAAAACATCCAAAGAGGATATTGACAGTGATCTTCACAGAGGATTATTTTGCAGTCAGAGCAAGATTCATGGAGCATACTAAGCAGGCTGGCCACATCACAAAAAACAACACCAAATGCAGCTCTGATGGACTCTGGAGAAAACGAAACAAAATATGGACTATGCATTCGCTCTGTGTGAAACCTCAAGAGGCGGATGCCGCAGCCGCGAATAAGAATGGTACTTGGGTCAGGCAAATCTTTAACATCATCCACGTGATTTCAGCAAGGATATTTTGAGATGCTTCCCAACACCTTTCCGCATGTAAAACTCACTGTGAAAAATCAAAACTCATTTAATTTTCAAACTGCCACTAAGGGGTTAAGTGAAACACCACTGTTTGATTAGGGAGTGCATTTTACACAGTTTTCCGATTTCTTTTTCAAACATAGTAAGGTACCCAGGGACCCATCATCTGTCCAGTTCCACTGTGACATGTGTCCAGGTCCACATGTGTTAACATTCTTCCAGTTTCTCCATGCCCATTAAGGAAATATGAATGTATACATTTTCTTTACATAAAAGTTAGTCTACTGCACTAACTTAACATAGTGATGCTCCATTAAAAAACACCATAAAAATTGGAGGATCAAAAGAGATAAGCATTTTATTTTTCCTCAAGTGACTTTCTGTAAGGGAGAAGTAACCTTCCCACCACCGCCACGTACATCATTCAACAATGCTCAAACCTATGCCATGAGGCTGTGTTAAAACTTATACACAGAGGTCATAGGAGGGAACACACACACTCAAACATGGTTTTTATCTACAGGTGCCATTACTGAAAGCTCCTGAAAACTGTGGTGGTGCTTTAGTCACTAAGTCATGTCCGACTCTCTGCGACCCCATGAACTGCAGCCTGCCAGGCTCCTCTGTCCATGGGATTCTCCAGGCAAGAATACTGGAGTGGGTTGCCATTTCCTTCTCTAGAGGATCTTCCCGACCCAGGAATCGAACACAGGTCTCCTGCACTACAGGCAGATTCTTTACCAAATGAGCTACAAGGGTAATTTTGCCCTTGCTAGTTATCAGCAGAAGACTCACAGAATTACTTTCCTGGGGTCAGCGGAACTTCTCCACCTCCGATTCCTCCAGTCAAACAATGCCTTCCTGACTGTTATCCCCAAGACTTAGAGGCTTTTCAAGAAAGGGCTACTCATGATTTATATATATATAAATATATATATATATATATATTTTTTTTTTTTTTTTTTGCTGCCCCATGTGGGATCCTAGTTCCCTGACCAGGGATTGAACCTGCACCCCCTTCAGTGGAAGCACAGAGTCCTGACCACTGGACCGCCGGGTAAGTCCCCTGTGTGACTTATTTTTGAATTCAAGTGCCCAGCTCAGAGTATGACATATAGAAGGAACCTGGTGAGTCTGCTGAAAGAACAGATTCTTAGATGACTGGACTTCTGGCTTAAATTTTAATAAAGCTGCAACTGTATAATTATTTACACAGTGGAAATTTAAAAGATTTTATCATCGGCAACCTGAAAACACGCTCTGGCTTTCTAAAATGACAAAAAGGAAGTAGACTGGGGAGGGGGAGAGGAGCCCATGTGAGTGCTTGCGCTTTCTCCTGATTTGAAAGTGAAAGTGTCAGTGGCTAAGTCATGTTGTGTCTGACTCTCTGCGACCCCATGGACTGTAGCCCACCAGGCTTCTCTGTCCATGGGTTTCTCCAGGCAAGAATACTGGAGTGGGTCACCATTCCCTTCTCCAGGGGATCTTCCTGACCCGGGGTCTCCTGCATTGCAGGCAGATTCTTTACCGTCTGAGCTACCACATTTGAGCCTTGCAGGGAACCCCGTGGGAGGGCTCCTGGATGAGGGGATACTACTGTTTGTAATCAGAGTAGAACTGTGACAGTAGGAACGCCTCCCTGAGACGTCACTCCACTGTGATTTCAGACAAATTATCTCTCAGGGCTTTGCCAGGGCAGGCTGACTCTTAAGAATGAAAAACTAATGTTATAAAAGAAAATCAGACGCAACTTCTAGGAAAAAATAAAACAGATCACAGAAACCTAAGGTGTGCCTCATAGGAAGAGCACTGTCATTTTAAGAATGACTTAACACCAAGCGCTGGTCATAAACCTCTGGACCAACCCTGTGCGTGAGATCCCACATTTCACAGACTTCTGCCAATGTGCACTAAATATTTACAACGCATACTCTTCATTTTCAAGCCTCTCCCCCTATTCCTCTTCTGTTTCAAGTCATAGCACAAACCTGGCTCTCTGACACATTTACCTGCTCAAAGCAAATGAGGTCTCTAAGTAACAGAAAGGCTGAGCTCTCATTACATTTCCTTTATGAGATAATTACTCAAAAGCATCTATCACAAAAAGCAGTCATCAGGTTGACCATCCTATGCACCTATCACCACCTTTGGATCCTTTAGAAAAAAAAAATAATGCTTTAAATAAGTGCGCCCTGGTTCAAGTGAATAAGATCCTAATTAGGCTGGGGAGATATGACACTGAAAATGTACAAGTATTTTTTTTTATCCACAGTAACCTACTAAGAAATTATTTCTTGGTGGCCTATAAAACCCTGTTTCATTTTTACCGCAGTAATGAGTTATTTCCGTTAAAATAAGTTATCTTTGGGGATGCATCTAACAAAAACATGTTTAGGAGCCATGTCTCTGATTCATGCTATAAGGTGAAAGCACATAATTTCAGTTTTTGCCTATGTGAACTGCAGGCTTCCATTTTGCATTCTCTCAACATAATATAAATTCCAAAGGTCAAAAACTAGGAGATGAACAATCAGAATTTTAAAGTGAGCTATAAAATGAGGTTCCTGTGATACCCATGGCGGGTGTACGGAGTGCTCCAAGACAAAAAGTTGCTGGAAGAGGGCTTAAGATACTAGATGAGAGACATAAACACTCCTGGGTATATATCAGGAAAAAACAAACATTAATTCAAAAAGGTACAGGCAACCTAGTGTACATAGCAGCATTATGTACAACTGCCAAGACTTGGAAACAACCTGTCCATTGACAGAGGAATGGATAAAGAAGATGAGGCATATACATACAATGGAACACTACTCAGACATAAAAAGGAATGACATTTTGCCATCTGCAGCAACATGGATGGGCTTGGAGGGTATTATGCTAAGTGCAAAATACTGTATGGTATCACTTATCTGTGCACTCTCAAAAATAAACCAGTGAATATAAAAAAGAAGCAAATTAATAGATACCGAAAACAAACCAGTAGTTACCACTCGGGAGAGGGGAGGAGGAGGGGCAATATAGGGTCAGGGGGCTGAGAGGCACAATCTATTAGGTACAAAACATGCTCAAGGATAGACTGTACAACACAGGGAATACAGCCAATGTTTTATAATAACTATAAATGGAGTATAACCTTAAAAAATTGTGAATCACTATACCTGTAACATATATATGGTACAGCAAATATACTTCAATAAAAAAGGATACTAGATGAGTATGACACATCCACTGTAGAATTCTAGAGACTGGTATCTGAAAGACAGCCCGAAGTCAGGAAGAATGGAATTATTCTAACATACACATCCTAACAAATTTCATTGTGGAAAAGACACTGTTCACAGGAGAGGACTAAATCAATTCCTTTAAAGTGAAATTGACAAAATTCGAAAGTAAAGCAATCCACACCATCTGGGTTAAACTCAGTCCACACCAGAATCTGCCAGCGAAGGTGTCACTTTCCAGCTGTGAGAAAAGTGGCACTGGAACCCTGAGGGGCATTCTGAGCCATGTCATCAGCTGGCATTAAATGACTCCTGAGGATCCTTCACAGTGAAATACCAGACACTCTGCTTCTGAGTCTGGGAGGACTGAAAGGGTGTAAACTCTATGCGGCAGCCACCCTTTTGGCCTGCTAACTGTGAAGCTGGCATCTGTATATCAAGAAGCCACCATCTGACCCAAGTACCAATGCTGTTATGGGAAGAAGTTGCACTGATCGCTTCTACTGAGGGAAAATGCCTTGAGCCAGGAACATCTACCTCCCTTGTCCTGAGCCCTACAACAGAGCCGGAGAGGTCTCTCTATTAGAGCAAATGAAGGGTTCCCTAAGAATCCTGGACAGTGTAGGGTGGGGCACTGGAGGATTCCATTTTCCCTTCAACTCTCACTGCAGAACAGGAGCTCGATTCCAGCATGCACTTCCGTTTTTATTATGCAGTCTTTCAATCAACATGCTTTCAATTTTCAAGTTCCGGTCACCCTGCCTGCCTTCCAATGCTCCTACCCCACGGGAAAATTCTATCCAATGAAAATTCTGATTCTACAGCCTCCACTCCTTTCACCCGAATAGCTGGTCTCCAACAGGGTCTTTTAGTTTCCTACAACATACTGGCCTTGAGGGTATCTTTTTCTACTTTGAATCACTGTGGGCTCAGAAAGCGCAAACCACTTCTGCTATCAGACCAAGCCAAATATTCACAACAAAGTAAACCTGTTACAGAATGAGCGGCTCAGACATCTGACTTTGCTACAACTCAAGGTCCTTGGAGGGGCATCTGGCAGAGAGCGTGGCCAGAGTGAGATTCTCAAGTATTTGTCAAATTAATCCTACAAGCCAAACAGAATATTTAGATTAGTCCCACTATTTCCCCCTGCACTAATCTGAAGGATTATTCACTGCAGCTTCAAGAGGTCTCTGTATATACAGAAAGATACTGAATATGGAAATCAACCTCCTAAATTCAGAGGACCATCTCAAACCACTGTTCTGCTAAGACGATGCTCCTGCAAACAGATGAGACCAGTGGCAACCACTGCTGAGCAGGGGTGAGCCTCCAACCAGGGGCACCTGGAGGATCATCTCCTTTAACAGACTCTCCGACAAAGGACCCTGAAAAGAAGTTCAAAAAATGGGCGCCTAGGGCTTTCCTGGTGGCCCAGTGGTTAACAATACGCCTTGCAAGGGACACCAGTTTGATTCCTGGTCCGGGAAGATCCCATATGCCTCTAAGCAACTAAGTCCATGCATGCCACAACCACTGAAGCCTATGTGCCCTAGAGCCCATGCTCTGCAACAAGACAAGTCACCTCAAAGAGAGCCCCAGTGCTGCAACTAGAGAGTAGCTCCCCCCACCCCGCCCCCTCGTTGCAACTAGAGAAAGCACATGCATAGCAACAAAGACTCAACACAGCCAAAGAGAAAATAAATACACCAGGCGCCTAACAATTAAGGTGGTTTCCCTGGTGGCTCAGTCAGTAAAGAATCTGCCTGCAAAGCAAGAGACTGCCTGCAATGCAGACCTGAGTTCAATCCCTGCGTTGGGAAGATCCCTGGGGAAGGGAATGGCAAACCACTCCAGTATTCCTGCCTAGGAAATTCCATGGACAGAGCCGCCTGGTGGGCTAGAGTCAAGGTATCTAGTCACCCTTTAAAAATACTAAGAAAAACATTAAAGACAAAAATCAATATTTTCAAAAACCTCCTAAAACAGGAGTAAACCCAGATGATGCTAACAAATACCTAATGGAGATGCATGAAGGAGACTTCTGCAGTCACTGTTTGGGGAATGTGATCTGAAATCTACATTCTGGTTAAAGTGAGGCATGTTACAATAGCTTCTGTTGAACAGAACATGCTTTCGCAACTATCTTTTGCACACGTGTTTGTGGGCACATACACATATATTTCTTTTTGTGTGCCCTACCAGGAGCTCATTTTTCAAAGCTAGCAAAGTTGGATGTCAGAGTCAAGGTCTTAGGCTTAAGTTTTCGCTGTGTTTTTCTTTACAGCCCATTGCCTCGGGTCGAGTAATTTTTTGGTTTAAAGAATTCAGAAACATATGCTACTGTAGTTGCATGTTCAAATACCCATGTGGAACTAGTCCTCTGGACTTATACATTCATTCTTAAAAGCCTGGAATATGCAAACAAAGATGCTACGCGGTGGGCAGAGGGCCAGTAAATAAATCTCTTCTATGAGCATCTGCATGAAACAGCGCTATAGGGAGTCGCCTCTCCAGGGAGGGCAGAACACAACTATTCGCTCTGTGAATTAAACAGTGTCACCTCAGCTGGCCCACACCACATTTATTTTTTAGGCCGCTCTTAAAATATATGGATTTCTAGTGTTCATAAATGCAATGAGGAAGCTGGGGCTGAGAAGGCAATCACACAGGAGTGGTGGACATGAGCCACAGAACACATCCACATGGCTCTGCTGAGCCATCTTTGCACTTGCTCTTTTCAACTGAAATTGCTAATGGAAGGGTAATTTTCTAAAGGAAACTTGCTCTTCTAATCAAAGGGCACTCTGTTTCAATAATGATTTACCACTCCTTCTGGTCCAGGCTGTAAAAACAGGTTCTGTTTATACCAAGAGATACCTGGATCAAGATATCTGGATCATGAACCACATTTGATCCTTATTTATAAACAATCTGGTGCAAACCTTATGACAATAATGTCTCCTGCTGGCAAGAGTGACCACTTGCCCCCAACGGTGCTAGAAAGAACGGCTTGTTCTCTGGGCCTTTCTCTCACCTGTGCTGCCAGCCAGGTGAGGGGTGTTCTTATCCTGGAGTGTCTGAAGAGGCCCCTTTCAGTAACAATAGCATTCTTCTTATATTCACATGCTTCTTTTAAGATGGTTTTTGTTTAAATGTTTCACAAAGACTTTCATGAGAAAGCAATGAAAGAGTCTATATGCAATGAGCAAATGCAGAAAATAAAACCAAAGCAGAAAGACCTGCTGGGACTACCTAGAAGTCAGTAAAGGAACCAGAAAGAGAATTCCCTGGAAATTCCCAGAAAGAGATCACCCCAGAGCTCTGGCCTTACCCAGGCCCCTCCATGGCACTCCAACAGAACTCTCTGACACACCCCATTCATGGGGACCAGACTTAACCTACAGCCAAAGTAAAACCTATGTGGTTGAATCTCTGAATCTCTGGCTTTCAAACTGCCTTCCAAGTTTCCTCAGCAATTAAATGGCAATATTACTCCAGCCTCAGGATGCCAAAATAATTATGGAACACTTACTGGATAGAAAAATGTGTCACATTTTTCCTTTCCTTCCTTTACCCCCAAAAATAAGTGGCAGTTATGCTACGCTGGTCATCCACTTTGAAGGAAAAGCAGACCAAGGAAAACAAGTGTGTCTGTCTCCTTGTGCACCTTTTGTATAACACAATTCAAAAGCTATTTTGGAGTCTTCTTTCTTCATTTAACCTATGGCATCTCTCACTATAGGGACCAATAATCCTATTATATAAAATACAAAGGCCACGGTGCTCTTAGTGACTTAACATTTTGCTCCACCAGATCTTTATTCAAATTCAGTTTTGTTTCTCACATCATTTTGGGTACCAAACCGGGACTTGGACAGCAAACTGGAAATAGCTCAGGAAATGGAAAAAACAACTTGGACTGAATTTAAAAGGTGAATAAATTTTTACTGTAAAACAATAATTCATCAACAAAAGGTAGCATTTAACCTTTCCCCCCAAGTGATCTTTCCATTGCCATTGCAACTTAGTTCACATGACTAATAAAACCCAACCAGGCAACTGCCTTCAGCTCATGTGGTAAAATTCGAACTCTGCTTAAAAGCAACTGCTACTACCTAAGTGGCAGAGTTGAAATCACTGAAAAAAATAAATAAATAAGGGCTTCAAATGTATTACCTATAAAAGCAGTTTAAATAGTGAAGATTTAAAAGCAACTTCGGTTTTTGTTTTTAAATTCTATTTTAAGCTTTGGCATGTTCACAGAGAAAGGTGAAGGGGGAAGGGAGAGAAGGGACCTAATGTTCCAATCACATGGGTCTCCAAAAGCAGAGTCCCAGAGGTTGTGAACCAATTTTGGTTTATATTAAGAGAACAACAAGCACTTGGAATCTGAGGATGTCATGTCAACATATTACTTGGAACCATAGGCATGAGATTTTAGTGACCTCATGGGCACAGCCAAAATTAACTCCCAGTATTTATGTAACTGCCAGGGATGACAGGGCAAAGATCGCTTATAATTTTTTTTTTTTTTTTGAGTCAGTTAATAGTGTTTCTTTGGTCAAAGAGAGAGGAAGTGGGGGTACTTTTGGCTCTATTTTTTAAACATGCAACATTTATATACACAGGCTACTGCCCATAACACCATCTGAATGTTTAGATGAAGGCATTTAAAAAAAAAAAAAAGAGTTATTTCCTGTTGCTCCCTAGCTGAAAGGATGCGTTTTAGGGGTATGTGTGCTCTGCCTCAGAGCGAAAGCATTGTTAGCGGTTATCAAGGTAGCATTTAAAAATAACTACCCCAGTACAAAAGAACTTCAGAGGAAATATGAGCGAAGCTATCAGTCTCCCTTCAAGTCTGGCCATGAGCTGCCTCAGATTCGAGCTGCATTCTCCATTACATTGTTATCCTTATCAAACAATGCAAACAATTTTAATGAGCTTATCTCCTAGAACATATTGCCAGATATGCTAATGTAAAAACGATGCCAACCGTACAGGCCGACTCATTAATCAAAAAGCTCACAATACAATGACCAAGATCAGTCTCATCCTCACATCAGACCTCAGCAAAATACCAGGAATTACCTTCCTACTGTAAATAAGAAGGGCGGGCTCCCCCACCCATGCGGAGGCCATAAACTCCTAAGAAAATGCACAAGGGCACCTAGTTCCTTTCAGGTCCATTGCGGTCCAATCTCTTTCTAATAAACCTTGGGTTCTATGGAGAAAATTTCGGTGAATGTCTGACACCGTGACCTCTGCTGTCAATCCTTGCACCAATCAGCGAGCAGAATTCTTACAAAGCTCCATCAATCTGGCGGTTCAACATCACAGACTGCAGCTTAATCTAGAGGATTCCATCTTTCCTGCACACACATACACACACACACACACACACACCAGGGCAAGCGCAAACCTTTTCCTCGCCCTCCTCCTGGTCTTTAGGCACAGCCTACCTCATGGTTCCTTTAAAAATCTAAAAAGGAAGGAGGAAAGGAAGTGCTCCGGCTTGTCTCCCTTTGGAGAGAAGGGGAAATTTTGCTTGCATTTTGAAATCAATGTGGAAGCAAAGAGATGGAGGGAGACCCCTTGCAGGCAGCAAACCTATTCACAAAATGCTTCCCATCTGCAATCGGGCAGCCTCCGTGCACACCCAACATGACACATGGAAACAGACAGCAAATAACCACAACCGCCTTTACAAACGGCCGTCTGCAGCCGGGGCCGGGGGCAGCGTCCGCTCCATTATATAACGGGCGGGTTTCCGCGCGCCCGCCCGCCCGCCGCCGCTCCCCGGCCAGCCCCAGTACCTGTAGGAACGCTCGCCGCGCACTGTGTGTTTCCGGAAAGGAATGATGGTCCCGTTATCCTGGATGATGTCGTTGTTGTTCTCGCCATTTGGGGACAGGGTTTGGGTCGGCCCGGGCATTGGCGCACTCCCGAGGGTGAGAACAAACCGCTGTGGGCTGGCTGGGGAGGAAGGTGGCTGTGTCTCGCCTTCCCGCTCACCCGCTCCTCGCGCAGACCGCGCCTGCCGCCTGCTCGCCGCTCGCAGCTCCCAGCTCGGCGCTCGGCTCCCGCCCCGCCCTCTCGCGGCCCGCCCTCCCGGCTGCTGACGTCAAAGCGCCGGCAGCAGCACCCTGGTCACGTGGCCCGGCCCGTCCCCATAGCAACCCGCTAACTCATCACCTCGCCTGGAATCGCGCTGGGCCGCTGCGCGACCATGCCGGCGGCTCCAGGCAGGCACCCGGGCCGGCCTACATCTGGCATGTAAAACCCCAGGCCACCCCTGGCCCCCCTCACTGACTCGCCTGGGTCTGAAAACCAGCTCTTCCTCTAACCATTTCCTTTCCAGCCCGAGCTCCCACTGCAGCTGCGTACACAAAAGAACGATTCAGGCTGAGGGGTGTGGGAGACCCTTTAACTCCTTCCATACCAAGTTCTTGTTCCATGAAAATTAAACTCAGTCTGGTTTCAGAAATATATAAGACGACCTGGTAGCCTGCTTCAAGAAAATTTATCAGACTAAGGGGTTAAAATTTCCAGGTTCCTCCCCGATTCTCCAAACAGCAGCAACCGCCTCCCCCAAAGCAACCCCAAACTTGAAAACTGAATAGGAAGCTCCATTTCCTTCTAATCAATATACCTTTACATTAATAATGAGAAAATCAAGAATTGCAAATGAAGATTTTCTGCACGAAAGAATCCCCAAAGGGAGGAGTTTTTTTTTTTTTTTTTTAAAGAACCACCATTTTAGAACATCATGGTTACCCAGGACCTCTCAATTCAAATTCTTACACTGCCTCCTGATACAGATAATTAAATCCTTGTCATGTATTTTATTTTCTTTGAATTAAACAAGTGAACATCCAATTTAGTATCTGGATGGAAACTCTCAACATTCAAGCTGCTCTGCATCATTGCTATGCATCTTTCAAATACATTGGCTATGAGACAGGTCCTATCGTTACTATCATCCCTAATTTAGAGATGAGTATACTAGTGAGATGAAGTAACTGGTGTGGCTGCTCAAGGTCACACAGTCAGGAAGCAGTGAGCTGGAAACTCAAGATGACATGCTTTTTATCAATGTGATTGGACAGTGGTGATGTGTGTTTAATGTGAACTCATAAATGTTATAGATCAAGGTAGGAATCAAGTACTTTATATACTGTCAACAGTGAAAGGACAACTGTGAATAGAATTGCTAGTGCAGTGCAAAGTCTATGGATTAGATTATAAACTCTGAACAGATTCCAGATGTGTCCAGTGCTTTCCTTCAGAGAGAAGAAGAGTTTGCCTTCAACTCATCAGAAGTGGTTCTCTGCTTATCAGAAGTGGTCTCTGATGTTTCCTGGGGTGGGTAAAAGTCAGAATAAATATATGTAGCAGAAAGTACTAGGCTTATGCCTTCCATTGTACAGCTTACCAGCTTTATTATTTTGTGATACAGATATTAAAATAAATAAAAATGCTGTCATTCCTGACAATTCTCTAGCATATTTCCCTGGTAATAAGCTATTTCTGGCATAAAGCTTCTAGAATTAGAATCAAATGGTTTACAACACAGATGGTAAGGATAATCTCAAATAAGGGGGGCATTTTTTCCTATTCTATCATCTCCTTTTAAACTATATTTTAATAATTTTATTTTCTACTTTTTCCAGTGAATTCACAGTGTAGAAGTTGATTCTTTCATCCATATCTCAGCTTACATGAGTATTTTTTATATATAATAAGGATCCAATTCTGACCTAAGTCTTAACAAGGTACATCAGATAAATATCTAAGTACAAGAGATACACAGCAAGCCTCACATTGCACAATGAACTAAAAGGGCATGAGAGTGTAGTTACTGCTACAAAGACCAACATTTCCTCCTACTATTTCTGTTACTTGACCCATGGCTGTCAATTTCCCTACTAATTAATTCCCCTTTGCAAAAGCTTCCCCTTTCTTTGGGGACAGTCTGAAGTGAAAAGGCAGAGTCTACAAATCAAATATTTAATGTTTTCAGCCGTCTCACTTGGGGCTCCTGAGGATAGCTTACTTTTCTATGATCCCATGTTTGAGTAACAAGTCACATAATTGGTATTATCACAGGGACTATGTTTGTCAGAATTTGAATGTAATATAGGTCATTCCACCAGGTAATTTCATGGAGAAAACTCTCCCACTGTTTTGAGGTTGTTCTTGAAGAAGAGGACTATGACCAGGAATTTGGGGGGATGGGCTGAAAGGGGAGCGGTAGTGAGGCAGGTGGAGGAGGTACCTAAGAACCCTTGTAAATCTTCCACTGGGGCAGTTCTGAACCACAGCACTACAAAGGGCCCCAGAGAGGCCCCAGAGATTTGTGATTACCCTCCAAGATGCAGGGGTAACAGGGGTAATAATTTGAAAATATTGAACAGATGTGTTTTCATTCCCCTCCCCATAAATCAGGTTACCTGGCAGCCATTCTCTTGTTTAGCCCCAGGAAGAAGGGGAAGGCACATTCCACTTTGGGAGGGAGAATGCTAGGATACAGGGAAAGCACAGACTCGGCAGGAAGAGGGAGGGGAGAGTACCCCCACCCCAAGGCTGGAAAGAAGCAGGTGAAAGTGAGAAAAAGCAGCATCTCCCATTTTCAGCTCCCTGAAGGGAGCCATTAGAGAGCTTTTGGCTTTGTTCTCAGCCTAAGGGACTTTCTTGAGCCTAAAGAGGCAAATGTCCCATTTGGGATTCTGGGAAGAGATGGCTTTTAAAGAGTGTCTCCCCAACACCTTCCTTCCCAATCAAGCTGCAGCCTCATCACACTAGAAAAATCAGTGGTTTGGTATGGTGAGGTAGGGTGTAGGAAAGAGGAGGACATCTAAAAGACTGAATATCCACCCAAGAGATGGAGTGCTCCAAAGATGGACTGAATCAGAAAAGGCTATACTTTGAACTGGCAATTTTAAATAAAACCTTTCATTTCCCATCTCCCTCAGCAGGGAAAAGAGAATCATACAGATTATAGAAAAAAGTAAACTAAAATGTCTGTGTACATCTGACTGTGGTTGAGGTTTTATCTTATGTACACAGGTGTACCAAAAATAAAATGTGTGCAGACCTAAATCTCCAGCTACCCCATGGAGAAATGGCTCCTCTTACCAAGCCCAGTGGATTGAAGTTGGGGCTCTGACAGACCTGGGTCCCCAGCTTGGTTTCACCACTTGCTGGCTATTTGATACTAACAAGTTACTCTGCATCTCTAAGATTTAGTTTCCTCATCTGTAAAGTAGGTGTAATAATACTGGTTTCACAGTGTTGCTGTGAAGGTTAAATTACATAATATATTATACTTGAAGCAACTGACACAGTGTCAGGCCTATAACAAATGCTCTTTAGTGGTAGATGCTATTTTTAAACAATAAGTTAAGCATACTCTAAAATGTGCATTCACTTAACACTTACGACTGGATTTCTTGTGTACTGGAAGCTGAAAACAAAAAGAAAAGTCCCAGGCTCTGTACTCAGGGAACTCAGAGTTGTGGGTGAACAAGATAAAATTATTTGCAATTATGACACAACGTGATGCCCTGATAATGGTATCAGACAGGCTGATATAGGGCCACAGAAGATGAGGGAATGGAATTCAAAGTGGAATTCCATTCCATTCAGAATGGAAACTGAAATAGGCCTGAAAAGTTTCCCCAAGGAGCTATTACCTAACCCTTGGATGAGTAATAATTATGACCTTTTTTGTTCCCTTTCTCTGTGCTACACAGAATGCATATATGTGCTCAGTTGTGTCCAACTCTTTGCGACCCCAAGGACTGTAGCCTGCCAGACTCCTCTGTCCATGGGATTTCCCAGGCAAGAATACTGGAGTGGGTTGCCATTTCTTTCTCCAAAACAGAATATAAGATCCCTTAGGGAGGGTTCTTCAACTGTTCTGTTCACTACTATATCTTCAGTGCTTAGAATAAGGCCTAGCATGCAATAGACACTACATGAATACATAATTCATTTATTCAACAAACATCTGATTTGATTCTCACAATAACCCTAGAGATGAAGTCGAGACTCAAATAGTAAATGCAACTTATCCAGGATATCTTGGCCCCACAGTTGACATGCTTCTCCTCTAGGCTGTACTATTATTTAAAACAGGAATGGCAGGACTTCCCTGGTGGTCCAGTGGTTAAGAATCCAGCTTCCAATGTGGGGGATGCAGGTTCGATCCCTGGTCAGGGAACTAAGATCCCACATGCCTAGGGGCAACTAAACCCATGAGCTACGAGAAGAGCCCATGCACTGCGATGAAGACCCAGCACAGCCAAAAAAACATTTTTTAATTTTTAAAAATTAAAGGAGGAATGGCAGTGTAGAGGGGGAAACTAAGGGCTCCTCAAGCAGATACGCTTAGATTCACAGGTAGGAAAGGGTGTGATGTCCCAGGGAGATAGCAAGTTGTTCAGTGGGGATGGAGAACAGAGTACACAGTGGCAGGGGCCAGAGTGGGATGCAGGAGGGGCTGTGGCCAAGCTAAGAAGCTTGACCTTCACTTTGAAGATGTTTTGGAACCATGAAGTGCTTGAGGAAGGAACTTCACGGTGACATTTGCATATCAAGAAAGTCTGATGTTACAGTAGTATAGAAGACACGTTGGAGATTTAAATGCATCAAACAGTGACCAAGGCCTAAACTTAGGAGCCAAGGGGCTGCAGAAGCAAGCCCAGATTTGAGATATTCAGAGGCAATGACTGCCATGATTTGCCAGACTAACTGATTGCGGGCATGGATGTTGATGAGAATTAAGGGTGGGCTGCGAAGGAGAAAGATATTTCTAGTGAATCCTAAGCTTATGGCTTAGGTGACCAAGTGGATAACGGTTATCATTCACCAAGACGGGAAATAACAGATTGAATTGTCTTCTGGAAGAAAGAGTCTCCTAGTGTGTTTTGGCCCTAGAGAAGTGCCAACAGGACATCTGAGTGGAGACAATGAGGGGTCACCAGGCTTCACACACAGCAGGTGTTCACTATGTATTCAATTTTTTTTTAATTTATTGAAGGATAATTGCTTTACAGAATTTTGTTGTTCTCTGTCAAGCCTCAACATGAATCAGCCATAGGTATACATGTATCCCCTCCCTTTTGAACCTCCCTCCCATCCCCCTCCCCACCCCACCCCTCTAGGCTGATACAGAGCCCCTGTCTGAGTTTCCTGAGCCAGACAGCAAATTCCCGTTGGCTGTCTATTTTACACGTGGTAATGTAAGTTTCCATGTCACTCTTTCCATACATCGCACCCTTTTTTCCCTTCTCCCCATAAGTCTATTCTCTATGTCTGTTTCTCCATTGCTGCCCTGTAAATAATTTCTTCAGAACCATTTTTCTAGATCCCATATATGTGCATTAGAATATGATATTTACCTTTCTCTTTCTGACTCACTTCACTCTGCATAATAGGTTCTAGGTTCATCCACCTATCAGAACTGACTCAACTGTGTTCCTTTTTATGGCTGAGAAATATTCCATTGTGTATATGTACCACAGCTGCTTTATCCATTCATCTGTTGATGGGCATCTAGGTTGCTTTCATGTTCTAGCTATTGTAAATAGTGCTGCAATGAACAATGGGATACATGTGTATTTTTCAACCCTGGTTTCCTCAGGGTACACTACATATTCTTGAATAAGGGAACATGTGGGCCTTTGATGTATATGTTTGACTTGGAGATACAGATGATCTGCAGGAAATGATCTTATGGGTGATCACTAAAGCCGAAGATGTGGATGCCCTTCACTCAGGGAGAGAGACAAGGCCTCGGATGGCACTGTGAAAGCTGAGTGATGAACAAGAAGCCTGCAAAGAGATGGGAAAGGGTTTTGCCTGATGGGGCCAATCCCAAGAAGGAGTGGTTTCACTGAGCCCAGGGGAGAAGTGGGTATCAGAGAGAAAGGAGGTGACTCTAGGGCCAAACATTACAGGAAGTTTGAATCAGATAAGGGCAGAGAAGTGTTGACTGGATCTGATAAGGCATTCTCAAAGGTATTTTTTTAGAGGTTGTATTTCAGATCAGACCCATCAAGGATTACTGAAGAAAATAAGGAAATCTTCAACAAGTAGGGAAACCTTAATTGTTAGCAAGATGGATAATGAGGTGATATTAAATTAAGGATCATGTATTTAATATCAGCAACTAACTAGCGTCAGCAAGTATTTGCACTAAAAAGCTCTCATCAATATTAGAGGGGCCGATGTGTTCATTAATGAGCACTTGTTAGGCACCAGATGAACTGATCCTGCCTCAACCCACCCTCCCCTCCAAAAGGCAAACAAATATTTCAGATGCATGTTTGGAGAGCAGGATTACTAAGGCAGACCCAGCAGACACAGAGCCAGAGCAATGAGCAAAAAAGGAAACCAGCCGCTGTCCCCGTCCACAGGCCCAATCAAGGAAGATGGAGCTGGGCACCAACCCAGATTTTAATTTTCCAAGCTCCTGGGTTATAGCACAGCCCCGTTTCTCTTGAGAGTTAGGCCAGCAAGCACCGATAATTGCATCTTGGCAGAAATCATTGTCTCTCTACTTCTCCAACATGTGAGATTCATCTAAAACAGGGACTTTGCATTGCCTTGGTTTTGAGAAATCCAACAGGAGAGAAGATATGAAATCATTAACCAGGAATCCCAATTCCATCCCCACAGTACCTACTCATCACAAATGCCTTTTCTAAGTTAAAATGTGTTCACTGAAGCTGATAATCACTGCTGTCAAAGGCATTAACAGCTGTCACACCACCTTCGATGGGGGGGCTTCCTTAGATTGTTATCACCCCTGAATACAGACAGAAGATTCCACTTAGCAGTCACCACTGCTGCCCTGGGACAAGTAATTTCTCCCATGTGTATGTCTTGGGATTTTCCAGTAGGGAATGGCAGGGACAGGTTATCAATCGGTAGCTTAAAATATATTCCACACCCAAACGAGAGCAGTGAATAAATACATGATTGGCTAGCCAGTGGTGCTGGCCCTGAAATTACATTGGTGGCATAGAGGTGTACTTGAGAGTGGTTCTTGTTTGTTACTTTAACCTTGAAGCATAGAAGATTTTATTCATTCTTCCTTTAGATCTGATGAGAATTCTATAATATGCCTATGCCTTCTGACTTTTAGTGATAGCATTTTATTTAAGAAAATTTGGTAACTATTTTTCCCCCAGATGAAGAAAGTCCTCCTTCAAAACCAACCTGAACAGGTGGGCTCCTCCAGGACTGACTTTGGAAGTTACGTGTCTTTGCAGATTATTTATCAGTCACACTGATAGCTATGCCGATATACTCACAAGGCAGAATTTTGCAAGTCTCTTTCCTCTTTGCTAGTAAAATAGTTTTCTGTAATGTCAAAACACAGAAGGTGCCGCTGCTTAAGAGAAGATTTCTCTGTGTGTTGGAATTGCTTTCTAATTTGCTTTTCCTTGGATTTTCTCAAGGTTGGACTTAATTTTTATGGAATAACTCATAAAACATGATGGGAACTCAATTTACAAACTTGCAGAACATTATGATTTCTGTAATCAATCAAATCTGTGCAATGTGAGGTTTCATTCTATTAAATAAAAATGTGCTTTTGAATTATACCATCTGGTTAAATTTAAGAGCTTTAAATATGTTTTCTATAAAAATACAATGTGAGAAATGTTATAATTGAAGAATGTATTAAGTATCACCAGAATATAGAAAAGAAAGCAACCTTGCCTGGAGAGACAGGGCAAGCTTCACCAAGGTAGTGATATTGGTATTGGGCCTCAAACAGTCAACACATTTATTGAGGACCTACTATGCGCTAGGAACAACAGGTGCTTAAGAGACAGAAATTGACAAAAGTTAGCAAAATTCTCTGCCCTTGTGAATCTTATACTTGAGTGCATTTTATGGGGTGGGAGGGTAGTTGTAGGAGATGAGGTCAGAAAGATCACGGAGGGAGAAGAATGCACAGAGCTCTGAACAGCCATTGTGAAGACTTTGGCTTAAAAACCAAAGTTAGCAGCATTACTTAGTAGTAAGGTTCACAATGTCTATTGACACAGACCTGGAATTCTCTCCAACGACAATCACCGCAAAAACAGCAATTCCTAATGTTTGTTGGGTACTTTTTAAGGACCAAGTGCTACGTTTTAATTGGGTGGGTGTTTTAATCCTCACAGAAACTTATGAAGAAAGGGCAATTTTACATCTCATTTGTCAGAGGAGGCAGCCAGTTAAATAACTTATCCAGATCATCAGCTAGGAAGTGGCAAAGCTGGACGTGGACCCACCTGCCAGGTGTCCAAGCCAGCATTCTTATTCACGAAGTGAGGCTGCCTTCCACTAGGGTCTGATAAAATCTGGGTGCAAAAATGCAGAATCTAGGGATAAGGCAGCAGAAGGATGTAGAAGCAAGAGAAGGTAGATAGCTGCCCTCAAGGCAGCTCAGTCTAGGGAGCAAGGAGGTAACGGTGGAAAAGAGCAGAGGCAGAGAAAACAGCGCGGGGGTGGGGGCGGGATGAGAGAGCAGTATTCACGGGAGAAAGGGATGAAAGACGCAGAAGGATAGGAGTTGTAAACTATGGTTAAGGAAAAGGAAGATGGAGGGGGAGGGAGAGAGACCCGAAGATTAGGGGTTAACAGTGTATGTGATTAATAGGGGAAATGAAGTTTCTTCCCTTTTTTTATAGCAACTAACTTTTTTTCTGAGTAAGCCCCAGCTATCAATACACACTTTTCTCATATCTTTGGATAGGCATTTTTTGCTTTTGTTTCCAAAGCTAAAATCTGTTTTCATTTTCACTAGGCTAAGACTGTGATAATTCAACGGTCCAGCTCTAGACACGCCTCTTTGAATGTTCTCACTGAAATGTGTCCATGCTCAAGTTCATGCAATTCCTTTATTTCCTTCCCCTATTTTATTTCCACATTTGAACAAAACACATCTTGTTGAACTGACTGGGTAGTACAACTGAAAAAGGATAAAAGTCTTCTCGAGCTCAGTTGAGTGGCAAAGGAAAGGCAGAGACGCTAAGTACCATTTAGCAAGTAAATTATCTTCCAGAAGGCTCATGAGCTTTCAAGAGATGATTTGCTTAGGGCTCTCAAAAGTCAATCAACCTACAGAGCTTTATTTCTGACTTTGATATTAACAAGCAGCAACAGAATAAAGAGACTCCTTAATATAAATACAAAGCCAAGTTGGAGGGATGGGAAGACAGGAGTTCAAACCATTGGCCTTCAGAGTTTCAGACCTACTCGGGACCCAGGCCACCAATGACAGGGGCATGGGGAGGAAGGGTCTTCCTGAGTCTGGGGCTTCTCTGTCAAGGCGGGTGCACACGGGGGTGGAACGACAGCTTATGGGTGGTTCCTCAACAGCGTGTCAAGGGAACATGAGGCCAACAGCTGGGAAGCAGTGTGAGTAATGGAAGAGAAATTCCCCCATTTCTGACCTCATTCGAATAAAATTTTTAAAAAGAAAATTAAAGAAGCTTGCTTCATTAAAAGAGAGAGAGAATGCAACTGGAAATCATGAAATAAGATTTAAGTTTCCATCAGAAATGTTTTAACTAGCACTTGTGTTCTGTTTACTACAGAGCTCATAATGCCAAGTATCTTCATATCCTCAGTTCACGCTCACTATCGGATGTGAGCATGAGGGGTCCAGCGACAGAAGATAGTACATGAAAGCATAAAGGATCGCTTTCAAAAAGAGTCTATTTAATTTCTATGTGAAGGATCCAGACCCTTAGCAAATCCAAACCAGTCCTACTCTTAACATACAGGGAGCCACAATGAGTTAACAGTCAGCTGAGAGAGCTAGATCGATTCTTGCGATTAACTGCTCACATAGCCTACTTTTCACACCCTCCCCCAAAGCCTCATCTCCAGTCTCTTCAGTGAGGATGCTATCAGCCTTCAAAGAGGCGGCAATAGAATCAATGTGAATGAGGCATAATGGCATGCCGTGCAAAAAGCATGTCTAGTGCATTTTTATTATTTCTGTCTTCCCCTCCTTCTTCTGGGAACTACTCCCTCAAACCTTGTGATTCTAGTAGAGCTTGCCAATTATAATATTCCATCCTCCTGGACCTAAAGATTGGTTCAGAGTTAGGTCTGTGACCCAATCCAGGTCACTGAATAGATCTCTAGGATTAAAAAAAAAAAAAATTACAGCTGCAGTGAGTATGTGTTTGAGGAGGGTTTGGGGAGATGGTATCTTCCTTACTGAAGACAGCACTTGAGAATTAATACAGTATATTGTTAGGCAATAAAAATAACAGGCATCCAAATCAGAAGGGAAGAAGTAAAACTGTCACTATTTGCAGATAGCATGATATTGTTATCTGCATGATAGCATGATATTCGACTCCACCAAAAAACTGTTAGAACTAATAAATTCAGAAAAGTTGCAGGATGCAAAATCAATATACAAAAGCCTGTTGCATTTCTATACATTAATAACGAACTGTTTAAAAATATAATCCTACTATAATTGCATCAAAAATAATAAATAAAGGAATACATTTAGTCAAGGAGGTGAAAGATGTGTACATTGAAAAGTATGATAAAAGAAATGGAAAGAATTAAAGAATACACAAATAAATGTAAAGATATTCCAGGCTCATGGATTGGAGGAATATTGTTAAAATGTCCATACTACCCAAAGCAATCTGCAGAGGCAATGCAATCCCTGTCAAAATTCCAGTGACATATTTTACAGAAATAAACAATCCTAAAATTTGTATGAAACCACAAAAGACCCAAAATAACCAAAGCAATCTTGAGAAAGAAGAACAAAGCTGGAGGCATGCTTCCCAATTTCAAATATCATCCCAAAGCTATAGTAATCATGGCATGCTACAGTCCATGGGGTTGCAAAGAGTCAGACACAACTTAGAAACTGAACAACAACAAATAGTAATCAAGACAGTACAGTATTGGTATAAAAAGATTCAAAGATCAGTGGAAGAGAACATATAACCACAAACATATATGGTCAATTAACTTACACAAAGGAGGCAAAAATACACAATAGGGAAAGACAGACTGTCTTAAATGGACAGTCTTGGGGAAACTGAGTAGCTACATGCAAGAGAATGGAACTACATCATTATCTTATGCTATAAATTAAAATTAACTTAAAATGGATTAAAGACTTGAACCTAAGGCCTAAAACTATAAAACTCTTATAGGAAAACATAGGCAGTAAGCTCCTTAACATTATTCTTGGTGGTGATTTTTTTAATTTGACTCCAAAAACAATGGCAACAAAAGTACAAGTAAGTGGGACTGCATCAACCTAAAAGACTTCTACACGAGAGAGGAAACCATCAACAAAATGGAAAGGCAACCTATCAAATGGGACAAAATACTTATAGATCAATATCCAAAATGTATACAGAACTCACACAACTCAACAGGAAAAAAACTAGTAATATGGGTTTAAAAAACGGGCAGAGGATCTGAAAAGACATTTTTCCAAAGACATACAGATGACCAAGAGGTACATGACACAATGCTTACCATCACTAATCACTCAGTTCAGTTCAGTTCAGTAGCTCAGTCGTGTCCGACTCTTTGCGACCCCATGAATCGTAGCACGCCAGGCCTCCTTGTCCATCACCAACTCCTGGAGTTTACTCAAACACATGTCCATCGAGTTGGTGATGCCATCCAGCCATCTCATCCTCTGTCGTCCCCTTCTCCTCCTGCCCCCAATCCCTCCCAGCATCAGGGTCTTTTCCATTATTAGGGAGCAAATCAAAACCACAATAAGATATCACCTCACTCTTGTTAGAATGGCTATCAAAAAAATAAGAAAGTGTTGGTGACAATTTGGAGAAATGGGAACCCATGTGCACTATTGGGGGAAAAGTAAAATTTGTGCAGCCACTATTATAAACAGTATGGAGTTTCCTCAAAAAATTAAAAACAGAACCACCATGTTTCACGCATGCTAAGTCGCTTCAGTTGTGTCCTACTCTTTGTGACCCCTTGGACCATAGCCCACCAGGATCCTCTGTCCATGGGGTTCTCCAGGCAAGAATACTGGAGTGGTTTGCCATGCCCTCCTCCAGGGGATCTTCCTGAACCAGGGATCGAACCCGTATCTCTTTCCGCTCCTGCCTCGCAGACAGATTCTTTACTGCTGAACCACTGTTAAAGCCCCAGAATCACCATGTGATCTAGCAATTACACTCTGGGTATTTATCTGAAGGAAAAAAAAAAAAACTAACTCAAAAAGATATGTGCATCTCCATGTTTACTGCAGCATTATTTACAGTTGCCAAAATATGGAAGTAGCCTAAGTATTCATCAACAGATGAAAGGATAAAGAAAAGTGGTACACACACACACACACACACACACACACACACACTCCAGCCATAAAGAAGAAGAAAACTTTGCCATTTACGACAACATGGATAGACTTTATGGGCATTATGCTAAGTGAAATTAGTCAGGCAGAGAAAGACAAATGCCATTTAATCTCAATTATCTGTGGAATCAAAAAGTAACAACCACAAATCCAAACTCATAGGCACAAAGAACAGATTAGTGGTTGCCAGAGGTGGGGGGTAAGGGGTCTATAAAATGGGTGCAGGGTGTCAAAAGGTACAAACTTTCAGTTGCAAAATAAATAAGTCCTGGGGATGTAATATAGGACTCATTTTATGTGTAATAACGATGCACAGAGTTAATAATACTGCATTGTATATTTGAAAGTTGCTAAGAGAGTAGATCTTAAAAGTTCTCATCACACGAAAAAAAATTGCAACGTTGTGGTGATGAATGTTAAATCTTGTCATAATATGTACAAATATTGAACTGCTATGTTGTACACTTGAAACTAGTATGTTATATCAACTATATCTCAATTTAAAAACAAAGTGTAGCATAAATTGTACATTTACTAGATTTGCACAGAAGTGAAAAGTGGTCATGGTTTGGGTTAATATAGACTTGGATTTGAAATCAGATCCGGTTGATCCAGTTACAAGTTGAGTAGCCTTGGACAATCGCTTTCCCCAGCCTCAGCTTCTTCATCCATAAATTGGGGGTACTAAGATTTACAAAGCAATATTTTGAGATATAAAGCTCTGAAGGTTCCCACTTTGTCCACTGGGACCATAATTTTTGACACTCTTCCCTTCCAGAGGTTGGATCTATTTCTTTTCCGCTTGAATCTGGACAGGCCCTGTGGCAGCTTTGAGCAATAGATTTTGGTAAAAATTATGCCAACCAGTTCATAGTCTAGACCTTATAATGACAGGCAGCTGCTGTCTTGGACTCTTGGAAGCCACATGCCCTGTAGGAAGGAAGTTCGGCTACCCCGGGACTACCATGCTGTGGGAAGGACAAGCCCTGCACAGAGGCCCCAGAGGAGGAGACCATGGGGAGGAGGGGGGTGGGGAGTGACAGTGACCCTGCAGAGGTCCGTGCCTCCAAACATGTGGCTGAAGACACCTCCTTCAGATCCAGCCACCACACCTAAAGGTGACCTACTATGCGGAGCAGAGGTAAGTTGCCCAGCCAAGACCTTCCTTAACTCCTGATTCATAAAACCATGAGCTCTAACAAAGATGGTTCAGTTAATGAGTTTTGGGGTAGTCTGTTACAAAGTAATAGATAATGCCATCCTGTTGATTCTCTATTTCTGCATGAGGAGTCACCCCAAAACTCAGCTGGTTAAAACAACAGCAATCATTTTACTATCTTCTGTTATTCTGGAGGCTGTCTGGGCTCAGCTGGGTGGTTTTCAGTCTCTCTCAAACAGCTGTAATTAGAAGTGGCTGACTACTGAAGTCATCTTAGTAGTTCCTCGGTCTCACAATTGGAGGTTGATGTTTCACTTGGGACCTCAGCTGGAGCTCTGGCTGAATACCCACACCATCTTTTCATGTAGGCTGGGCTCCCTCACAACACAGCAGCAAGACAGAAGTTAATGGCAGATTTTAGTCTTCTCACAGACCATAACTTGGTCCTACTTCTCCGGTCAAGGCAACCAGTTAAGTCCATCAAGATTCAAGAGGAAGGCATGCTGACTTCACTGATACACTCAACGGGAGAAATGTCAATATCACACCGTAGGGAAACACATGGATGTGGAGTGGCAGCCAGCTTTGGGAAAGGCATTCAGCCACACACACCCTGTTTCATCTTCTTACCCGCTGTTTTCTCAGTATGGGGTTGCTATTGTAGGAATTCCAGGGAAGAAAAGAATCAGGGCTCAAGTACTCAAGTTTCAAAATAGACTTTTAATCCTATGGCAGACAGGATAACCTGACGAAGTTTGTGAACCTCAAAAGTCTGATTTTCAATGATCAAAATTTCAAGACCCTTGAATAACTCAGAACATAAATTTCATGCCATCAGCCATCAGACCTGTGACTAGTTGGAAACATTTGAGGTGGAGGCTGGTGAGCATCCCTAAGAGGAATCCTATCCTCTCTCCTTTCCCCAGCCATACCCCAAGCCAGGTTGGGAATTTACAAATAGAGGGAAATTGTCCCTTCTCTTTAAAAAAAAAATTTTTTTTTAATTAAAAAAATTTTTGGCTACACCACAAGGCATGTGGTATCTTAGTTCCTGATCAGGGATCAAACACATGCCCCTTGCATCAGGCATGAGGAGTCTTAGCCACTGTACTGCCAGGGAAGTTCCCAGCCTGTCCTTTTTCATACCTGGAGGCTTGAGGGATGACAAAGCCACACAGAAGTTCCTGACTCACTACAACACAGGGACAGGAGGGGACAGATACTGGTGAAGGGTTTGGGGTGATACCAATATTTCTGCAAAGCTGCCAAATATTTCTGGGGAAAGAGGGAGAACAAATCTGACCCCATGCGGGTAGGGACGGAAAGATCAGCAGAAAAGAACCGGCCTGTGTACTGACCAGCCAGTTTTCTTGAGGACAGCTGCCATGAGAGCAACTCAAAAAACATCAAATCTCCCCTCAGGTTTCCAGAAGTACCTCGTAAAACTGTGGTGTGGTGTCTGTAGTCCTCGCCGCATTCTCTCACTTACTCCAGAAGGCAGAAGCAGAAATTAGGTTGGTGCCATTGGTTTGGACAATTTACAGTGCGTTTAACCAGGAAGATTCTCCCCTACTGTGCTCTCTCTGTCTCCACATCTTCTGCTTGAACCGGACCCAAATCTAGCACTGACTTTTGAGTCCTCAGCATCTGCCCACCTTCTTGCCCTGCTTTCTGATGTAGTCATTAACCTGTTCATTTCACAACGTGTCACGTGTGCCCCTCCCTCCCCTCTCCCACTCCTGACACCCCACTGCAGACATCACGCCTGGCTCGAGAGACTCTGTAGGCGTTTTCTTGCTTTCTGATGCTCCTCTCAGTGCTGCTGACAAACCGCCATGAGATCTATCTTTCCGCCCTTCTTTTTCAAAAACCTTCAGTGGCTCCTTATCGCTTTCAGGATGAAAATTCCACATTTCACTTTTGTCACTTAAGGCTCTGACTATTACCCTTGGAAATATGTCCATCACCACATATGGTGAGAATGGAATTTAACCTGGTTAACTTTAACTGGAAATGCTAGTTCTGCCTTCTGGTATCAGCAGAAAAAAAGACTTCCTCTGCATGAAATTAGCAGAGAAGCATGTAAATGTTCTGATGGTGAATTCTTTACAAATGTTCCTATAGAAACAGATTTTTCCATCTGATTATCGTATTGGACTAGGTTCAGTGTGACTGCAAGACCTTGAAGCTATCACTTTAAAACAACTCAGCTTGCTTCATCACGGAGCTCAGAAGAGGAGAGAAGCTCGGTCAGATGAATTATGATGTCAATGTAACCATATCTGAGCTGTCCTTGCAGAGTCCCTATCTATCCAAGACAAGGAGAGAGAGCCAGGAACATTCAGCTACCGCCATCTCACCCTCACAACTGCTCTGACTATTCAGATTACATCACTAACATCCTAACATCCAAACCATGGCTTTCAGCAAATCAAAATATCAGCTTAAAAAATTCATGAGGCCATTATTGCTGAGAAGAAATGAAGAATCGTAGCGTTGCTGTTTCCTACCGCTGGTGAGAACAGTTTCGGTTCCTCGGAGGATAAGTTCTGAGGCTGGATGACAGGTCCAAAAAAAGTCTCTCTGGCTGGTCATTTACATTTGGACACAGCCTGTTCAACAGCAGCCTCAGATTCTGCACGCAAAACACTCAACTCGGGGCGAAGTAAATCCTTCCACAAATGGCCTCCTCCCACATTTGCAATACTTGGGGAGAGTTCCTGAAGTTTGGACACAGAGCTGTGGAGCAGAGCCAGTAAACTTCACAGCAGTTATGAAACAGCTGCAAATCCATGCTTATGTCATGCGCTGTACAAATACTACATTAAGGACACTCAGATCAAGAGAAGAAATATGGCTTTGCTAGTGTTAAAGCAAGATGCTTGATTTCGACTCAGAAGGCTTTTAAGAATACATAGTGAGTTGTAGTAGGAAAAATGAAAAGTAATCTAATGTCTAACAATTAAAATTGATCAAATAACCCAAGAGTAGAATATTTTTGCAGCTATTAATTTAAAAAATTAATTAAATTAATTAAATTAAATTAATTAAAAAAAAAGAATAACCTCCAGTGTTTCCTAATTATGTGGTTCTCAAATGTATTATTAATCTGTATTACTTTTATTTTCTCCATTTCCCCACCTCCAAGCCAAAGAATCACTTCCTTCCATCCTTTAATTCATCACCCTAGCCATTTACAAGATGGAGGGAAAAAACCCAACTGCAACCCAAAACAAAAAGAAGTTGTCCAAACTCTCAGAGCTTCTTCACACTTATTTTATCTGGAAAAAGACAGTGCCTGATAGTGATGAGTGATGCTGCTGTCCATAATATTGCCTGTGGTATAAAGCAATATACCACCTTGGCCTTCCCAGGTAACTCAGTGGTAAAGAATCTGCCTGCAATGCAAGAGATGAGGGTTGGATCCCTGGGTCAGGAAGATCCCCTGGAGAAGGAAATGGCAACCCACTCCAGTATTCTTTTTTCTTTTTTTTTTCCACTCCAGTATTCTCACCTGAGAAAACCCATGGACAGAGGAGCCTGACAGGCTATAGTCCATGGGGCTGCAAAAGAGTCGGACATGACTTAGCAACTAACAACAACATAAAGAAAGATACGAAATTTACTGAAGAGACCTTTTCCTGATTCCTTTTGAGTGTCAATCAGGCAAATGTAAGAGCCAGATTTTCTGTTTGATTTTGCACATGATTATAATTCTCTCCAAAACGGGAAATGGAGGTTAAGTGAACTTTTGGATCCTGTCTCACAGATCTTACTTAGTAAATTTCATTAATCTTGAGTTTCTTGTTTCCATTTGCTAAAGAAAAGCAAGTTACATGGTTATCAGTAAAACTGAAGTATGTTTATTTGTATAAAATGCTTTGTTCTACTGCAGTCTGAAAAATGTGGCAATTATAGTCAAAAGCTTTCAGTAAATAACTGCAGTGGATACTCCACAACTGTGGTGAGGTCAGAATGTGAATGAAGAAAGAGAGACCTGGAGAGTTCATAATTTACAAAGTGGTTTGAAAAGATCTCTGTCCTTCCCAGCTTCACATTAAGTAAGGGTTTAAAAACCTTTAGTAAATAGG